>NC_079189.1:81269242-81625325 GCF_029499605.1 Hyla sarda
AAGAACTAAGCGATCGCTTCCAGTATATACCACGAAGCGTTATTATCGGCACTCCGTTCTTGATGCTGTTCCTGGCCCTGCTTTGCTGCTATAGGTATGTAATATTTCACATTAAATAAATACAGTTCACTCCCTCTCTCTATATCTAGTATAATAATAACATTGTGTTTTTTACAGCATCTGCCTGGATCCTCCAGAGACCTGAGGAACCATCCACCTACTGAATGATCCCCCGGACATGACCTCGGCTAAGTTTTATTGACTATGATTCCCACCCGACCATGATTTGGCTTCATTCTGACTGATCTCCCGGTGACGACCCCTGGCTACGTTCCTGAATTCTTTTAATAAATAATTTTTTAGACCAATCAAATGGTTGTATTGATGTTTCTGCCTATTATGGCCTTCCTCAAAAAGTTCTATAACATATGTAGTAAAAACAATGATGAACGCACCTCTTCCATCCACAATGAGTAATGTCACACACAGATTTGCATATGGTTTCAACCTATTAGGCCTCTCCCTATGAGCCAGAAAGAAGAGTCCTTCACAAAGTCCTTATTCTGGTAGACTCAGGCTATCCACGTGTTTAGAGATGGGCGAATCAAAGCTGAAAAATTCGAATTTGTTACGAATTTTAGGAAAAAATTTGATTCGCAACGAATGCGAATATCGCCGTGATTCTATCGTGCAAATTGCTTCTTTAACCCCTTAAGGACACATGACGTTCTCATACGTCTCCATTTCCGAGTCCTTAAGGACACATGACGTATGAGAACGTCATGTGTTTTACCGGCCCCCCGCAACCATCTGGAGCGGAGCCGGTCCCCGATGCCTGCTGAAATCGTTCAGCAGGCATCGGGGCATATCGCCCAGGGGGGTCATTATGACCCCCCATGTCGGCGATGGCCGCAGATCGCTGGACAATTCAGTCCAGCGATCTGCGGCGGATTCCGGGTCAATCGGGTCTCCAGTGACCCGGTGACCCGGAATTATTGGCTGATCGGGGCCGTCAGAGACGGCCCCGATCAGCCAGAGCCAGCAGGGGTGAGGTGGCACTGGTGCCACCTCACGATCGCCCTGATTCGTCGGCCGGATTACCGGCCGACCAATCAGGGCGCCTGCTGCGGGTGTCACTCCCGCAACCCGCTCCGCCCCTCTTCCGGAGGACGTGAGCGGGTGCGGGACGTGCACCCCGGGTGCTGGGGACCCCGATCCCCGGCGCCCCTGTTGGGATCGGGGCCCCAGAAGCAGCGGCGGCGGCGGAGACGACGAGGGACTGACCTGTGCTGCTGGATCGTTGGAGGTGAGTGACAGCCTCCTGCTGTTGCTTAGCAACAGCTCCCAGCATGCAACAAGGGCATGCTGGGAGCTGTAGTTATGCAACAGCAGGAGGCAGACCACCACAAGTCCCAGCATGCCCTTATGCAACAGCTGGAGGCACATTCTTTCTATGGAAAAGTGTACCTTCAGCTGTTGTGTAACTACAACTCCCAGCTTGCACAATCAGCTAAAGTGCATGCTGGGAGTTGTAGTGGTGCATCTGCTGGTTGCATAACTACAACTCCCAGCATGCCCGTTGGCTGTCGGTGACTGCTGAGAGTTGTAGTTTTGCAACAGCTGAAGGCACACTGAGTTAAGTAGCAAACCAGTGTGTCTCCAGCTGTTGCATAACTACAATCCCCAGCATCCCCAGCCAAAGTAGTATGCCTCCAGCTGTTGCATAACTACAACACCCAGCATGCCCTTCCGCTGTCCGTACATGCTGGGGGTTGTAGCTTTTGCAACAGCTGAAGGCACACTGGTTGCAAAACACTGAGTTTGTTACCAAACTCGGTGTTTCACAACCAGTGTGCCTCCAGCTGTTGCAAAACTACAACTCCCAGCATGCACTGATAGACCGTACATGCTGGGAGTTGTAGTTTTGCAACAGCTGGATGTCCCCCCCAAATGTGAATGTACAGGGTACACTCACATGGGCGGAGGATTACAGTAAGTATCCGGCTGCAAGTTTGAGGTGCGGCAAAATTTCTGCCGCAGCTCAAACTGCCAGCGAGAAACTACTGTGAACCCCCCGCCCGTGCGACTGTACCCTAAAAACACTACACTACACTAACACAAAATAAAATAAAAAGTAAAAAAACACTACATATGCACATACCTCTACACAGCCCCCCTCCCCTCCCCAATAAAAATGAAAAACGTCTGGTACGTCACTGTTTCCAAAACGGAGCCTCCAGCGGTTGCAAAACTACAACTCCCAGCATGCACTGATAGACCGTACATGCTGGGAGTTGTAGTTTTGCAACAGCTGGATGTTCCCCCCCCCCCAATGTAAACGTACAGGGTACACTCACATGGGCAGAGGATTACTGTAAGTATCCGGCTGCAAGTTTGAGCTGCGTCAAATTTTCTGCCGTAGCTCAAACTGCCAGCAAGAAACTACTGTGAACCCCCACCCGTGCGACTGTACCCTAAAAACACTACACTACACTAACACAAAATAAAATAAAAAGTAAAAAACACTACATATGCACATACCCCTACACAGCCCCCCTCCCCAATAAAAATGAAAAACGTCTGGTACGCCACTGTTTCCAAAACGGAGCCTCCAGCTGTTGCAAAACAACTACTCCCAGTATTGCCAGATAGCCGTTGACTGTCCAGGCATGCTGGGAGTTTTACAACAGCTGGAGGCACCCTGTTTGGGAATCACTGGCGTAGAATACCCCTATGTCCACCCCTATGCAAGTCCCTAATTTAGGCCTCAAATGCGCATGGCGCTCTCACTTTGGAGCCCTGTCGTATTTCAAGGCAACAGTTTAGGGCCACATATGGGGTATCGCCGTACTCGGGAGAAATTGGGCTTCAAATTTTGGGGGGTATTTTCTGCTATTACCCTTTTAAAAAATGTAAAATTTTTGGGAAAACAAGCATTTTAGGTAAAAAAAATATATATTTTTTTACATATGCAAAAGTCGTGAAACACCTGTAGGGTATTAAGGTTCAAATTACCCCTTGTTACGTTCCCCGAGGGGTCTAGTTTCCAAAATGGTATGCCATGTGTTTTTTTTTTTTGCTGTCCTGGCACCATAGGGGCTTCCTAAATGCGGCATGCCCCCAGAGCAAAATTCGCTTTCAAAAAGCCAAATGTGACTCCTTCTCTTCTGAGACCTGTAGTGCGCCAGCAGAGCACTTTTGACACCCATATGGGGTGTTTTCTGAATCGGGAGAAATTGGGCTTCAAATTTTGGGGGGTATTTTCTGCTATTACCCTTTTTAAAATTGTAAAAATTTTGGGAAACCAAGCATTTTGGTTAAAAAAAATATATATTTTTTTACATATGCAAAAGTCGTAAAACACCTGTAGGGCATTAAGGTTCACATTACCCCTTGTTACGTTCCCCGAGGGGTCTAGTTTCCAAAATGGTATGCCATGTGTTTTTTTTTTTGCTGTTCTGGAACCATAGGGGCTTCCTAAATGCGGCATGCCCCCAGAGCAAAATTTGCTTTAAAAAAGCCAAATGTTACTCCTTCTCTTCTGAGACCTGTAGTGAGCCAGCAGAGCACTTTTCACCCCCATATGGGGTGTTTTCTGAATCGGGAGAAATTGGGCTTCAAATTTTGGGGGGTATTTTCCGCTATTACCCTTTTTAAAAATGTAAACATTTTGGGAAAACAAGCATTTTAGGTAAAAAAATTTTTTTTTTTTTTACATATGCAAAAGTCGTGAAACACCTGTAGGGCATTAAGGTTCACGTTACCCCTTGTTACGTTCCCCGAGGGGTCTAGTTTCCAAAATGGTATGCCATGTGTTTTTTTTTTGCTGTTCTGGCACCATAGGGGCTTCCTAAATGCGGCATGCCCCCAGAGCAAAATTTGCTTTCAAAAAGCCAAATGTGACTCCTTCTCTTCTGAGACCTGTAGTGCACCAGCAGAGCACTTTTCACCCCCATGCGAGGTGTTTTCTGTATCGGGAGAAATTGAGCTTCAAATTTTGGGGGGTATTTTCTGCTATTACCTTTTTTGAAAATGTAAAATTTTTGGGAAACCAAGCATTTTAGGTAAAAAAAATATATATTTTTTTTACATATGCAAAAGTCGTGAATCACCTGTAGGGTATTAAGGTTCAGATTACCCCTTGTTACGTTCCCTGAGGGGTCTAGTTTCCAAAATGGTATGCCATGTGGTTTTTTTTGCTGTCCTGGCACCATAGGGGCTTCCTAAATGCGGCATGCCCCCCAAAAACCATTTGTCGCTCCTTCCCTTCTGAGCCCTCTACTGCGCCCGCTGAACAATTAACATAGACATATGAGGTATGCCCTTACTCGAGAGAAATTGGGTTTCAAATACAAGTAAAAATTTTCTCCTTTTTATCCCTTGCAAAAATTTTAAAATTGGGTCTACAAGAACATGCGAGTGTAAAAAATGAAGATTTTGAATTTTCTCCTTCACTTTGCTGCTATTCCTGTGAAACACCTAAAGGGTTAATACACTTACTGAATGTTTTTTTGAATACTTTAGGGGGTGTAGTTTTTATAATGGGGTCTTTTATGGGGTATTTCTAATATGAAGACCCTTCAAATCCACTTCAAAACTGAACTGGTCCCTGAAAAATAGTGAGTTTGAAAATTTTGTGAAAAATTTCAAAATTGCTACTGAACTTTGAAGCCCTATGGTGTCTTCCAAAAGTAAAAACTCATAAATGTTATGATGCAAACATAAAGTAGACATATTGTATATGTGAACCCAAAAAAAATATATTTTGAATATCCATTTCCCTTACAAGCAGAGAGCTTCAAAGTTAGAAAAATGCAAAATTTTCATTTTTTTCATCAAATTTTGGGATTTTTCACCAAGAAAGGATGCAAGTTACCATAAAATTTTACCACTAAGTTAAAGTAGAATATGTCACGAAAAAACAATCTCGGAATCAGAATGATAACTAAAAGTATTCCAGAGTTATTAATGTTTAAAGTGACAGTGGTCAGAATTGCAAAAAACGCTCCGGTCCTTAAGGTATAAAATGGCCTGGTCCTTAAGGGGTTAAAGGGATACTTCCATGGATTTTTTTTTTAATCAACTGGTGCCAGAAAGTTAAACAGATTTGTAAATTACTTCTATTAAAAAATCTTAATCCTTCCAGTACATTTTATGGGCTGTATACTTTAGAGGAAATGCTTTTCTTTTTGGATTTCTCTGATGTCATGACCACAGTGATCTCTGCTGACCTCTGCTGACCATTTTAGGAACTGTCCAGAGCAGCATATGTTTGCTATGGGGATTTTCTCCTGCTCTGTACAGTTCCAAAAATGGACAGCAGAGGTCAGCAGAGAGCACTGTGGTCATGACATCAGAGAAATCCAAAAAGAAAAGCTTCTTCTGTAGTATATAGCCCCTAAAAAGTACTGGAAGGATTACGATTTTTTAATAGAAGTACTTTACATATCTGTTTAACTTTCTGGCACCAGTTGATTTAAAAAAAACAGGTTTTCCATGGGAGTACCCCTTTAAGCTCCATTTTGTGCGGTCGAGCCATCTAAAATGGCAGACCCAAGTGTGAGGACATGGGCCAAGGAACTCTGGGAAGGCGGGAAAAATGGTGGGTTGTTTCTACAGTAGGTTGCTTCTACAGCATTGTATTGCAGAGAGGGGCAGAGAGCTGTGTGTTGCCTCATACATTTCATCAAGCTGCCTCAACTTCATAAGCCTTAGCAGAGGATGGAGGAATAGTTTTTCAGCGCAATTCTGTGTCTTTGTTCCACAACAAATGGACTGCTGGTTATACTAATCTGTAGACAGTATAATACCCAGAAGTCAATTCCTAATAGTCTGTGGGAGAGTGCAATTTTGGGTTTAGTACACAGCGACTGTGTGCTGCAGAACTGTTGTGTTCTGCTGGGGTTGTGCAAAAATATGTTTTTTTAATCATACTGCAGCACATTTTTCTGCCTTAATAAGTGCATACCACATACATACAGATAAATAGTGTTCTATTTTGTAGTATTGAGCGGCATTGCCCATATTCAAATTCGCGATATTTCGTGAATATATTGACAAATATTCGTCCTATATTCGCGAATTTCGCATATTCGTTATATTCGCATATTTGCGTATTGGAGGAAGAAAACAGTGAGGGGGTGGGCAACTTTACTATTGTTTGCTAGGGATGTTGTTGATAACCTCTGACAAGTGTATTTGTATAATTCTAATTGGCCCACAAGTGAAAAGAAGGAATATGTGAATATTCACATATGCGAAAATTCGCACATGCAAAGAATTACATATGCGAATATGCGTATATGCGAATATTCACATATGCACATATGCCAATATGCGGGAAAAAGCAAATATTCGCAATTTCGAATATATAGTGAATATATTTGCAATATTTGTGAATTTGTGATATTCGCAATAAAAATTTGAAATTCGAATATTCGCACCCAACACTAAAACATATTTAAGGCGCTGCTCCCCAGTTACAGACATTCCTCCGCATCAGACCACAAGTAATTATTGAGGATATGCATTGTTTAAAATGTAACTTTTATTAACCCCTTCAGGACCAAGCCCATTTTGGCCTTAAGGACGGAGCGTTTTTTGCACATCTGACCACTGTCACTTTAAACATTAATAACTCTGGAATGCTTTTAGTTATCATTCTGATTCCGAGATAGTTTTTTCGTGACATATTCTACTTTAACATGGTGGTAAATTTTTGTGGTAACTTGCATCCTTTCCTTGTGAAAAATCCTAAAATTTTATGAAAAATTTGGCATTTTTTGGAGAGTACGTTTTTCTGAAATGGTTTTTGGGGGGCATGTTGCATTTAGGAAGCCCCTATGGTGCCAGAACAGCAAAAAACCCTCACATGGCATACCATTTTGGAAACAAGACCCCTTGAGGAACATAACAAGGAATAAAGTGAGCCTTAATACCCCACAGGTGTTTCACGACTTTTGCATATGTAAAAAAAAAAAAAAATTTCACTAAAATGTGTGTTTCCCCCAAATTTCAAATTTTTTCAAAGGTTAATAGCAGGAAATAACCCCCAATATTTATAACCCCTCCTCTTCTGAGTATGGAGGTACCCCATAAGTTGACCTGAAGTACACTATGAGCGAACTACAATGCTCAGAAGAGATGGAGTCATATTTGGCTTTTTGAGAGCAAATTTTGCTCGGGGGGCATGTCGCATTTAGGAAGCCCCTATGGTGCCAGAACAGCAAAAAAAAAACACATGGCATACCATTTTGAAAATTAGACCCCTTTAGGAACGTAACAAGGGGTACAGGGAGCATTTGCCCCCCACTGGTGTCTGACAGATCTTTGGAACAGTGGGCTGTACAAGTTTTCATTTTCACGGACCACTGTTCCAAAGATCCGTCAGACACCTGTGGGGGTAAATTCTCACTGCACCCCTCATTACATTCCGTGAGGGGTGTCGTTTCCGAAATGGGGTCACATGTGGGGTTTTTTTTTTTTTTGCGTTTGTCAAAACCGCTGTAAGAATCAGCCACCCCTGTGCAAATCCCCTCAAATGTACATGGTGCACTCCCCCTTCTGGGCCTTGTTGTGCGCCCCCAGAGCACTTTGCGCCCACAAATGGAGTATCTCCGTAGTCGGGAGAAATTGCGTTACAAATTTTGTGGGGCTTTTTTCCCTTTTACCTCTTGTGAAAATGTAAAGTATAGGGCAACATCAGCATGTTAGTGTAAAAAATAAAAAAAAATTACACTAACATGCTGGTGTAGACCCCAACATTTCCTTTTCATGAAGGGTTAAAGAATAAAATACCCCCCAAACCTTGTAACGCAATTTCTCCCAAGTACGGCGATGCCCCATATGTGACCCTAAACTGTTGCCTTGAAATACGACAGGGCTCCAAAGTGAGAGCGCCATGTGCATTTGATGCCTAAATTAGGTATTTGCATAGGGTGGACATAGAGGTATTCTACGCCAGTGATTCCCAAACAGGGTGCCTCCAGCTGTTGCAAAACTCCCAGCATGCGTGGACAGTCAACGGCTGTCCGGCAATACTGGGAGTTGTTGTTTTTCAACAGCTGGAGGCTCTGCTTTGGAAACAGTGGTGTACCAGACGTTCTTATTGGGGAGGGGGGCTGTGTAGGGGTATGTGTATATGTAGTGTTTTTAACTTTTTATTTTATTTTGTGTTGGTGTAGTGTAGTTTTTTTAGGGTACAGTCACATGGGCGGGGGATTACAGCGAGTTTCCCAGCGCAGTTACCCTGTACATTCACAGGGGGGGGGGGGGGGGTGCACCAGCTGTTGCAAAACCACAACTCCCAGCATGCATGGTCTGTTAGTGCATGCTGGGAGTTATAGTTTTGCAACAGCTGGAGGCACACAGGTTAGGAAACACTGAGTTAGAAACAGACAATGTTTCCCAACCAGTGTGTCTCCAGTTGTTGCAAAACTACAACTCCCAGCATGCCCAGACAGCTGAAGGGCATGCTGGGAGTTGTAGTTCGGCAACATCTGAAGGGCCAGATGTTGCTGAACTAAAACTCCCAGCATGCCTGGACAGTCAGTGCATACTGGGAGTTGTAGTTTTGCAACAGCTGGAAGAGCACAGATTGGAGACCATTATACAATGGTCTCCAAACTGGGGCCCTCCAGATGTTGCAAAACTACAACTCCCAGCATGCATGGTCTGTTAGTGCATGCTGGGAGTTATAGTTTTGCAACAGCTGGAGGCACACAGGTTAGGAAACACTGAGTTAGAAACAGACAATGTTTTCCAACCAGTGTGTCTCCAGTTGTTGCAAAGCTACAACTCCCAGCATGCCCGGACAGCTGAAGGGCATTCTGGGAGTTGTAGTTCGGCAACATCTGAAGGGCCAGATGTTGCTGAACTAAAACTCCCAGCATGCCTGGACAGTCAGTGCATGCGGGGAGTTGTAGTTTTGCAACAGCTGGAAGAGCACAGATTGGAGACCATTATACAATGGTCTCCAAACTGGGGCCCTCCAGATGTTGCAAAACTACAACTCCCAGCATGCCCAGACAGCCAAAGGCTGTCTAGGCATGCTGGGAGTTGTAGTTTTCAGACTCTTTGAAGCAGCAGTGAAGATCTTCACTGCTGCTTCTGAGGAGCATATACTTACCTGCCTGTCCCGTCGCTGCTCGTCCACGTGGCCGGTCCCGCGTTGCTCCTCGGTCCCGCCGCTGGTTCGGGTAAGGCCGCCGGTCCCCTCGTGTTCCCCCACCTATGCCGCGAGCCCCCGCAGCCATCGTCCCCCATTCTGCCCGACTTCCAGGGGCGGGCAATGCGGGGGATCTGAACTTTCACCCCAGATCACTGTGATTGGTCCACAGGGACCAATCACAGTGATCGCTGACCAGGACCATCGATAGATGGTCCTGGGGGATGAAGCAGAAGTTGTCCCCTGCTGGAAACAGTGGGACTTCTGCCAGTTAACCCGTGCGATGCTGCGCATCGCCGGGTTAACTGAATGTCATTTATAAATGTCGGGATGCGCGAACGCACTGCACAACCCGGCGTTTATATATGACCTTCTGCGAGAAGGGGTTAATATTCTGAGGATAAAATATATGTACCCAAACATTTTTTGAAATCAAACAAAAGGAAAGGTGTGCAAACAACACCATGTGCCACTTACACCACCAAGTATTGACGTGATGGAAAGACCCCTAAAAGGTGGAAGGTAACAACGTATGGTCCATTGTAACTAGTGTTGCTCGCGAATATTCGCAATTCGAATATTATTCGCGAATATCGCATATTCGCGAATTCGCTAATTTCGCGAATATAGCGCTATATATTCGTAATTACGAATATTCGTTTTTTTTTTTTTCTTCTTCACAGTACACATCACAGTGATCACCCCTCTCTGCTTCCAGCTTGTGTGGTGTAAAGAAGGCTCTAATACTACTGTGTGAGACTGACGTGCGAAAATTCGCATATGCGAAAATTAGCATATGCTAATATTCGCATATGCGAAGTTTAGCGTATGTTAATTTTGTATATGCTAATTTTCACATATGTTAATGTTCGCATACGCGAATTTTCGTATATGCGAAAATAAAACGAGAATATAACGAATATGCGAATATTCGCAAATATATGACGAATATTCGTCCATATATTCGCGAATATTCACGAATTCGAATATGGCCTATGCCGCTCAACACTAATTGTAACTGGTGGGGGTAAAAACTTCCCCTGTAAGGCTTTACTCTCGCATCATTAGTTCCCGTCTTGGCAACTGTTAATCGCCCTAAAAAGGGCAGCCCCACACAGAACCTCTCCCTATTTCCCCCTACAAACACTGCCATTTCCCAGGGTTTTTAGGTGGAAATATGGAGAGTATTCCATGTAGGGCTGCCCTTTCTAGGGTGAGTAACACTTACCAAGAAGGGATTTAATAGGGCGAGAGTAGGGCCTTCCAGGGAAAGTTTATACCCCCACCTGCTACAATGGACATTACGTTGCTCCCTTCTACCTGTTACTCGCCTTAAAAATGGCGGCCCCACACAGGAACCTCTCCCTATTTCCACCTAAAAATCCTGGGAAATGGCAGTGTTTGTAGGTGAAAATAGGGACAGGTTCCTGTGTGGGGCCACCCTTTTTAGGACGAGTAACACTTGCCAAGAAGGGAAGTAATAATGCGAGAGTAGGGCCTTTCAGGGGAAGTTTTTACCCCCACTGGTTACAATTGACCATACGTTGCTCCCTTCCACCTTTTAGAGGTCTTTGCATTACATCAATACTTGGTGGTGTAGGTGCACATGGTGTTTTTTTGCATACCTTTCATCTTGTTTGATTTAAAAAAAATGTGGGGTCCATATATTTTATCTTATCTTTAGCATATTATTAACCCCCTTAAGGAATGAGCGTTTTTCAGTTTTTGCACTTTAGTTTTTTCGTCCTTACCTTTAAAAAATCATAACCCTTTCAATTGTGCATCTAAAAATCCATATGATGGCTTATTTTTTGCGCCACCAATTCTGCTTTGTAATGACATCAGTCATTTTACCCAAAAATCTGCGGCGAAACGGAAAAATAATAATAATTGTGGGACAATATTGAAGAAAAAAACTCAATTTTGTAACTTTTGGGGGCTTCTGTTTCTACAGAATACATTTTTCGGTAAAAATGACATCTTATCTTTATTCTATAGGTCCATACAATTAAAATGATACCCTACTTATATAGGTTTGACTTTGTCTTACTTCTGGAAAAAAAATCATAACAACATGCAGGAAAACTTTTCCGCATACAGAGCGGTATGAGGATATGCGCCGTGATCTGAAGTTTTTATTGCTTTTTATTCATTTTTTTCATGATATAAAAAGTGACCAAAAATACGCTATTTTGGACTTTGGAATTTTTTTGCGCGTACGCCATTGACCGTGCGGTTTAATGAACGATATTAGACTTGTGCACGACCAAAAAATTTTTGAGGATACAAATGAGGGGTACATTTTTTGGTATTCTGACCCCTATAACTTTCTTAGTTCTCCTTATACGGTCCTGTATGATGCACCCCGGTCTGTAGTTTTTGACAGTACCATTTTTGTTTTAAAGGGGTACTCTGCTTGAAAACTTTTTTTCTTTTTTCTTAAATCAACTGGTGCCAGAAAGTTAATCAGATTCCATAAACCTTACAGTACGTATTAACTTGCTGCTGAATAGTACAGAGGAAATTCATTACTATTTGTAACCCAGAGTTCTCTGCTGATATCATGAGCACAGTGCTCTCTGCTGACATCTCTTTTCATTTTAAGAACTGTCCAGAGTAGGAGAAAATCTTCATAGCAAACATATGCTGCTCTGGACAGTTCCTAAAATGGACAGAGATGTTAGCAGAGAGCTCTGTGTTCAAAAAAGAAAATAATTTCCTCTTTAGCAGCTAATAAGTACTGGAAGGCTGTAAATTTTTTTATTTTATTAAAATTTACACATCTGCCTAATTTTCTGGCACCAGTTGATTTAAAAAAAAAAAGTACCCCTTTAATGTGACTGTTTTTTTAATGTATTTTTTATTTTTTTTAAGTCAGGAGTTGCAGTTAGTTACTACAACTACCAGCATGCCCTGATACATGTGGCTCATCAGCTGCTCCAAATGAAATTCCAACTCCCAGCATGTTGGACTATACTAGTATATGGTCTATAGGTCAGTGTTTCCCAACCAGGGGTGCCTCCAGCTGTTGCAAAACTACAACCCCCAGCATGTTGGACTATACTAGTATATAGTCTATCTATAGGTCAGTGTTTCCCAACCAGGGATGCCCCCAGCTGTTGCAGAACTACAAATCTGAGCATGTTGGACTATACTAGTATATAGTCTATAGGTCAGTGTTTCCCAACCAGGGGTGCCTCCAGCTGTTGCAAAACTACAACTCCCAGCATGTTGCAGGGCATCAGTAGTCCAAAAAATAAAAAAGCAGCAGCAGAGGAGGAACATCAACTTCAAGAAGTGGAAGATGGAGTTGAAGAAACACCTCCTGCCAGAGGCTCAGACATCTGAGGCAGAGAGATCTGGTGAGTAAAATTATATATATATATATATATATATATATATATATATATATATATATATATATATATATATATTATATATATTATATAATTAATTATGTATTACAACAATATTAATTTATTAATTAATAAACAACAACAAAATAAAAATAAAAAATAACTATTAGAACGTATACAATAACTGTATTGCTATATATTTGTATTTTTTTCCCCCTAGCTCAATACTGATTCTTAAAGCATTTATGCCATTTGTAATGTTGGGACATGCAGATGTCAGGGAATCTAGTCCACCTCGTTGTTGTCCTATACTATCAGACCAAATAACGAAGTAGAGCAGGCCCCCATAGAGAATAATTAAAGGGGTATTCCAGCCCAAAACTTTTTTTATATATATATCAACTGGCTCCGGAAAGTTAAACAGATTTGTAAATTACTTCTATTAAAAAAATCTTAATCCTTTCAATAGTTATTAGCTTCTGAAGTTGAGTTGTTGTTTTCTGTCTAACTGCTTTCTGATGACTCATGTCCCAGGAGCTGTGCAGTTCCTATGGGGATATTCTCCCATCATGCACAGCTCCCGGGACGTGACATCATCATTGAGCAGTTAGACAGAAAACTTCAGAAGCTAATAACTATTGGAAGGATTAAGATTTTTTAATAGAAGGGATTTACAAATCTGTTTAACTTCCCGGAGCCAGTTCATACATATAAAAAAAAGGTTTTGCCTGGAATACCCCTTTAACATAGAGCATATCAGACAAAATGGCTGAACTGAACAGCATATATAGTGGTCCCTCAACATACGATAGTAATCCGTTCCAAATGAACCATCGTTTGTTCAAACCATCATATGTTGAGGGATCCGTGCAATGTAAAGTATAGGACAGTGGTCTACAACCTGCGGACCTCCAGATGTTGCAAAACTACAACACCCAGCATGCCCGAACAGCAGACAGCTGTCTGGGCAATGCAAGGAGTTGTAGTCTTGCAACATCTGGAGGTCCGCAGGTTGAAGACCACTGGAATTGGAGGTTATACTCACCTGTCCCCGCCGCTACGGACCGTCACCGCTTGTCACCGCTGCCCTGGATGTCACCTTCCATCGCTGTCGCTGTGTCCCCGACGCTCCGGTAAGGCCTCTGCTTCCCTTGCATCCTCGCTCTACGTCGCCGCCATCATGTCGCTACGCAAGCCGCTCCTATTGGATGACAGGACGGCGTGCACAGCGACGTGATGACAACGATGAAGAGCGCTGACGATGCAGGGGATCCTGAAGAGGACGCACCGGAGCCCCAAGGACAGGTAAGTTATGTTGAGAAATGGTCACATGATTGAAAGCCCGGAAGTAGAGTTATCTACGGCCACCCCTTTCCTTAAGAATAAGATGGCAGCGAGTCAAAGGAATGAGACACACTGTAATGTCAACTTTTGACATGTCCACACAACTCGTAAATTTGTACTTTCTAATTCTATAATGATAGCAATGTGGATATTTTGTAAATTACTCAACTAAATTGTCTATTGTGATAAAAAGCATGGTTAGCTATTTTCAATGGTGTACAAGGTTTTCACTTGTTTTTTTTTTCTGGCAGTTTTTGGAAAACTGCCACTGCAGTTTTTGAGCCAAATTCAGAAGTGGATCCATAAGGGAAGAGAAGTGTAAGTCCATCCTTTATATGTCCTATTCCTTTTGAATACATTTCTGGCTTTGGCTCAAAAACTGCAGTGGCAGTTTTTCAAAAACTGCCAGAAAAATAACCAAGTGGAAACCTAGCCTTATAGGGTTAGATGACAAATGTACACCAGTACAATAACTTAATTATTATATTGTTAAGCCTTAGGGAGAGTGTGTTGTGTATCATGTAATGATCAACAACACAACTGCTTTCAGTCACTTTTTTTTTTTTTTTTTAGATCAACAAGGCCAGGCTTTATTAAGGAGTCACAGTGACAGTCCCCCACCATCACCTGTCCTGTCACAATCGGAGAGCCAGAGGGACGTTGAGGCAGATGATAATGTGCCAGTGCCTGAGGACTACATGAGCCAACCCCTGAGCTCAGCTGCCTGTTCACCAGCTATCCCCAGTCCACCCAGTCCACTCTCTCCAACCCCTAGCACCCACATCTGTTCCAATGGACATGTACCTTAGGGTAGTCCATGAAAGGGACAGGTTGTCCAGGGAGACCAGGCACCTTTCAAGGGAGATGGGACGGTTGACTCGAACCATGCACCGACTTCATCGTCGGCAGGCTGACGACTTCCAAGTGATTTGGCCCCGGTCAGCCAGCAGCACCTTCAGGCCACAGCACAGCTAAGGATGGACCTCCTGACGGCAATATCAAGAATCAGCCAATCACCTCCATTGGCTGACACCAGCAGCAGCAATAACGGGGCACCTTCACAAACCTAAAAGATTAAAGAATCATTATTTTTAGGCTGGTTGACAGTTTTGTTATGTTAGAAATGTTGGCAATGTTCAGGTTTATTGTATTACCTCTGTATTCTATTACCAAAGTTTCATGTTGACTTGCATATTGTAACCTTATCCAAAATAGTGTTGCTCGCGAATATTCGCAATTCGAATTTTATTCGCGAATATCGCATATTCGCGAATTCGCGAATATTCGCGAATATAGCGCTATATATTCGTAATTACGAATATTCTTTTTTTTTTTTCACAGTACACATTTCAGTGATCACCCCTCTCTGCTTCCAGCTTGTGTGGTCTAAAGAAGGCTCTAATACTACTGTGTGAGACTGGTGTGCGAATTTTCGCATATGCGAAAATATGCATACGCTAATTTTCGCATATACGAATTTTCACTTATGCTAATTTTTTTATGCAAATTTTCGCATATGTTAATTTTCGCATATGTGAATATCCGCATATGCGAAAATAAACCGAACATATTACGAATATGCGAATATTCGCGAATTTGACGAATATTCGTCCATATATTCGCGAATATTCGCGAATTCGAATATGGCCTATGCCGCTCAACACTAATCCAAAATGGTGCAAATCCTGCCTACAATATAAACATGCAATTGGTATGACTATGCTGGCTGATTGTAGACAGCAGGCATACAAGGCAAAAAATGATGATTACAGTTGTTAGTTATTTCTACATTTGCATTCAAGGCCTTTGCCATCAAAATATGAAAAACATTTTAGGTAAGAAAAAATTGATCTCCTGTTGTGGTGTCTACATGATTGATGATAACTTTGATAGCAGAGCACAGCTTCCACCAGTGCATGAAATGTGTATTGCAATAGTACCTCTAATTTATTCCACAGGCAGACCATGAGTCTCAGGCAGAGTCTCTGACTCAACAGTTGGAGAGGTGGGGTCCTGAGACATTGTGAACCTGGGTGTAATGTCTGTTTATTTGTTTTTGCATTTTCCCGTTTTAGGCCCTGTTCAGACATTGTTTTTCATGCATTATCTGTTTTCTGTGCTTTTCTTCCAGGCATGGAAGAGTTAAGCCTTTCACACATGTGTTAGGCGGGTGTGGCTTTATAACTCCAGCTCCGTCTGTATTCTAGTTGCTGGTTAATGAGTGCAATACTACTATGTCTGTTTGTGCTATATTCTGACTATGTCTGCTTGAGCATTTTCCTTGGATTTATCTTGTCATTTTTTCTGGGGTTTTAGCTATGATTATATAGCATGCTCCTTGTATTTTAGTCTGTGTTACATTAGTCGATTTTAGGATTATGTCTGTTAAGCTTTGTCGGTGTTCACACACTATGTCTGAGTCTTGCTTGTTACCTGTATGTTATATCCCTGTTCTGTAGTCTATTCAGACTTATCCGGTTTTAGTCTAGTGTTTCATGTATTATATTTCCGTTTCCTACTAGGACAGCATTTTGTCCACACGGTGGAGTGTGTCCGCTGGCCAGTAGCCTATTTGGCTCTATTATTAATGGCTACTCCTATAGTGTAGTGGGGAGTACAGTTTGTGTGTTCCGTGTCCTAGTGTGAACACACTGAACAGTGTCCTATATTTATATCCTGTTTGGTTGATCTAATCTTTGTCCTTAGTACTTGTACCTGCTTGTGATAGTTCTTAGTAACTTACCTGTTCAGTTTAATGTTTTGGCTTCTGTTTATCCCCTTCATCTCCTCGATTCTGCTGTATACTCTTATCATTCCTAGTCTTGTTCATTTTCTCATGTCTGTCGTTTATCTGATATCTGGTTTTTGAACTGTTTGTTATTCACTATATTCTGCTCTGTTTGAGTTTATATTCTGCCTTGTTAGTATTTGTATTCAGTCTGGTATATCTGGTTTTCTAGTTGTTTTCCTTTTTTGTCTCGGACAGACTTAGTAATATATATCGTGTTTTTACGCCACTGCACTTTAGCGCAGGAAGGGACCGGCTCCAAGTTGTCGACTCACCGTTTAGGGTGAGTGGGCAAGTAGGCAGGGAGAGCGGTTTTAGGGTCAGTTTAGGGCTCACTCTCCCTGTCCCCTGGTTGGTCCATGACACTGGGCCCCACTTTTCCAAATGTTGAGCCAGAGCCATATTGTTTTTTTAAGTGTAATGGTCAACCTGGGAATTAAACTTTAAGGGGTATTCCATCCAACAGCATTTTATCCCCTATCCAAAGGATAGGGGATAAGATGTCTGATCGCGGTGGGTCCCAGCAGTGGGCCCCCGCGATCAGACATCTTATCCCCTATCCTTTGGATAGGGGATCAAATGTTTTTGCGCGGAATACCCCTTTAAGGTACTAAAGCTATACATTTATTACACTGTGACTTTTAATATGCTGCTGGGATCTGTGCTCCATTTAATAGGGGTCACTTAAGTGTCAGATGCATTGTAAAGCACTACTGTCATTTAAGGGGTACTTCGGTGCTTAGACTTCTTATCCCCTATCCAAAGGCTAGGGGATAAGATGCCTGATCGGGGAGGTCCCGCCGCTGGGGACCCCCCTGATCTTGCATGCGGCACCCCAGTTAAAATCAGTCTCCGGGGACTGATTTTAACTTGGGTGCAGCGTGTAAGATCACGGTGGTCCCCAGCGGCTGGACCCCCGCAATCAGGCATCTTATCCCCTATACCTTGGATAGGGGATAAGATGTCTAAGCGCCGGAGTACCCCTTTAAGAAAAAAATAATTGTCATTTACTTACCACTGATTTGCTGAACTCCTTTACCACATAAGTGGATGTCCTTGTTGTATCCACAAAAATGTCCACTAAATCCTAAAAGAAGGAGGGAAAGATATAAATTAAATAGAAATTATTAGCATTCTAAATGTAATGCTAGGAGGCTGAGGGGAAAATTGACAGACCACTAACCTGTTTGATGGTGCTGTTAAGCTATTCACTTTCTTAACTTTTTCAAACAACTGATAACACAACGGGATCTAACATTCCAACTTGTAACAAAGAACTTCAACTTTTTACTTGAACTGTAGAACTCATAACTAATTTGTGTCAAAGCTTAGGACGGCAGGGTATCCCAGCTTGGGCATGTTTACTTTAAGAAAAGTCATCTGCTCCATGAGCTGAGGGGCCAGTTGTGCACGCTGTGGGCAGAGAATATTGCCAGTGACTGAAAATACCCGTTCACTTTGCACAGAGGTTGGGGGGCAGGATGGAAGCTTCTGGGCCACCATGGAGAGAGCAGGCAAAATTGCCCTCCTTTCATCCCAGTACTTGAGACTATCCGCTGTAGGTGCCAGATGGGGTTCAGACAAATAACTTTTTACAGTCTCTGCAACCTTATCTCTGGGTATCCTTGAGGGTTGTCTGGTGTGTCCGACCAAGGTTTGCAAAGTTTCTGCCCAAAAGTCAGCAGCTCTTGAGTGTCCAGCAGTGTTTGTGATGGGTGATGATGATGACATTGCAGGCTCCTCCTCCTCCTCCTCTTCTTCATCATCATCATCATCATCGTCCCTTTCTGACGGCACAACCAAGTGTCTTTGCCTGACACACACCCTGTTGATTAAAGGGGTACTCCAGTGAGAACCTTTTTTCTTTTAAATCAACTGGTGGCAGAAAGTTAAACATATTTGTAAATTACTGCTATTAAAAAAATCTTAATCCTTCCAGTACTTATTAGCTGCTGAATGCTACAGAGGAAATTTCTTTCTTTTTGGAACACTGATGACATCACGAACACAGTGCTCTCTGCTGACATATCTGTCCATTTTAGCAACCATGCATAGCAGAGGTATGCTAAGGGCAGCATGGTTGTTCAGTGGTTAGCACTGCTGCCTTGCAGTGCTGGGGCCATGGGTTCAAATCCCACTAAGGACCACAATAAATAAAGTGTTGTTGTTAATATTATTATAATAACGTCAGCAGAGAGAACTGTGGTCGTGATGTCATCAGAGAGCATTCCAAAAAGAAAAGATTTTCCTCTGTAGTATTCAGCAGCTAATAAGTACAGGAAGGATTAGGCTTTTTTAATAGAAGTAATTTACAAATATGTTTAACTTTCTGCCACCAGTTGATTTAAAAGAAAAAAGGTTTTCACCAAAGTATCTCTTTAATTTCTCTCTCCAGCTTGTTATGGAATTGGCTTGGAGTGCCATTTTGCCCTTAATTCGGGGGTCACACATGGTGGCAAGCCTCAATTCAGGGCAAGCATTAGTGAGCTCTTTGATCCTCCGGTTTAATTGTCCATGCAGTCTCCTGACAAGTGTGGCAACATCAGGTACTATATATCCTCCAGGCAGGTTTTCTCTGTGGTTGACAATGGCATCCATTTTGTTAACAAGATGGGTAAAGAGGGGGATGACTTGAGCCAAGCTTGCATTTTCTTGACTTAGGTTTTCTGTGGCTGCACGAAAGGGGCTTAGTACAGTCACCACCTGAGCTATTATTTTCCACTCCTCCCTGCTAAGTGGTCTGGTCACACCGATTACATGCTCATGTGACATTGCATGTATAGCTTTTTGTTGCTCCAGAATTCTTTCAAGCATGTTCAATGTAGAATTCCACCTGGTGCTTACAGCCTGCTTTAGGCGGTGTTGAGGAAGATCTGCCTTAATCTGCTCCTGCCTGAAAATGTGACTGTCCTTCACACTTCTATGAAAATGGCCTGCAATTTTCCTACAGGAGTCTAACACTTCAGAGAGCTTTGCATTGCTCTCAGTGGTGTCATCTATACCTGCCTTTACTACAAGATGGAGGACATGGGCGGAGCAAATTTTCCATCCCGTAGTGCTTTTAACATATTGGCTGCCCCATCAGTGACCACAAACCCCATCTTCGGCTGTGTATTTGCCTGCTCCCCAAGCCATTTTCTGTAAAGCACGTGTTATGTTATGTGAGCTGTGCTGCTCATCTAAAACCTCTGCATGCAGTAGGAATGAGCGGTGCCTCGGATTTTGTTTTTCTACAACACCAGCTCCTGTGCTTCTTGGCCCTGATGTCATTTGGGCTGGTTCCATTACAATGGGCTGGCACCAGTGTGCTGTTAGTGATAAGAAGCCATGCTGCCCACTGGGAGCACTCCACAAGTCTGTGGTGAAATGTACTGACTGTCCTGCGGCTCTGCCTAGCTCCTCTTTTATTAACTCCACACAAGATTTATGTAAGGAGGTAAGGAGGGTACTATACTGCGACTAAATGTGGTACGGGATGGAATTATTGGGGTGCAACTGGGGTGCAACTGCCTGCATCAGACGTTTAAACGGTTCCCCCTACACCATTTAAAGGGAACTCCCCGACGGCTATGGGCTCGCCAATGAGGCGGGTAATTTTACGGGACTGCTGTCTTGAAATCCCCCTGGAATGAAATCCACTAAATAGCTCCAATGTGGGCTGTTTTGATTGACTGGGGTCAACAGCTTCACCTCTGTGCCCCTTGTTCAGGTTATCTGAGCTGATGGTAGCACTGGAACTAGCACTACTTGTCCTTTTTTTTACTGGGTGGAGGTGACAACAACCCCCTGTCTTCTCTTAACAGGACTGGCTTGTGGTGTGTGCGCAAATGGTGATTCATGCCAGAATTAGTCAGATGCCCTATAACTCTACCATGACTGACTTCCCTGCCACATAGCTTACATTTAGCTGATCTACCATCACCAACTATTGAAAAATGCTCCCAAACTTTAGATTTCCGGCTGGAACTGGAACCGGGTTGTGCAGATCGGGCATTTTCCAGGAGGGGATTGCTTTTGGAAGCTGGAGGCCTTGTACTGGGGACGGTGGCACTACTTGAATGGGAGGGTAGTGTATCCATTACAACTAGAGAGCCAGAGGATGATGGTGGTGATGATTCTGGAAGGTCAGTTGTAAATAGGAGTGGCAATACAGGACTTTGATATTGTTCAGGACTGGACCCATCACGTATGAAATCAAGGGGTACCTCCTCTTCTATGCTTCCAATGTCTACACCTTGAAGACATATGAAAGACAAGAAAAGAAAACACGGAGCGCCTCATAGAGTATTATCCTTTGTTGCAAATCAGCTAAAAGGTGTATAAAAACAGGGTGCTCACCTGTATAGGTTGTGGGTTAGCCACAACACTATTGTACGTCAGTCAATCCCTCTCCGGGGAGAACGCCAGGGACATGCAGCAACGGAGACTATAACCGGGTTGGACTAGACAAATGTCCACCCGTTGTAGGTAGGCAAAGAAAAGGTGAAAAAAGCTCCAGTTGCGCAACAATTCCCCTTAAGTGCTATGAATGCACTAGTCATGCCGCGATTAAGGTACACACTAATTGTTTTATGATTACTTCCGCTGTTTTTATGAATGTGTATGTGTATATATACTGTAGTTAGAGCATTGTGTATTATAGTCTTTGAACCTGAAGGAGTAGTTCAGACTCCGAAAGCGCTTGTTATGGACTAATAAATGTACCTTTTTTTACTCTACATGATTGACTAGTGCATTCATAGCACTTAAGGGGAATTGTTGCACAACTGGAGCTTTTTTCACCTTTTCTTTGCCTACACCTTAAAGAGGCGGACTTAAATGCATTATGTCCATGTCTGATTGTGAGCCCTGCTGCGTGTTTCCCTCTCCTTCTTGGTGTCTAACAGATTGCGAGACATTAAGGGCCACAGTAGCAGCACTAGTGGTGGCTGTCTTATGTTTTTCTTGGATATGATGATGGCCACTTGATGAAGCAAGGGACTTTGCTGCAGGCCTTGCTGATCCTCTTTTGTAAAAAAGTGCAGGTGTTACCTTAGCTTGTTTGCCTGTTGTCTCTGTGCCAGAAGCCAAGTTATCATCAGGTAAACCGTCCATTTCTGCAAATCCAGTGACTCACTCCACACACTGCAACTGTAACATCACCAGCCAAACTCTCACAGGACTACTTCACAACTGATTAAACAGCCTCACTGTCTGCAATACAGTAGGGATTGAATGGAATAAGCTAATTGGCTAAAAGTTACCATATGGTACCATGTGACAATGAACTCCGATCATGTGACCTCCCAAGGACCAATTAAAAAAATATAGAATTATTTCTTTACTTTTGTTTAAGGATAACAAACGCATTCATTATTTACCGAATGCATGCGTTATTTGGTTATTCGTATTATCGGGGCTATTCGGGAATGTTCAAAATATGTTTTCGTGCATTCGGATCGGTCCGAATGCACGAAAACGGTAATATTCGTTAAATTTAACATTTGTGCCGAAACGAATTGCCCATGTCTAAACGATATATTTTATAATTCGGACATTTCCGCACACCGCGATACCACATATGTTTACGTGGTGTCCCGGTACCGCATCCTATACGGTACCTATGTATCTGTGGGTCCCCATAGCCAGAGTCCCTAGGACGTAGGGATCCCTGTGATGTAGTTTACCCTTGTCGCCTCTATTCCAGCTCATAGACCAGTAATTTATTTAAGGTTAATGTAAATAGGGTAATATATATGTAAATAAATGGTTAATTACCTGTTCCATAGCGTTGCAGGACCTGCGGGTCACGTGACTAGGTAAACTCTATGGTATTCTGCATAAGCACATTTGGAGGCCCTGTGACGTAAGCAATCCCATTACCCTCTGTAATGGTGAATGACAGATGTTCGGACCAATCGGATTCACCCTGCCCATATAAGGGAGCGGCGTCCATCTTTTCTCTCTCTTGTTCCTGGGCTGTCAAACGAGAAGGACCTGTACCGCAGCTAACGCAGTGAGTTAGGCCCGAGCCTTGCGGCAACGGCCGGATCATCCAAAATATAGAGTCTATCAATTCCCAGACACTCTGCAGCATCACTGGACCTAATAATACCCCTAAATCCGGACGGATCTGCAAATATCTACCCTAAATTCAGAGACTGTATAAATAGCTCAAGGTCCGCAACAACTCTCAGTCACTAAGCAACCTAAGGACTGTTTGTATGAGACTGTTACTGTGCCTTGGATGTATCGCAAGCACTTAAGTAAAGTTGTTCAAGTTCAATCTCCTTGTGGACCTTCAGTCATTTCATGCACCTATCGTTACCGGGAAGGGCTGCGATAGGCCGGAGCATAGCCTCAGCATAACAGCCTTCAGCCTGGAGTCACGAACTATAGGGTTAACATTAACCCCTCATATACCGATACTATACAACCACTACCATACACCCCCCCCCCACCCTCCAAGGGCTACCACATTTATTTTTATTTACACTTGTTTTTAATTTTTATTTTTTTTAAGGGGGTGATTCAAACTTTTATTAGCGAAGGGGTTAAATGATCTTTATTAACTTTTTTTTTTCTTCACTTTTCACTTAGTTTTTGCAATGTTATAGCCGGCTATAACACTGCACACACTGATCTATTACATTGTTCAATGGTTTCTGCTATCCTACAGCTATTCGGGATACCGCGATTTTGCCGCAGCGATCCCGAACAGCCCCCTTGACCTAACCGGCAAAGTTTTAGTTTCACTTTCTAAAGGGTTAATAGCGCGCGCTACCTCGATTAGTGCCGCCGCTATTAGCCACGGGTCCCAGCCGTTGTTAGAGGCCGGTCCCGACCCGCTATGACTGTGGCCCCGCGTAATAGAAAGGGAGCAGACACACTGCATACAGCTACGCCCTAAGTCCTTAAGGAGTTAAAAGTTATGTTTTACTTAATGCATATCCTCACTACTTACATGTGCACACTAATACTTTTACAAAAGAGACCGTTTTCTTCTGCCTACCTGCCTCAGCTACTATTCTGATCCTGCCACCCGTCTGATGCCACACATATGATGCCAAGTTCTCCTTTTTTCACTCTCCTACTGGTATTGCCACCGCACCACTCTGTCACCGTATCACTTTCAGGACTCCTGATGCTGCTGCCACCTCCAGGCTTTCTCATTCTGCCACTACATGCTCTCCTCGTGCTGATGCCACCTCCAGGCTGTCTCATTCTGTCACCAAATGTTCTCATCATACTGATGCCAGCTCCAGGCTGATCCTGATAACCGCCTGATGCCACACATCTGATGCCAAGTTCTCCTTTTTTCCCCCACCTTTGTCATTGGGTACTGGTACTGCCACCCAGCGCACCACTCTGTCACCGGGTTACTTTCAGGACTCCTGATGATGTTGCTGCCACCTCCAGGCTGTATCCTTCTGCCACCATATGTTCTTCTCATGCTGATGCCATCTTAAGGCTGTCTCATTCTGACACCATATATTCTCCTCATGCTGCTGCCACCTCCAGGCTGTGTTATTCAGCCACTATACATTCTCCTTGTAACGCCGAGCGCTCCGGGTCCCGCATCCATCCCCGAGTGCTCATGGCGTCTGCCCTCCTGCAGCGCCCCGGTCTCACTCTGACCGGGAGCGCTGCTACAGTGCTGCCGGCGGGGATGCGATTCGCATGGCGGCACTAGTCCACTTGCGGGTCGCATCCCGTTCTAATTACCTGCCCCGTCCTCTGTCTCAGCCCCGGCCGGGTCTCTCAGATTTAAAGGGCCAGTACACCATTAATTGGTGCCTGGCCAAATCTGTTCCAAATCAGCACTAATCACCTCCCATCTGTTCCTTTAGTGCCAAACATATAAAAACCCACTTCCCCTTCCTGTCCTTGCCGGATCTTGTTGCCTTGTGCCTAGTGAAAGCGTTTTTGTGTGTGCCATAACCTGTGTTTGCAGACCTTCTGCCGTTGCCCTTGACTACGAACCATTGCCACCTGCCCTGACCTTCTGCTACGTCGGACCTCGCCTCTGTCTAGTCCTTCTGTACCACGCCAGTCTCAGCTGTCAGTGAGGTCGAGTCACTATCGGGGGATACGACCTGGGAGTTACCGCCGCAGCAAGCCCATCCTGCCTTGCGGCGGGCTTTGGTGAAAACCGGTAACTTCTTAGAACCGGTCCCCCGGTACGGCCCACGTCATCGCCTCCCTGATCCAGAGGATCCACTACCCACTTACCAGTCCGGATCATGACACTCCTCATGCTTCAGCCAACTCCAGGCTGTGTCATCCAGCCACTATATGCTGCTTCCTACTCCACACTGTGTAATTCAGGCATTATATGGTCTCCTCATGCTGCCGCTACCTCCACGCTGTGTCATTAAGCCACTATATGGTCTCCTCATGCTGTCGCCACCTCCACGCTGTGTCATTCAGCCACTATATGGTCTCCTCATGCTGCCGTCACCTCCACGCCGCGTCATTCAGCCACTATATGGTCTCTTCCTGCTGCCGCCACCTCCATGATGTGTCATTCAGGCACTGTATGGTCTCCTCATGCTGCCACCACCTCCAGGCTTAGACATTCAGCCACTATGTGGTCTCCTCATGCTGCCGTCACCTCCACGCTGTGTCTTTCAGCCACTCTATGTTCTCCTCCTGCTGCCGCCATCTCCACGCTGTGTCATTCAGCTACTATATGGTTTCCTCATGCTGCCACCACCTCCGCACTGTGTCATTCAGGCACTATATGGTCTCCTTATGCTGCCGTCACCTCCACACTGGGTCATTCAGCCACTTTATGGTCTCCTAATGCTGCCGCAACCTCCACGCTGTGTCATTCAGACACTATGTGGTCTCCTCATGCTGCCGTCACCTCCAGGCTGGGTCATTCAGCCACTATATGGTCTCCTCATGCTGTCACCATCTCCACGATGTGTCATTCAGGCACTGTATGGTCTCCTCATGCTGCCACCACCTCCAAGCTTAGTCATTCAGCCACTATATGCTGCCTCCAACTCCAGGCTGTGTCATTCTGCCACTATGTGGTCTCCTCATGCTGCCGCCAACTCCAGGCTGTGTCCTTCAGCCACTATATGTTCTCCTCCTGCTGCCGCCACCTCCACGCTGTGTCATTCAGCTACTATATGGTCTCCTCATGCTGCCGTCACCTCCATGCTGGGTCATTCAGCCACTATATGGTCTCCTCATACTGCCGACACCTCCACGCTGTGTCATTCAGCCACTATATGGTCTCCTAATGCTGCCGCCACCTCTGCACTGTGTCATTTAGCCACTATATGGTCTCCTCATGCTGCCAACACCTCCATGCTGTGTCATTCAGCCATTATATGGTCTCCACATGTTTCAGCCACATCCAAGCTTTGTCATTCAGCCACTATATGGTCTCTTCATGCTGCCAACACCTCCACGCTGTGTCAATTAGCCACTATGTGGTCTCCTCATGCTGCCAACACCTCCAGGATGTGTCATTCCGCCACTATATGGCCTCCTCATACTGCCGCCACCTCCAGGCTGTGTCATTAAGTCACTATATGGCCACCTCATGTTGCCGCCACCTTCATGTGGTGTCATTCAGCCACTATATGGTCTCCTCTTGCTGCCGCCACCTCCACGCTATGTTATTCAGCCACTATATGGTCTCCTCATGCTGCCGTCCCCTCCACGCTGTGTTATTCAACCACTATATTGTCTCTTCATGCTGCCACCACCTCCACGCTGTGTCATTCAGCCACTATATTGTTTCTTCATGCTGCCGCCACCTCAAAGCTGTGTCATTCAGACACTATATGGTCTCCTCATGCTGCAGTCACCTCCACGCTGGGTCATTAAGCCACTATATGATCTCCTCATGCTGACGCCACCTCTACAATGTGTCATTCAGCCACTATATGGTGTCCTCATGGTGCCACCACCTCCAAGCTGGGTCATTCAGCCACTATATGGTGTCCTCATGGTGCCACCACCTCCAAGCTGGGTCATTCAGCCACTATATGGTCTCCTCATGCTGCCGCCACCTCTGCACTGTGTCAATCAGGCACTATATGGTCTCCTCATGCTGCCTACACCTCCATGCTGTGTTATTCAGCCACTATGTGGTCTCCTCATGCTGCCAACACCTCCACGCTGTGTCAATTACCCACTATATGGTCTCCTCATGCTGCCAACACCTCCAGGCTGTGTCATTCAGCCACTTTATGGCCTCCTCATGCTGCCGCCACCTCCAGGCTGTGTCATTAAGCCCCGATATGGCCTCCTCATGCTGCCGCCACCTCCACGCTGTGTCATTCAGCCACTATATGGTCTCCTCATGCTGCCGCCAACTCCGCGCTGTGTCATTTAGCCACTATATGGTCTCCTCATGCCGCCACCTCCACGCTGTGTCATTGTGCCACTCTACAACAGTGATTCTAATAGCAATGCCTCTGATCTGCATGTCATACTGAATAACAGTATTATTTCACTAACCCAGCACATACCTTAAAGTGTTCTACACTCCTATTGAGGCTCTCTGTAGGCAAGAAATAGCAATTTTTAATATCGATTCGCCGTGAATAAGTTTGGACAGAAACACATTTTTTTAGAAAATTTGGCGAATCGGCCGAATCAAATTTTTCAAAAATTCACTCATCTCTAGTTATAAAGTAAATGTAGTCATACCTTTATGGTGCTTTTCCTTCTTTTATAAGTTCTAAAAAAAAATGTATGCAGCAGTCATCAACTGTCGGAACGGCGTGGCTTGGAGTTCGCAAAGCCCAGCCCCCTTGAATTGACAAAGCAAGCGCTCGCTCCTTCCCTCCGCAATCGCTCACTCCCACCGTCTCAGTGCTCAATGTGCATGTGCAGTACTAGAGGCAGGGAGTGAGTGCGCGCTCTGTCAATTCATGGTGGCGCTGGAAGAGAGAATAGTCGTGCGGGCGGCAATACTTTGCGAACCTCAAGCTACGCCTATCAGACTAAACTTATAAAAGAAGGAAAAGTGGTGATAAAGGTATGGCTAAATTCACTTTATGGTCATCAGCAACAACATTGCAGTAGTCTGGGGGTTTAAAAAATGATGACAGTTGCGCTTTAAGGTGTGTTGTCTTTGGGGAGGTTGTAAATGCTTTGATTGGTTGCTCACCATGATTTAACTCATGTGCATCCCCACAATATATGAAGAAGCATGCCCATATTACTACAGCCTCTCCAACAAAGGTTTGTGGCATTAGAAAATATTCTGTGTAATATGAATGAGGTGATTATTTTAAAATGATAAAATAGGGCCTGTCTACTTTAGGAGTGTTTGGATGTAACTTTATTTCTGTAAATGCTATTTTGTTTGGTTTTGGCCTTCAGGGTCCTTTATTTTCCATCCAGCATTGGGGGATTTATTAATTTCCTTAAAGACATATAAAAACAAATAGACAACAAGCGCTTACAAGTGCTGGATCAGCACCATACAGTAGAAGTAGATAAAGGAAACGTGCTCACCTGAAGAGGGTGTGCAGATTCCAAGTGTAACAACACTCACAAGGGCGTTTCAAGGAGATTAGAGCTGCTGCAGCTTCATGGACCGAAGGCGTCGGCATTGAACATAGGTGAAGGAGAAGGGTGAAACAGGGAAGTTGTATCCGCGCTGCTGGAAGGTAGGTAGGGATCAGCAAGGATCGGAAACCATAGGTATTAGAAATTGACCTTTATTTTGTTCACACAACGCGTTTCTGGGCATAAGCCCTTTCATCATGCCGGAGTGGGTATGAGAGGGGAAAGGGAAGAAAAGAATCGAAGCAGGGAAAGGGAGGAAGTGAGGAAGAAAAGAAGAGAACAAAGGGAAGGAGAGAAGCAATGGAGATAGGAATACAGGAAGAAAAAGAGAAAATTGTCCACTTCTCTTTTGATTTTAACATAGCGTAGGCTAGGGGTATTATTTTATTATTATAAATAAATATATAAATATATGTATAAATATATAAATATAAATATTGATATTATTTTAAGATACACAATAAAAGTTATATTTTATACATTTTTTGAGGGGGAATAAACAGAGGTGTTTTGCACCCCGGGCTACGGCCCTGGGGTTTGGTGATTTATAGGCTAGGGGTAGACAGCATTTTGGTTGTGCTGTGAAAAAAAATGTTAGTCACTTGGTGTGCCGGTAATATGGATGTGGCTTATTATGGGTGTGGTTTATTGTGGGTAGGGCTTGTGGGGCTGTTGCTTGTCACAGAGTGTTTTTTTTTCTTTTTCAGAATTTTCCCTATATGATGTTTTTGCTGTAAGGACTTACAATAAGGTAAATACAGAGGGAGGGGATCTCCCACAAGAGTCATTAAAGTTTTTGATCAGCAAGGATAACCATTTTAATACAGACTCCAGAATCAGACCTCACCATGATACAGACACCAGAATCAGACCCCACCATAATACAGACCCCCAGAATCAGACCCCACCATAATACAGATCCCAGAATCAGACCCCATCATAATACAAACGCTGAAATCAGACCCCACCATAATACAAAACCCAGAATTAAGCCTCACTATATTCCAGACCCCAGAATCAGACCCCACCATAATACAGACCCCTGATGAAGAAATGTCAGAGGCACTCACCAATACGTTAAAACACTGTACTTTATCCCAACCTAAAGCAAAACTATAGAAGGTGCAGACCCGTGGGACGCCAACAGGAGGTGATAGCTATTTCGCGCAGGTAGCGCTTCTTCAGACCACTTGAGTGGTCTGTGCACTTGAGTGGTCTGCGTGGATCGCACAGGTAGCGCTTGAGACGGTCTGAAGAAGCGCTACCTGTGCGAAATAGCTATCACCTCCTGTTGGCATCCCACGGGTCTGCACCGGCTGCTGTTTTGCTTTATGTTGAAATAAAGTACAGTATTTTACCGCAGAATCAGACCCCCAAAATACATACCCCAAAATCAGACCCCACCATAATACAGACCACAGAATGAAATCTACCATAATGCACACCCTAGAATGAAATCAACCATAATGCAGACCCCAGAATCAGACCCACCATAATATAGACTCCCAAATCACATCCCACCATAACACAGACCACAGAATCAGACCCCACCATAATAAGATCACACCACAATACATACCTCAGAATCGGACCGCAGCCATGTTACACAATAATATACATATAACCACAAAAAGAAATGCAAGAGCCATAGCCCATTCAATGGTTATATTAAAATCAAATTATATTAATCACAATATTAAAAACTGCATGCATAAAATACAGAGGATTAGCAAAAATAGTGTGTAAACCAAAGTACAATGATTCATATGCATAGGTATATATGGTAATAATGCACTAAGGGCAAAGAAGTGGAAAAATCATATATTTCCAACATTCCCCTAACACACTTATATACAAACCAGGTAATAAGGTGCTACATTAAGTGTCATCCCCAGCCAGGATATAGCAACTAATGGCCCTGTGTCATTTAAACCATATCAGGTATCCAAAATAAAGTATACAGTTCATCGGAACCTCACACCATACTCACCCACAGAGCAACAATTGCTGGAACAAGCTGTGGGCCCAAATACATACCCCAGAATCAGACCCCACCAAAATACATACCCCAGAATCAGACCCCACCATAATATAGACCCCAGAATAAAATCCTACCATAATGCAGACCTCAGAATCAGATCACACTATAATACAAACCCCAGAATCAGATCCCTCCATAATACAGACCCAGGAATCAGACCCTACCATAATACAGACCCCAAAATCCCATCCCACCATAATACAGACCCCAAAATCACATCCCACCATAATACAGATCCCAGAATCAGACCCCAACATAATAAGATTACACCATAATACAGACCCCAGAATTGGACCGCAGTCGTTTTACACAGCAATATACATACAGTTACATTAAGTGACAATTCACATCTTTTCTGATCAGCGTCATCCTCTTTACTTTTCTATTTTGGCTCAGTCAGCCATGACTATTTCTTCCAGCCAAAACCTATCACTGCAGCAATTGCAGGACAAACATCTTTGTCTCTGCCTTTCTCCAGCGCACTCGCCACCTCTACCCTATTAGGTAGGTATATCCCACAGTAGTTAGTTCCTTATTAGATAGTCCCCTTCCCCCCATAGGCAGGCATGCCCTGAGCCATCCAATGGGTAAATACATGCTTAGGTAGGTAGATCAATACCCCCCCTCTTTGGTAGGTAAGTATGTTGGTAGGTAGCTAACTAGGTACCTAAATAGGTAAGTAGTAAGAAAGGAAGGCAGGTAACTAGGTAGGTAGGTTGCTAGCTATGCAGGTACATAGGTAGGTAAGTAAATATGTAGGTAGGTACATAGGTAGGTAGTGAGGTAGAGGTAGGTAGCAATGTAGGTAGGTAGCCAAGTAGGTAGCTAAGTAGGTAGGTAGCTATGTATGCAAGTAGCCAGGAAGGTGGGTGGCTAGACAGGTAGATAACCAGGTAGGTAGCCAGGTAGGGAATTAGCCAGGTATGGAAGTAGCCTGGCAGGTAATTATGTAGTTAGCCTGGTAGGTTAGTAGCCTGTGCTCCTCCACATCTTATACGCCTCTGCTACCCATCCCCCCATCACCTCCTCGATGCCAGGAGGATAAAAAAAAAAAAAACTTTTACTCACCTAATTTGGTACACAGGGATTGCCTCAGGCTTGCCACGTTCATCTCCCTTTACAGTGCAGGCACCGATGAGTGACATCGTCGGCACCTGCACTGCGTGCGGAGGTCAGAGGTTACCGGTCTCCTCTCAGTGAAGCTGCAGGTCCTTTCAGCTGTATATGCATGGTGCTCACTCACCTAGGGATTTCAACCCCTGCTGTAGGCTTTTAAACTTACTGTTGGGTTGTAAGGCATACAACATAAAGAAGGATTGATTTTTAGGTAATGGATTTCCCTATTGAAGATTCCTTGTCATTCATTTAAACAGGAGGTGATTTTGCAATCTTCACCTTAAAACATCCTTCACAGTGGAATGGACAACCAATGAGTAGTCTCCTTGCAAACAGTAGGGTGGCTCCTCTCAAGCAATTCTCCATATCAGCTGAGCACTTACCAGCAGACACACTGCAGGTTTATCCCTTTAAGTTGTAGCAGAGCTCTGAATTCCACAATATCATGAAAAAGCAGAAGAGAACCCTGTCACTGTAGATAACGTGAGGTTCCTTAATTTATTTCACTAATATTCCGAACAGGTGCTCATCTGTAGTAAATTATAGCAATCAAGAACAATGAACTTGTATTTCTCTGAAGTAGGTGTAAAAATAAAAGCCAATGTTTAACTGAATCTAATTTAATTAACAGAAATATAGAGAAAAATAAACAAAAGAGAGAAGAAAAAACAAAAGAAATCCAAGATAAACAAAACAGACTACCAGCAAAAAACATATTCTTTTAAAATTTATAAAAGGCTAGAGCTACACAACTCAACCTAAAGTTTTTCAATAGAAAACAAGATTAAAGTTTTTTAATAGAATACAGACAACCTGGTGGCCATTTCAAAAAGTATGGAGTTTCTTTGTATCGGCATACGCCTTTGACTATCTATGGGAAGAAGCAGTAGCCTTGCTTGAGCTGATCTGCCTGAGGTAAGTTGTTTCCACATTACAACTTGAATTGGTGAGTTCTTTTTGGCCATAACCACTACCCACCATATAAGAAGTTAACACACACAAGGGAGCAATCTGTTTCTTGTTTACTTATATCAGTTCTGTGAAAAGAAACTTAAAAATTATTAACCACTTCCCGACCCATGACATACATGACGGAGACCAGCGGGTCGGGTCCGCGTTGTGACCTGGAGATGTCCGCCGCTAACAGCAACTGACATCTGCCGGTAATAACGAACATCCAAGATCCCTTCGATGTCCGTCATACAACTGGTTAAATTCTGTGATCAATTCAGATCACTGTATTTAAACATTCCAGGATATTCCATTATTAGATTTTTTTTATTTGACTATGCTACAGGGGCTGTAAAGTTAGTGTAGTTCATAATATAATGTCTGTATCTGTGTGTGATGATGGTCTCACAATTCTTCTGTGATTATCGCCCCAATATTTATTTTTAACAGCATACAAAATTACTCATGTCTCGGGATTTCCCAGGTTGCAGTGTATCGAGACCTGACATCACTAGTCAGGTGATCAGAGGGAGCCTATCCTGCTTCAATTTTGCAACAGCTGAAGCCCCCTGGTTAGGCCCCCTGGTTAGAAAACACTGTGTTTCAATGGGTGTGGTGGCTGATGTGTGGGAGGAAGGAAAGTGACCTCATACTTGCAAACTTTGGGATGTGTAGTTTAGAGAACAAAATGCAACAGGAAATGCCTAATTCTGTCAAGTAAGTACTAAAATCACCTAAGGGTGGATAACCCCTTTTAATGCCACTATTCCCTGGTGTCTAGTGGTCCCATAGACCCCCGTGATTACATCGTTAGGGAAGCCCAAGGCCTTACCTTGTCCTCGGCGTCATCCCTGGCTCAGTGATTGATTAGGACTCGCTTTGGCAGCCCTTAGCAATTGAGCACAGATTTTATGGATCAAAGTAATGCAATGGCAATACATTGATCTATGTAAGCCATCTGATGATGGCTTATGATAGGCCACTTGGGGGGGGGGGGGCAAAAAGTGTGAGAAAAAAGCCCTAAAACAACTTTGTCAGTCAAAAAATAAAAATGTATGGGTCTTAGAAGGTAAGGAGGAAAAAAATGTGAGGCAGAAAAAAAATTAGCTGGGTCATGAAAAGGTTAAAAAATAGTTTTCTTTTTTTTCAGTGAGTTTTGTAGTACCATTAGTACAGGGACTTGCAAGACATTAAGGACACTTGACATTGTGCAAGCTTGCAAGTCCTGTTATTGGTTAAAAAAAAAAGCTCAAAAGGGCCTTACAATATGTAAGCATTTTTTTTTTCAATTTTAAAAATACGGGAGTATTATTTGTAACATTTTCTTTAACCCCTTGGGGACGGAGGGTTTTCCAGTTTTTGCACTTTCGTTTTTTCCTCTTTACTTTTAAAAACCATAACCCTTTCAATTTTGCAGCTAAAAATCCATATGATGGCTTATTTTTTGCGCCATGAATTCTACATTGTAATGACATCAGTCATTTTACCCAAAAATCTACGGTGAAACGGAAAAAAAATCATTGTGCGACGAAATTGAAGAAAAAATTTCATTTTGTAATTTTTGGGGGCTTTCTTTTCTACGCAGTACATTTTTCGGTAAAAATGACACCTTAACTTTATTCTGTAGGTCCATATGATTAAAATTATATCCTACTTATATAGGTTTGATTTTGTCGTACTTCTGGAAAAAATCATAACTACATGCAGGAAAATGGATACGTTTAAAATTGTCATCTTCTGACCCCTATAACTTTTTTTTTTTTTTTTCTGTGTACGGGGCTGTATGAGGACTCATTTTGCGCCATGGTCTGAAGTTTTTAGTGGTGTCATTTATGTATTGATCGGACTTTTTAATCACTTTTTATTCAGTTTTTTATTATATAAAAAGTGAACAAAAATACGCTATTTTGGACTTTGACTTTTTTTGTGCTTACGCCAATGACCGTGCGGTTTACTTAACAATATATTTTTATAATTCAGACTTTTCCGCATACCACATATGTTTATTTTTATTTACACAGTTTTTTTTTTAATTGGGAAAAGGGGGGTGATTCAAACTTTTATTAGGGAAGGGGTTAAATGATCTTTCTTTACTTTTTTTTTTTTTTCACTTTTTTTTTTGCAATGTTATAGCTCCCATAGGGAATTTGAAAACACAAATTACAAACTACAGATTGGTTTGCCCAAGGATTCAAGAAAAACCTTTACTTCAATAGGCCCAAACTTGTGGGCGGTAATTAAAGTGTACCCGTACTCATTAGGTCATGTCTTTAGATATCTTGCACATCTCAGTGAATACATTCAACTTTACTTCTCTGAACCACCAGCTCAGATCGAGTGATTTATTGCAGTAGAACTTCATTCTGCGTGTGGTCACCAGATATCCTGTCTTATGTATTACATCTTTACATTACTTGAAACAAGCTTTCATTTATAACTCAGCATCAACCATGGATTCTCTGATATCCTATCATGGCTCTTGAATTTTTAACTGTTATAAGTTTAAGACAATCAGCATCTTCGTGTTACACTAAATTATCATTATAAAGTTATTCACTCAAAATTGATGTTATTCAAATGAATGCAATGTTGACCATTTATTGGTATATCACATTGGCCCTCATTTACAAAGACTGGTGTGTCGGTTAGGTTTTTTTTTCAGTGTACTCGGCCTTTTTTTCCTTGTGATTTTCTAATCTGTCGCCCAATTTCCCTTTTCTTTCTGTCTCTGCAAATTCTGACTACATTAGTGCTTGTATTAATACCCCCAGCATGGAACAGGGTCTGTTCCATGTTGGGGGTAGTAGTACAGGGCCTGAGGGATTGATCGCACCGGGTCTTACTTCTGAGACCCGAACCGATCAAAAGTCATTAAGCAGGGGAGCAGGCGGCATGTTCCGATCCCCTGCAATGTACTGTAAACTTTCATTTTTAAATTCCCCACCAGAAGCCCTGAATGGCCGGGGCCGAGGAGCCAATCAGGGCTCCTGGCAGGGTTTTAATATAGAAGCGCTGTGGTGGGCAAAGATGTATAGAATCGCTGGGTGTGGGGGGGGGTATATATCTGGCCCCTCCAGCGTTTCTATATATGTTTCCCCCTGCTGCGCTATATCAAACTTAGTGCCCGCTGCGCTTGAATAAATGTACTGCCCCCCCAGCAATATTATATATCTATACTGACCCCCGCTGCGCATATACTGACCCCCGCTGCGCATATTTATATATATACTGCCCCCCCAAGCTGTGCATATTAATCTTCATCTTCTCCCTCCCCTGGCTGCCAATGAATGTCAACTCTATTAGCGGTGGAGCGGAAGGCTGCTGCCCGCTTTCGCTGCTAAGAGTTTGTCATTCATAGCGGGCAGCAGCTACATATCATGCTGTGGGGGTCAGACATATGGATATATGTCTGACCCTCACAGCATCTATATATACAGGTGCTGGCTCACCGCTATGAATGACAAGTACAGCAGTGCAGGGAGCGGAAGCTCGCGCTGCTGCTGCCAATAGCTTACTTGTCATTCATAGCGGTGAGCCGGCATTTGTATATGTATGATGTGAGGGTCAGACATATATCCATATGTCTGATCCCCACAGCATGATATGCAGCTGCTGCCCGCTATGAATGACAAACTCTTAGCAGCGTGAGCGGGCAGCAGCCTTCCGCTCCGCCGCAAATAGAGTTTTCATTAATTGGCAGCCAGGGGAGGGAGAAGATAAAGATTAATATGCGCAGCTTGGGGGGGGGGCAGTATATATATTAATATTTGCAGCTTGTGGGGGGCAGTATATATATTAATATGCGCAGCGGGGGTCAGTATATGCGCAGCGGGGGTCAGTATAGATATATAATAGCGCTGGGGGGGCAGTACATTTATTCAAGCGCAGCGGCCACTAAGTTTGAAATAGCGCAGCAGGGGGAAAGATATATAGAAAAGATGGAGGGGCCAGATATATACCCCCCAGCGATTCTATACATCTTTGCCCACCACAGCGCTTCTATATTAAAACCCTGCCAGGAGCCCTGATTGGCTCCTCGGTCCCGGTCAGGGCTTCTGGTGGGAAATTTAAAAATGAAAGTTTACTGTACTGCAGGGGATCAGAACATGCCGCCCGCTCCTCTGCTTAATAACATCTGATCGGATCGGGTCTCAGAAGTGAGACCCGGTGCGATCAATCCCTCCGCCCCTTTACTACTATCCCCAACATGGAACAGACCCTGATCCATGCTGGGGGTAGCAGGATTCACTCTTTTTTGAGGAATTTACCGACAGCTCTGAGCTGTCTGCTTTCTGTGAAGCCCCTTTTCGAGTAAAATACGCCCATTTTGTAGGTTAAAAAAAAATTTCAGAGTTTTAAGAAAATGTAGGTTGTGCACCTAAATTTAAGTCGCAGATTTGGTCGCAAGCGGGATGCGACCACATTTTAGGCACAATAAGCGAGAAAAAGCGTCGGTTATCCTTTAGTAAATGAGGGCCACTGTATATGCAGGTACCATAAACACACTCAAGTTTGAACAGTAGATATATAGTTTTTTCAATTTAATGTCACTGTGTTCAGTAGACTAAGGCTGTCAATCTTCCTATAAGCCCCGCCTTTCTCCTCCCACTCCTCTACATCACTGGTCACCACCCCTTTGAGTCTGGGTTTTTGTTCTTCCTCAGGTTTGGTCAGTTTTCAACAACTCTTGAACAACTAGTATCTCACTGGATTTCTGTGTTACTTTACCTCAAGAGACATACAAGACATATGTAACATGTAACAATACCCACATTTACAAATACTCAACATACAACACACAGGGCCTGCATTCTCACAAAAAATGTAAAAGAATAAAAAATATACAGAGCTCTTTCAAAAATTGGGAAAAAAATCACCTTCAATGCGCATTATTTATAATCAATAAACAATTAGCTGATTTTAAATGCTTAAGGTACTATTCATTAATTAAATAGTGATCACTTTTTTCTTTTTCTATTTTATGTCTTATTTTATTTTTCTTGGCCAAACGTCTTCTCTTGTTACTCATTTAACCCCTTAAGGACCAAGGGCGTACAGGTACGTCCTTGGTCCTGCTCTCCTGATATAACGCGGGGTTACACAGTAACCCCGCGTCATATCACGGCGGGCCCGGCGTCATAGTGAAGCCGGGACCCGCCTCTAATAGCGCGCAGTGCCGATCGCGGCACCGTGCGCTATTAACCCTTTAGCCGCGCGCTCAGAAAAAGTGAAACCGAAAGTGGCCGGCTAGCTCAGTCGGGCTGTTCGGGATAGCCGCGGCTAATCGCGGCATCCCGAACAGCTGACAGGACAGCGGGAGGGCCCCTACCTGCCTCCTCGCTGTCCGATCGCCGAATGACTGCTCAGTGCCTGAGATCCAGCCATGAGCAGTCATGTGGCAGAATCGATGATCACTGGTTTCCTATGTCAATGATGAAGATCAGTGTGTGCAGTGTTATAGGTCCCTATGGGACCTATAACACTGCAAAAAAAGTGAAAAAAAAAGTGAATAAAGATCATTTAACTCCTCCCCTATTAAAAGTTTGAATCACCCCCCTTTTCCAATAAAAAAAAAAACAGAAAGTGTAAATAAAAATAAACATATATGGTATCACCGCATGCGGAAATGTCCGAATTATAAAAATATATCATTAATTAAACTGCTCGGTCAATGGCGTGCGCGGAAAAAATTTCCAAAGTCCAAAATAGTGCATTTTTGGTCACTTTTTATATCATTTAGTCCGATCAATAAGTCCTATCAATGCAAAAATGGTACCGTTAAAAACTTCAGATCACGGTGCAAAAAATGAGCCCACATACCGCCCCATACACGGAAAAATAAAAAAGTTATAGGGGTCAGAAGATGACAATTTTAAACGTATTAATTTCCTGCATGTAGTTATGATTTTTTCCAGAAGTCCGACAAAATCAAACCTATATAAGTATGGTATCATTTTAATCGTATGGACCTACAGAATAAAGATAAGGTGTCATTTTTACCGAAAAATGTACTACGTAGTAACGGAATCCCCCAAAAATTACAAAACTGCGTTTTTTTTTTCAATTTTGTCGCACAATGATTTTGTTTTCCGTTTCACCGTTGATTTTTGGGCAAAATGACTGATGTCATTACAAAGTAGAATTGGTAGCGCAAAAAATAAGCCATCATATGGATTTTTAGGTGCAAAATTGAAAGAGTTATGATTTTTTAAAGGCAAGGAGCAAAAAACGAAAATGCAAAAATGGAAAAAAACCCGGTCCTTAAGGGGTTAATATAATCAGACCATTAATTGCATTTCCCTATTCATTTAATTCTTGGCATCCAACCTGCGCTACTGTGAAAACAAATCTTATTAAGAAATTAATAAAATATAATCAAATAGGTTCAATTAATACCATGTGGATTTTCTTTTTGTTTTTTACCTATTTAAAAAGGATCCATTACAACATTAAAAAACTTACATACACAGCTTCACCAGAAAACATTCACTGGCCATACTCCATGTATTCCGATGAATAAAGGTAAAATCTTAACATTATCTGGGATTGTGATTTTGGAGTGCAGTTGATGTGCGCCACAGCTGTAACAAATCTCACTCATTAAGGGATTCTTAGCTTCATAATGATAGCATTATACAGACAGTTCTATTTTCACATTCCTTCCCCCCCCCCGCCCCACATTCCTTTGTTTCCCTCACTCAATCTCCATTTTCTCCATTATCTCAAACCCTAAAACAAAGGCTCTCTTCATTGAATATATGATATTTTTCACTATCCTATAAAAATTTATGTCTGTACATCGGTGTTAATTTCATTACCTAATTATCCATAATCAATACCCATTCAGATGACTACAATACAACTAAATCAAATCATAATTTTCTCTCAAGAATCACACTGCTTTATATGACTGTATATAACACAGCTATTGTCCATCAACCATCAGTATATTTCAAACTTTCAACTGCCTTAGACATTCCATAGTACATTTCTTACCCCTATTCAGCTGATAACAACATCTGTTCCTCTTCTACTTCTCTCATCACTTGTATATATATTTAACTTTTGGACTAACTCATCACATGCTTTCCATCAACAACAATGTATACTGCTATTTGTCTACTCAAGCTACTATATCCGATACCACTAAGGAACATTCTATGGGAGATAATTGGGCAATCCTACTCAACAACTTAGTTTACAACACAGAGACAGTTTTGAAATTTCTGAGGGTACTACAACTCCCATCATACCTTCTATTCATCCGTTTCTACATACACACTCTTTTTCAGATTCTCCAGCTTTCATAAGTTTCCCATCTTTGCACACTCATACATTCTTCCCTTGGTATTTCTGCTCACTCTCTAGGGCTGATGGTGGCCCCCTACAGTTTCCCTCCCCCTTTCCTGTCAGCAACTCTCAGTGAGGTCAGGTTAAAAATGCAGATCCACGACCCCCTACTTTTCCCTATCTACATCTAGAGTCCACAGCCCCCCTTCCTCCTGCTCTTCCTGGTGGGACCTATTCATGAGCTTCCAGCTGTTGCACAACTAAAACCTCTCAACCCCTCCTGTACTTTAGGAGATATGTTAAAAACACTAATACAGATCTAATCCCTCTCTTCGTCTGAATTTGCTAATTTAACAATAATCCATGGACACATGAAGACATGACATGACACATATAACACATATACCATCAGTTGCAATTATGACCCAGTGTACTCCCGCCAGGATCCAGTGTACTCACTCACTCACATTTCATACACACTTGGGCAGTAGATTACTTTATGACAGGTACAAGGTGCATGACACTGGGTGAGAATTTACCTGCCTCTGGTAGGTCATGAGCAAGTCGACTAGAGCAGCAAGATAAAACAAAGGTGGAGACAGAGGTACTTTGGCTAGGTACAAGAATGTCCTACCGTACACCCAGAATTGATCAAATTCCGTCTGCGTCCAGCCTTTGTTCAATCTGTCCGCTCTGGGTATTGGGACTAGCATATGAGGCCTAAAACCAGTGCCCCACTTAAATTGGGTGCCAGCTGATATGGATTTTATCAGTGCTCTTTTAACTATCTTACTCCTGGCCAAATCCGTATACAGAATTCCCTATACCTAAGTATACCAAAGTAAGTTAAACGGAGCCATGTCAGTTTCAAATACCTCAAAGATCTGCGTACTCTTCTGAGCTTCATTTCAAACCATTCAACCTTATATCACCTTTGTAATTAACATAAGTTCCCACCCTCACTACTGGGGTACATATGGCTGGGGCATACCATATAAGGTATGCTTTTCCCGAAGTGTTTTTTCCAGGAACTCGATGGGAGGGGGTGAGCAGAGAGTAGAATGGGGGATGGGGCCTTGGGCTTTGTCCTTTGTAGTTCTGCAACAGCTGGAGGCATACAGGTGGAGGCAACACTGCTGTAACCCAGTGTTTAACAGAGAGGAAAAGGTTACAGAGTAGAGTGCAGTGACTGGCTGACTGCCCAGGCTCACTCCCGAGACTCAGAGCAGATGAGTCATCCACACTGATGGTGACAAACCGACACTCCCCCTCCAGAAAGCAAGAAGATAAAGCAAGTGAGCAACATTTATATGCTATTTACTCTGGATAAATAGGTCCTATACAAATAAAACATATATGTAAATGGGGAGTAGGTACTGAGTAACATATCACTTTTTTTTGCCACTATGACAGGTACGCTTTAAGGAAACACTGAAACAAAACATTAAGAATGGCATTTTACATGGATAGCACTTTAGTTTGCCTATGAGGTGAGCAACAATGCAATGGACTCAAAAAGTGAGATACAGGAAACAATTATGAAGGTTTATGCTCAATGGCCGACATTTATCATTGTCTTTTGAGAGTTTTTTGTGTCTAAAAAAGCGCAAGCAGGGTCTATTTGTGCCTTTTTTGCGCCTTTTGGTTTACATATTTCTGCTGATTTTTAGTTGCAATTCACTGATTTTGGCAATACACATGATATGGAAGGGTTTTATGAACTGTGCCTTTTTGTGAAAAGGTGCAAAAAAGGCACAAAGCCACTAAAAAGTCTCTAAAACTACACCAGCCCAGACTTAGCTTTTTGGTGTGTGTGAAGAGAGAAATTTCAGAAAATGATTACCTGCACAAAATTTATCAAATGCTCTGTGACCATTTATTAAATTTGGTGCTCCTACACATTACCAGCACACACAAAAAAGGTGTAAAGAAAATGCTTCACTTACACCTACAATGATAAATGCCGGCCACTGTTTCACTTTCCATTGTTCACACACTTTGTACCTGGTATCATACAGATAAAATTGTAGAATATAAAGCAGGAGAAACATTCATGAACTTCTAAGGTGGCCAACTTTTAAAAGCATGATCAATGGCAAAAACGATCAAATCTATGGCCGGCATTTATTATTGTAGGTGTAAGCGAAGCATTTTTCTACACCTTTTTTTTGTGTGCTGATACTGTGTTGGAGCATCAAATTTAATAAATGGTCTCAGAGCATTTGATATATTTTGTGCAGGTCACATTTTCTGAAATTTCTCTCTTCACATACATCAAAAAGCTAAGCTAAGTCTGGGCTGGTGTAGTTTTAGAGACTTTTCAGTGGCTTTGCACCTTTTTTGCGCCTTTTCACAAAAATCCATTCCATATCATGTGTATTGCCAAAATCACTGGATTGCAACTCAAAATCAGCAGAAATGTGTAAACCAAAAGTCGCAAATAGACCTTGCTTGCGCCTTTTTTGCACCTTTCGTAGACACAAAAAAAGTCCAAAGACAATGACAAATGCCGGCCTATTTGTCTTAGCACATTTATTTTGATTATGCATAATGTAGAAGCAATAGTCAATGTTACATTGCTTTGCCGGAAAACTTTCTTTTTCCAGGAAGATTGTTTGTCTCAGACTCAGAGAGGACGTCTTCTCCTCAACATTTTTAGGCACGGGGGGGGGGGGGGGGGGGTACCGTAAGTTGGGAGCATATGTGCATCATTATGCTGACCTTGCTTGATATGTATTGAACTAGTTACCATCGAGTGCCTGTTTTAAATTTTTGTTATATTTATGTGATATTGCTATGGTCAGCAATATTATTTCATATGGGTTCTTAAGTTCTTTGTTGTTGTAGTTCCATTCGTCCCCTGAGGATCCCGGCACTTTTAGGGTGAAACACATTGGGACAGGAATTTATTAATTGGTCCCTTTTGGGACAGAGTTGATACATGGGTCACTTATTATTGGGATCTGACATATCTGTGCAATAACTTACTGGACAATGTGAGACTAACTTGTTTAGGAGCATACTGATTCCATATATATATGTATATATATATATATATATATGTATATGTATATGTATATATATATATATATATATATATATATATATATATATATATATATAGCTTGGGCTTCTTTTTTTAGTCTTTACTATTGATTTTTGGATTGTTTTTGAACCCACAAGGATCATTTTATCTTCTTTCTGATTTTTAGCTATTGTGGTTTGTATTTTAACAAGGTTATAATTATATGTTAAATTTAAACTGTTGCTACAGTGACACCCCTTCTTTCTGCTCAGTTATTTGAGTAAAATCGGTAATTTTTTCAGACTGTGAATATTCCGGTATATCTGGTAAATTTGATGGACTCTCAATCTGAGTTTTCTTTTGTAACAATAAATAAATAAATAAAAAAGCATTCCTTTTAAATAAAACTGCAATATGAAATGTTTAACATATTTAGTTAGTTTGGTTAATTTAGTTTTTTATGATATGATCTACATTTTTACGATTTGCCATTGCCCCAAAATCTGCTGTGTTTCCCACTACAATTTTTTCTTAAGTCCTGATCTTAACTTTAACTTGTCCTGCTTCAAATTTTTGTTATGAAGCCAGACAGAAAAATTATCTATGGAAAAGACATATAACTTACTTTTTATTTTTAGCTTATACATCTTTTCTATATACAGTAAGATATACATATATATCTTCCCTCTTTATCTACAAAAATACTTGTCAACACAGCTAGTTCAAATTATGTGAAACATAGAATGTGTCAGCAGATAAGAACCATTTGGCCCATCTAGTCTGCCCAATAATCTGAATACTATCAATAGTCCCTGGCCTTATCTTATATGAAGGATAGACTTATACTTATCCCATGCATGCTTAAACTCCTTCACTGTATTTGCAGCGACCACTTCTGCAGGAGGGCTATTCCTATATAGCCAAAATAAAAATAATTTTTTTTTACATACAAGACCTGGAACTACAAATCATGCACAGATCTACAAGATCACATAGACTTGCAAACCAGGCATAGACCTACAAATGAAACATGGACTTCAGAATCAGTTACAGTGGATGCAGAAAGAAAAATCAGTCGAATAACAAGATCAAAATTTTTTTTTAACCACTTAAGGACGCAGGGCGTACCCTTATGCCCCCGTTCCCGAGTCCTTAAAGACTAAGGGCGTACAGGTATCCGGCGGGGGTCGTACCAGGATGCCTGCTTAAATTATTCAGCAGGCATCCCGTGCAATGCCCTGGGGGGTCCTGAGACACGCTGCAAATCTCCGGGAAGGACTGACCAATCACTAGTGTTGAGTGGCATAGGCCATATTCGAATTTGCGATATTTCGCGAATATATGGACGAATATTCGTCATATATTCGCTAAATTTGCATATTCGTAATATTTGCGTTTTTTTTTATTTTTGCATATGCGAAAATTAGCATGAGTGAAAAATCACATATGCAAAAATTAGCATATGTGAAAATTAGCATAAGCGAAAGTTTGAATATGCAAAATTTTGCGTATACAAATTTTTGCATATGCGAAAATTCGTACACCAGTCTCACACTGTAGTATTAGAGCCTTCTTTACATCACACAAGCTGGAAGCAGAGAGGGATGATCACTGTGATGTGTACTGTGAAAAAAATAAATAAAAAAAACGAATATTCGTAATTTCGAATATATAGTGCTATATTCGCGAATATGCGATATTCACGAATAAAATTTGCATTGCGAATATTCGCGAGCAACATTACCAACACTACCAATCACACCCTGTTGATCAGGGTGGCGATCGGGGCGGCGATCGGAGCAGGTGGAGGTCCCTTAACTGTCCGGAGGTCGGCGAGGTCCCCTCAGGAGTGGCGGAGGACTGGAGCGACAGGATTGGCGGCAGTAGCAGTGGTGCAGGCGGCAGGATACAGCCTGTTCGCCTCCTGCTGTTGCTTAGCAACAACTCCCAGAATGCACAGCCAAAAGGCATGCTGGAAATTGTAGTTATCCAACAGCTGGAGGCACAACTACAACTCCCAGCATGCCCTTTGGTAGTTTGTGCATGCTGGGGGTTGTAGTTATGCAACAGTTGGAGGCACATTTTTTCTATGAAAAAGTGTGCATCCAGCTGTTGCATAGCTACAACTCCCAGCATGCACGGACAGCTAAAGGGCATGATGGGAGTTGTAGTGTGCCTCCAGCTGTTGCATAACTACAACTTCCAGCATGCCCTTTGGCAGTCAATGCATTCTGAGAGTAGCAGTCTTGCAACAGCTGAAGGCACACTGGTTGTGAAACACAGAGTTTGTTACCTAACTCAGTGTTTCGCAAACAGTGTGCCTCCAGCTGTTGCAAAAATACAACTCCCAGCAAGAGACCGTACATGCTGGAAGTTGTTGTTTTGCAACAGCGGGAGGCACACTGGTTGCGAAACACTGAGTTAAGTAACAAACTGTGTTTCGCAACCAGTGTGCCTCCAGTTGTTGCATAACTACATAGAAGCATAGAATGTGTCGGCAGATAAGAACCATTTGGCCCATCTAGTCTGCCCAATAATCTGAATCCTATCAATAATACCTGGCACTATCTTATGTGAAGGATAGCCTTATGCTTATCTCTATCGTATATGAAGGATAGCCTTATGCTTATCTCTATCTCATATTAGGATAGACTTATGCTTATCCCATGCATGTTTAAACTCCTTCACTGTATTTGCAGCGACCACTTCTGCAGGAAGGTTATTCCATGCATCCACTACTCTCTCAGTAAAGTAATACTTTCTGATATTGCTGCATAAACCTTTGCCCCTCTAATTTAAAACTATGTCCACTTGTGGTAGTTTTTCTTCTTTTAAATATCCTCTCCTCTTTTACCCTATTGATTGCCTTTATGTATTTAAAAGTTTCTATCATATCCCCTCTGTCTCTTTTTTCTTCCAAGTTATACATGTTAAGGTCCCTTCATCTTTCCTGGTAAGTTTTATCCTGCAATCCATGCACTAGTTTAGTAGGTCTTCTCTGAACTCTCTCTAGAGTATCTATATCCTTCTGGAGATACGGCCTCCAGTACTGCGCACAATACCCCAAGTGGGGTCTCACCAGTGTTCTTTACAGCAGAATGAGCACTTCTCTCTTTATACTGCTAATACCTCCACCTATACATCCAAGCATTCTGCTAGTGTTTCCTGCTGCTCTATTCCATTGTATTCCATTTCCTACCTTTAACCCCTTAAGGACGCAGCCCATTTGGGCCTTAAGGACGCAGACAATTGTATTTTTATGTTTTCGATTTTTCCTCCTCGCCTTCAAAAAATCATAACTCTTTTATATTTTCATCCATAGACTAGTATGAGGGCTTGTTTTTTGCGCGACCAGTTGTCCGTTGTAATGACATCACTCACTTTACCATAAAATGTATGGTGCAGCCAAAAAAATACTATTTGTGTGGGGAAATTAAAAAGAAAATGAAACATTTTGCAAATTTTGGAAGGTTTCGTTTTCACGCCGTACAATTTATGGTAAAAATGACATGTGTTATTTATTCTTTGGGTCAGTACAATTAAAATGATACCCATGATAACATACTTTTCTATTACTGTTGCGCTGAAAAAAAATCACAAACTTTTTAACCAAATGAATACGTTTAAAATCCCCCTATTTTGAAGACCCATAACTTTTTCATTTTTCCGTATAAGCGGCGGTATGAGGGCTCATTTTTTGTGACGGGATCTGTACTTTTTATTGATATCATATTTGCTTATATAAAACTTTTAATACATTTTTATATATTTTTTTGAATAAAATGTTATAAAAAAGCAGCTATTTTGGACTTTTTTTTTTACGTTCACGCTGTTCACCGTATGGTATAATGGGACAATTTACGTTTTTATTGGAGGAGGGTGTTTTTCACATTTTTTTTACTTAATTTTTTAACTTTTTTTACTTTTATTTTTACACTTTAATAGTCCCCATAGGGGAATATTTATAGCAATCATTCGATTGCTAATCCTGTTCAGTGCTATGTATAGGACATAGCACTGATCAGGGTTATTGGTCATCTTCTGCTCTGGTCTGCGGGAAGGCAAATCAGAGCAGAATACTACCGGAAGGCAGCGTAGGCAGGGGAGGGGACCTCCGTCTGCCGTGCTGGATGATCGGATCGCCGCGGCAGCGCTGCGAACGATGCAATCATCCATTTAAGTGACCGCGATGCTGCAGATGCCGTGATCTGTATTGATCACGGCATCTGAGGGGTTAATGGCAGACATCCACGGGATCGCGGGTATCCGCCATTACCGGCGGGTCCCTGGCTGCGATCAACAGCCGGGACCTGCCGTGCATGATCTGGGCATCGCTCCGATGCCCACGGTTATGCTTAGGATGTAAATGTACGTCCTGGTGCGTTATTTATTTATTTAAATTTTTTTTATCAATTGGTACCAGAAAGTTAAACAGATTTGTAAATTACTTCTATAAAAAAATCTTTATCCTTCCAGTACTTGGCAGCTGCTGTTATGATCCACAGGAAGTTCTTTTCTTTTGAATTTCCTTTCTGCCTGACCTCAATGCTCTCTGCTGACACCTCTGTCCATTTTAGGAACTGTCAAGAGCAGGATAGGCTTTCTATGGGGATTTGCTCCTACTCTGGACAGTTCCTGAAATGGACAATGGTGTCAGCAGAGAGCACTGTGGTTAGGCAGAAAGGAAATTCAAAAAAGAAAAGAAGTTCCTCTGAAACATACAGCAGTTGATAAGTACTTTTTTAATAGAAGTAATTTACAAATCTGTTTAACTTTCTGGCACCAGTTGATTTAATAAAAAATATTTTCCAGTGGAATACCGCTTTATGTCTTCTGAAATACTTACTCCTAAATCCCTTTCCTCAGATACTGAGGTCAGGACTGTGTCAACTATTCTATAGTCTGCCTGAGGGTTTTTACGCCCCAGGTGCATGAGGAGGGTGTTTATTACAGTGTGTGCCCCCCCTCCCCCCCAAAGTAAGAAGATTACATGAGAAGGGGGTTTGTTAGAGTGTGTCACCTCAGTAGTAAAGAGATTACATGGGGAGGGCGTTTGTTACAGTATATTGCCCCAAAAGTAAGGTGATTATATGGGGAGTGGGTATGTGACAATGTGTCACCCTAAAAGTAAGGTAATTACATGGGGGGAGGTTTGTTTCAGTGTGTCACCCCAGTAGTAAGGTAATTACATGAGAAGGATAAGAATTTTTTTTTGTTTTTGTTTTTTTAAGTGTATCATCCAGTGGTAAGGTTATTATATGAGAAGGAGGTTTGTTACAGTGTGTCATCCCAGTATTAAGGAGATTACATGGGAATGGGGTTTGTTACAGTGTGTCACATCAGTAGTAAGGGGATTACCTGAGAAGGAGGTTTGTTACAAGGTGTTACCCCAGAAGTAAGGTGATTACATGGGGAGGGGGCTTGTTATAGTGTGTCAGCCCAGTAGTAAGAAGATTATATGAGGAGGAGGTTTTTTACAGTGTGTCACCTCAGTAGTAAGGTGAGGAATGCCAAAGGAAGGAGCCAATGGGCGGAGTCAAGGGGGCAGTAAAATTTGCTTTTTGTCTAGGGTGGCAAAAATCCTAGCACCAGCCCTGGATGGGAGGTGATCATCGTCAGATGTATGTGACGACATCTTTACTAAATTTAAAACCAGACCAAAATAGATATTAAATTCCACCTGTAGTATTTTCCTGTACATTCAAGGGTAGAGAAGCTGGATTACTTAGTTTAATTCTAAAGTAAATAAAAGAGGTTGATCCATTTTAACACTATCACAATAGGTTTCCCGAAGACTATGAAAACTATGAGTCAGCTCTTAAAGACTATTGTAATGTAAATATTTACAACTGTTTTATCTTATAAAGACTGAAATATAAACAGCTATTTTAGTGTAGAAAGGAGAGGTTTCCAGGTTTAATTTGCCTGTCATGAATGCTGTGACACACGATGACTTGGATTGTAATAAATGTAATTGCTGACTATTATCTGATCGTAGGAAATTGGTCTCCTGAGATGGGGAGAATGACTTGATAAAAATCATTTAATTCAGACATAGTGAAAAATGGCATACCTGCGATAAAAGGCAAAGTCATTTTGCACATCTGACAACTATACAAATGAAATGACTCTATTTAAATGGGAAAGGACTTTGAGAAAATACATAAACCCAGATTAGTATTCCTTGAGTAACTTCCAGGACAAAAAATGTAATCCAAATAAAAGAATAGAGAAAGAGATAAAATAAATAAATTCAAGTATTGGATTATTGCAGTATGAATCATTTATCACATAGAACACAATTCTGAAAAGCTTTAGAAATAATTAGGGATGTGAATGATAATAGAAAAATCAGGTTGAAGAGAATGCCCACTTAGATATATTATTTGTTAATATTGTTCATGGTGTAGTTGGCGATTTTATAGTATTTTTTTTTCTATTATAGATTAGGCCACAAAGCACAAATTATGTCCCAAAATACAGAAGTATTTTAGCTTTTAAATGTAGCAAAACAATCCCTTGTGCTTAATTTTATAGCTGTACAGCTAAATAATTAAAGGAGTAGTCCTGTTTAAAATCTTTTCAGCTCGCAGGGAATCCAACTGTTGGGACCCCAACACCTCCCCCCCCCCCCCCCACACGATCTTCCGCCTGGTCCCTCGGCTCCCTGCATGAATGAAGTGTGTTGACCATGGCACAAAGCGGTTTCGACACGACACCCTTTACATCTCAATGGGAGAACCAGAGATCCAGCGTTTGTGTATCTCCGGCCTTCCCATAGAGATGCATGGAGGGGCGTGTCGGAAACCGCTTTGTGCCATGGTCAACACACTGCATTCATTGGGACTGATGGGGCACCGGGCAGGAAATCGGGGGGGAGTGTTGAATGGTACTAGCAGTCGGACCACCCCCAAAATTGGATCCATCTTAGGGGATGAGTTTTTTTTATCTGAACTACTCCTTTTGTCCAAGGTGAAAGCAGGCCTACATGTGGTGAGCCATGGCTGAATACAACTTTATATGCTGAATACTTATATCTTTTCTTCCAAATTAACCTTTTATTAATCACAATAAAGGAGGTGACTCTTATTGTAAGTTAATTGGATGTTCTTATTGGCAACCTGTGTCTCTCAAGGTATGACAGAACTCAAAGGAGTACTCCAGCAAAAATTAACTTATCCTCTATATATAATCACTCTATAATACATTTTAGGCAAATTTTTCTTAGTACTTACATTACCAATTTACTATAGAGTCTATTGCGTATTGTCTTATAAACCTGAAACAGCTCGCAGTCACATATTGACCCCTGTTTCTACAGAGAAAACCTTTCCAATGGAACAAACAATGTTTTTTTAAATTTATTTTACTGTTTGTCTCCTCTCGGAGCGTACATTTCCTTCTTGTTATGTCGACACATTTTAGATCTGTTGTCACATTTAGTGACAGCCATGCAGAAGTGACTGTACTCTTACCCTTTTTAAGCATGTTTGGCTGACAGCTTACTGAATGATTCTGCCACTATTTACTTATCTGCACAAAGCAAGCATTTTACAATGAAGACATAGACAATAGTGTTGAGCGGCATAGGCCATATTCGAATTCGCGAATATTCGCGAATATATGGACGAATATTCTTCATATATTCGCGAATATTCGCATGTTCGTAATATCCTCGTTTTATTTTTGCATATGCGAAAATTCGCGTATGCGAAAATTAACATATGCGAAAATTATCATATATAAATTAACGTAAGCAGAAATTCGCATATGCGAAAATTCACACACCAGTCTCACACAGTAGTATTACAGCCTTCTTTACACCACACAAGCTGGAAGCAGAGAGGGGTGATCACTGTGATGTGTACTGTGAAAAAAAAAAAAAAAAAGAATATTCGTAATTACGAATATATAGCGCTATATTCGCGAATATTCGCGAATTCGCGAATAAAATTCGCCTTGCGAATATTCGCGAGCAACACTAATAGACAACATATCGTTTACGTCTGCATCAGAACTATTATTCATATTAGAATTAATTAAATTATATTTTATTAGATTAAGAGAAATTCTTCAATTAAAAATCAACAGGAAATCTGTATTCCTAAGGCATTATATTTTTACACATTGCCTAATCCCTTGTTCTGCTGTGTAAAATGTCAGGAGAGTTCAGACTGCCATTTCAGCTCCTGGCTAGGCAACTAATGGGAGCTCATACCAGAAAGGTTGTTTGGTATAGAAAATCTGTTTTCAAATACAATATTAGACATTTCTGAATTATTTGAGAATATCCCTGTTTAGGATTGTCTTCTATTATCCATAGTGTACACTAGCTACAAAGAGTTTCATTCTTTGAGGACTGAGTTAGAACTGCTACGTGATTTTATGGGCATCTGCAAATTATTTATTTATTTTTTAGGGCATAAATTTTATGTCATCCATGCTCCGAATAGGATGCACTGGCCTATTAGTAGATATAATTATTACAGCACCACCAATTAAACTGAGAACAATCTCTTAATATGATGGGAATAACTTACTAAACTCACTGATGATATTATTTACTAACTAAAATGGGGCACCATCTTACCTGAACGGCTTTATTTGTCTGTTCGCAGCAGTTTGACGTATGCTTTACAGCAGTTACATAGAAAAGGTTTAGTGGCAAGCCTGCAAAATACCTCATTTCTGGGTTTGTCTTTCAGATATGAATATTAGAAAAACACCAAGTGTTTAAAAAATAAGTTAAATACATTAAAAAATTAGTTTAATGATATGTTAGTTTTTTTTATTACACATTCCCATTGATTTATGATTTTATTATACCTTTAGAAAATGCAAATGCACATGGCTAGATGCCATGCATACTGAGTAAAACCAGAATAAAACATCTATACATGCGTTACAAATAAACGGAGAATTGATATTATCATTTCCCAATAGATTTATGTTCTCAACAATGACAACCAATAAAACTTATAGCAAAGAGAAGAAAAGAAAAAAGGCACATGCGCCCCTAGTGTGGTACTGTAAGATATTTGGCAAATGTAAAGACTTACACTTACCAAAGGATGTTGCGCTGAGGGCACAACACCATGTAGCGTATTGATAGACAAAGCTCTCTATGCAGCCCAGATCCACCGGTCAGGTCCTCGCTCATTGGTTCATAATAGCAGCAGAAATGGCAGAGATAAAAGTAAATCTTCATCGGGCGCAGTTACAATTGAAGGAAGATGACGGTATTCGTAGGTTCACTTCAAAAGATTCATCACATTGCCTGATGAAGTGCCCTTTACGGGCAAGAAACGCGTTGTTTGTTGTGCTTTAAATAAATCTTATGAAGTGAACCTACAAATACCGTAATCTTCCTTCAACTGTAACTGCGCCCGATGAAGATCTACTTTTATCTCTGCCATTTCTGCAACCAAACATGTCTACTTTTAAAGCAGTACATAATTCCTATTAAGTCAGGCCATTATATATTGATAGGTATGACAATTGCAAACGGAAGTGAAAAGAAAGACAAAATAAATGTTTAAAAAGAAACGTTCAAAAATCAAAATGTTTACATTTAAAGCTTTCTTTTGTAACCAGCATCCCAAATTATCTTACATCATTGTGATCCTGACAATAAACCTAGACAGCGCAACCTGTATAGAATTTTTATATTCTCCCCATAGTTATGTAGGTTTTCTCTCACATATAATCTCACACTAATATAACTAACGATAGTTCAAGCTTCTGCCAATAAAGGGGTACTCCACTGGAATTTTTTTTTAAAGGGGTTATCCAGGCAAAAACATCTTCTCCCCTATCCATAAGATGTCTGATCATGGGACCCCCCGTGATCTCCCTACAACAACCGCATTCTATGCGGGGCTATGTTTCCAGGCTTGGAAACCCAGACTGGAGATGTGATGTAATGCCATGCCCCCTCGTGACGTCACTCCATGCCCCCTCCATTTATGTCTATGGGAGGGGACGTGATGGCAATACATGCAATTGGCAGGACTATGAAGAGTATGTCACAATCTATACGCATCTAAAAAGGGAGTCACCAACATTTAGAAAGTTCTGCTTTAGGAGATGGTAATACTACTTTTACAGAAATAGTATTAGAATTACATAATGGTACTTCTACAGTGAGTCAATGAGAGTCAAAGACTTGTTGGTATGTTGTCTGTATATATGTCTAATTTTCAAATTAGAAAATACAGATTTCCAATGCTAAGCTTTTTCTTAGTGTCGCAGGACCTGCGGGTCATGTGACCGGGTTGCAGAACTCTATGGTTTTTGCTAAAGGACCTTTGGTGGTTTTGGTCATGTGGTCACCCACAATCTATTGTAATGGTGAGTGACAGCTGATATGGACCATATAAGGGAGCTGTGCCATATTGTCGCCCTCTTGGGTTGCTGACTTTGGACGAGGTAGGACCTCCGAAGCTTACAAGTCAAGTACTAGGCCCAAAGCCTTGCGGCCTAGGCCTGCGCTAGAGACGGATAGTTCTTACAATTCCCTGCTATCTCCGCAAAACCTCTGGACCTAATCCAACCCTTAAATACAGCGGATCTATGCAAGTACAATCTTCCTAAACTTAAGAGAACTTTCCGGTCCTAAGCATCTGTCAGTCACTGCTGTGCTGTCTATATAGACTCTGTTATCTGGACTGTTACCGATACTGCATGTACATAAAATCTTCAGTAAAGTTCCTGCAAGTTTTAAGTTCAGCACTGCTGTGGACAATCCATTTATTTTACACTCACCTATCGCTCTTGGGAAGGGTGGCGATAGGCCTCACTCTGGCATCACGAGTGACAAGGGTTAACAGTGCCCTTTATAATTCAAGAACCGGAACACCCCAACTACCCTACACCCCCACCAGGCTACCACATTAGAATAACAGCAGGACCAGCCAACAATCTAATATGTATGGGAGCTCAAATGTATACTGATATGTTCCTCGAAGTCTCAAAAGGAACAAGTCTCAATTATAGGCCCATCTACCCACAGTCACACAATGCCTTCTATAGGGCACACTCAATCACTAAAACATTTCACTAATTTTACCCATTTACCTTCCTTAGCCATAACCAAAAACCAAGGAAGAGTATCTAAATATATATGTAAATTAAAGCCTGTTGAGGGTTTTTCTAGCTTGTTGGGATATTGGATTACATTTGTATCATAGGAGTGAAGTCTTTAAAGGGGTATTCCGCTGCTCAACATTTGGAACAAACTGTTCTGAACGCTGGAGCCGGCGCTGGGAACTCGTGACGTCAATGTCCCGCCCACACATGATGTTACAACCCGCGCCCGCAATGCAAATCTATGGGAGGGGGCATGACGTCATGAGGGGGCGGGGGCTATGGCGTCACGAGCTCCCGGCGCCGGCTCCAGCATTCAGTTTGTTCCAAACGCTGAGCAGCGGAGTACCCCTTTAAAGCATTACTTATATAAACTTTTGACATGTTGTTCAGACATGTGAAAAGTGCATATCATATGGGTTCTCAGTCCTCATTCGGATGGGAGTTATAACCTGGTGAAGTACACAGTTGCATGGTTAACTCTTTGGCTGGTTATCCTATCCATTTCAGACATTCCATTATTGTCTATTGAGCACAAAGGCGGATTGGTCGGTCTGGGAGTGAAGTGTGCAAGCCAGTTTTAATTCACTGTTTACATCTCTACACAGTTATTTAACAGACTGTTAACTGTTTCCAGAAGTGAACAATGGAAATGTGAAAGCAGCTGCTGCTGAAATACAAATTGTAATGCAGGATAAGTACAAGAAAAATAATTAAATGGAATTTTTTAGAAAAACTAATACTACAGGGTGTGCATAGGTAAAAGTGGCAGCCAGGCCCTGGTGCCCAATAGGTCCCAAAAGTGTTCTGCCTCTATGGAAGGAGAATAGTAAGTCGATAGCTCCTGTTCCAGATACAGTATGAGTGCCTAAAAACTTCAAGTTATGAACAGTAAGATAAAAGTGAGCGTACATTTTCATATTACTTTTATTGAGGCGTATTACTTGTTTCATACTCCAGCATTACCTCTCATATGCATACTCCAGTAAGCTTACTAAATGCATTATAATCTATTCATAGTGTGCACACATTTTATCTGCATTATACTTCAAAGTCAAAGTCAAGGTCTGCGGCTTTGTGTTTCTTAAGCTGTAAAAGCAGTTGTGTTCTCCTATGTAAAAGGCTTCACAAAGCTTCATGATGTAGAGAAACATATCCAGTTTTTCCTTCTAATTAAGATCATAATAGAAGCTTTCACTGATCCAATTAAAATTAAGAATGACGATAAATCATTGCTAGGATTTCAAAGCTCTTCCTTAATTTCTGAATGATGCTGATCCCAATGTTCCACCACTACTGCAATCACAAGTTGCCATGTAGAATTACACTGATTCAATATAAACTTTTACACAGAACTTAAGAAACTCAGAATACAATAAAAGGATTATTACTATATCAGACAAGTGACTCCAGAAAAGACTCATCTGCCGTCTCCCCTTGTTACACCTGCCGTCTCCCCGCTATGGAAGACCGGGACTGAGATCATCCATCAGCCGCCTACCCCCACATGAGAGTCGCAGTGTGAGTGCTCCATACATTACTATTTTTTCTATGTTTGCAATACTTTTTTGTTTGTTGTTTGTTTTTGTTTTTTTGTTGTTTTTTTATAAGAAAAAAGCATACTTTATCTTGTACATTGCTTTTATTCCTGTAGGTGAATTCTGCAAGGCTGCACAATAGTCAAGAATTTTGTAAGCTTAGTTACGCCTCCTCCCATAGACTTGCATAGAGGGGCCTGTCGTCACACGGGGGTGGAGTCGTGACATCATGATACTCCGTTTGTGAGCTGGCAGCGCGGCGTGATGCTCAAAGAGGTGGGTGCCGAATGCAAGATTGCGGGGGTCCCAGCGGCACGACCCCCGCGGTCAGACATCTTCTCCCCTATCCTTTGGATAGGGGATAAGATTTCTTAGGGCTGGAGTACCCCTTTAAGGCCATCACACCCCCTCCCATAGACATGAATGGAGGGGGCGTGGCGTAAGGTCATGTCCCCAGTCCCATAAACCCGGAGGTTTCCGAAACTAGAGATGCAGTCCCCGCATAGAATGTGAGCACTACAGGGAGATTGCGGGGGGGTCCCAGCAGTAGGTCCCCCGCGATCAGACATCTTAACACCCTATCCTTTGGATAGGGGATAAAATGTTTTTGCCCGGAATACCCCTTTAAAACTGGCAGAGTAGCACAGAGGTGCAGGAGAAAAAAGTTACAAAAGAATAAATTTCAAATAGGTCATGGAAACAAGGTAATTAAGACATGTAATAATGACTCAGGCCACATAAGCAAGAACATTGAGATGTATCTGATGTAAAAATATTAATAGACCTGATGCAGGCACTGTGCTACTTCTCAGATCTCAGATCCAATAATTTTTTTTGTTAGTATATCACTCAGTACCTAATCCTTACCGTGTTCATCAAATTTTTATGCGTCTGGCACCTTTATTTATTATTTTATTACACTTTTAATTTAGCTCAATAGTCTGAATTCCTCTCAAAGGGAGGGGGTGTGGCCAAACTGTGCAGGTCTCCGCCCCCTCCCTCAGTAAGCTGTCTGCTCACATCTCCTCTAGCATTAGCAAAAATACAACTCCCAGTTTGTCCTCACTGACAGTAGCGGGACACAAGCTGACACTGTGAGCCCTGCGCTGCCAATCAAGGAAGTGTGTCCATGACATAGGTGATGACGCATGGACACAGCAGGACTAGTATGTGTCCAAGCAGGCAGGGGGGGCAGTTGTTTGACAGTCTTTTTCAGTATGAAATACTGAAAATTTTCTAATGAAAGCAATTGCAAAACCTATTGGTTTTGCATGCTTTACAGCATATCAAAACTTTTTGTATCTGACAGTGCCCATTTAAGTAAGTAAACCATACTTTGGCTTGACTGTGCACAGATTGGGCTCATGTTTCTGTCTAGGATGCCATAAAAGAGGGAACAATGCCTATGCTTGTCATTTCTGGGGAATTACTGCCCCATGGGAATACATAAAGGACATATATATTCAGAATGTTTATTGAAAATGGTATTTAACTTTTTTACTTTTGAGTTGCTAAACAAGTGGAGCACAATCATACTACCCCACCTTACCCCAGACTGCCAAAAGCAAAGACAAATCTCCCAGCCACCACGTTTTAAAAATGTACTTACCTGCAAACAAACACCACTTTGTATGATTCCTACTCTCACAGTTGCGCCTTTTTGTGCGCTTGTAAGGAAGTTTTGTGAGCCATGTCTGACCTGGTTAGGTTTTCAACTTTTTGGATGGATTTGTAACTTTATGCCAATGTGCTACTTTCTCACCTCATAAATTTATTTCACTGCAAAGTGAAAACTGAAAGTTGCTTAGGAAAGGCTGTTTGTTACTTTCTGCATAACCACAAAAGTCACAAAAAAATGCTTAGGCACAAGTGCAATGATAAATCTCCCCTGTCGTCCTTACAGTTGATGTTGAATGTTTGTGCATTGAAATAGAGTGCTGGAATGGGGAGAGTGGAGTATTTGTACATCTGGTGTGGCATTTGATAGGCCAGATTTTTCTTTAGGGGTTGGACCTTTAAGCTAGAATAAAGATGTCATACGTACTATTTGTGATTCAACTGCAATATGAAGGGCAAGCGCGGGTGTACAGGAAAGGTGCAAAAGACGAAAGCAATGTCCATTTTGTAAGTGTGTGCTTCTTCCGGCTCACACTCTAATGTAAGCTGGAAAAAGCACAGACATACCAAATGGATGTTGCTCTAGCATGTACACCCACACTTTGTGTAAATAAAAAGCCTGAACACAACTTATGGTGAGTTGCCACATTATTCTAATTCTCCGCACATTGTAGATATATGCCATGATATAGTAGATATAGATGTATAGTAGATAGTAGATGTAGATATATGTTTTAACAAAACTTTTTCAGCCTTAAGAATTCATAATTTAAATGAGTCGGAACTGCACAACTTCATTCAAGGTTATTAAAGGAATTATCCCTAGATTCCTGGTATCGTGGGTCAATCTTAAAGGAGTTATCCACCGGATTGGGGATAACTAGCTGATCAATTGGGGTCAAAATCCTGGGACCCCACTGATCATGAGAACAGAAGTCAATTGTCTAGTAGAGTGCATGCATGCTCATCACTTTATTCACTTTTCAGCTATTTTCCAAAGTTCCATAAATAATGAATATAGCAGTGGCAGAGCATGCATACTGCTGTTTTATTCACCTGGAGGATAAATTACTTTCATTCTTGTGAGTGGTTAGGGTCCCAGCAATTAGACCCCAACCAATCAGGGACCGATCCCCTATCCTGTAGATAACTTCTTCGAGATGGACCTACAATACTAGAAAAAGCCCAAGGATAAAGGTGGCATTTCTTGTGAAAAAGATACATTTGTTTTGCATTATATTATAGGAAAACGGTAACCTGTTTACCCACACTAAACCCAATTCACTGGGTTATAGTGTGGGGGAACAGGAGACCGATGAGGGGTTAATGGGTTACATACCTGCACTCCAGAGATCTGTCCCTCTGAAGATCAGCATCCGTCTTCAGTGAATTGCGTGCTGGAGGCGGACCCGCTGGCTCAATGTGAATATTCATTGGCGCGGGTCACGTGAGCGCTCAGTTGGCGCAGCGCTTACATGACCCGCCACACTATAACTATACACTATAACTCAGTGTATTTGGTTTAGTGTGGGTGAAGAGATGATCATTTTTATTTAAAGGACTCCATCTTTAATGAAAAATCAAAATGGCCATAGAAAGCACGCCTTAATATAGAACAGCATGGTATATAATGGGTCCCAAAGCAAAAATACCTACAGGCTTATTTTCTTAGGGCATCATTAGATCACTAAATACGTCTGTACAGACGGCAGACTCACTTTAATTAAGAACTGGTTGGCTGCTTTACAGGTGTAATCTAAACAGGCAGGTCTACTATGATGCTATTACTTGCTAGAAAAGTAGATCAGATTTCCCTTGTCAATGATATAGTTAATCTCAAAAGGAGCATAGCATGGGCCCCGTAGTTATTTACTCAATGTACTTAATTTAAAGACAGAAATAGCTGTTTATATGCTGAATACATTACTACTTTGCCATCAGCTACTGTATAATCATCCTCACTCTATTACCAACGCTAGGAGACAAATCACATTATTAAATTATTATAATAATATTATGATATATAAAGTGGAACATCAGTAAATGTGTGACTATTTTGGGAAGCAGTAGACTGGAGACTACTTTATTTTGTTCGTTTAAATCTGTGAATAATAAACAGAGATCTTACCCAGAAGAAGTTAAATCACTTCATAGATAACAGCAAAGGTATAAAAAAGACAGTAAAGCACCAAAATTATGTTACTATGTATAAAATATCCCAGGTCAATACAGTAGTCCCTCAAGTTACAATATTAATTGGTTCCAGGACGACCATTGTATGTTGAAACCATCGTATGTTGAGACCAGAACTCCATGGAAACCTGGTAATTGGTTCTGAAGCCACCAAAATGTCATCCAAAAAAATAGGAAAAAGTGAGAATTAAAGAAAAATAAGTAGATAACTAATATAGATAAAGCAAATCCTTACATATAAAAGTAAGAAAGATCTGCTGGGAGCTGTAAATCACTGTCTATGTCAGTGTTACCCAAAGAGGGTGCCTCCAGCTGTTGCAAAACTACAACTACCAGCATGCCCGGACAGCCTTCGGCTGTCCGGGCATGCTGGGAGTTGTAGTTTTGCAACAGCTGGAGGCACCCTCTTTGGGAAACACTGGTCTATGTAGAGGTCCTGTACAGAACACGCAATGTCCTAAAAAAAAAGGGAAATGGAGCCGTCCTCACCTGATGCACAAAGGAGCAGCTAACCCTGGCAGAGGTAAAGAGCACAGAACAGGTAATACCTCCCCGTACTGTCGGGGGCGCTACCAGACACCAGTCAGTGCAGGCACTTTAGGAATACAGGGGTTTTACCAGTGAATGCCCATTCTGATTGGTCGGTTCTTCCAGCCATTGACATGTTTTGCAGATTCCATAGCATTGTATGTTGAGTCAGGTTTCAAGTTACAATGATCCAGAAAAGACCATTGTATGTTGAAAATATTGTATGTTGAGGCCATTGTAAGTTGAGGGATCACTGTACAATGATTTGGTCCCAGATTCCAGAATCGGTCAGTGAACCAAAGTAGCTTCAGTTGTTTTGGGGAAAACATATATTCATTATCAGTATAGAGTGTGCATGCCTGTGTGTGGGGGTGTGTGGGGGGGGGGGGGGGTATGGGCGGGGGGGGGGGGGTATTACAAGATCTGGGAATTACACAAGCAATGATATGATTTATCTTTTTTTGCTCCAACGTACACCTTTGACAAGCACAAGTAAAACCTTACTTCCAATATTTTAATGGATCTGACACCTTGCGCAAAACAAAGTATAATGTTTTACAAAAAAGGCATAAAGTCCTGTTTGTGGCTGAAAGTCTGCCTAAAACATAAATATTCAAGATGCACAAAATTCAAACAAACACATATGTTCACATAGGGGGAGATTTATCAAAACCTGTGCAGAGGAAGAGTGGTGCAGTTGCCCATAGCAACCAATCAGATTGCTTCTTTCATTTTCCACAGGCCTCTAAAGAGGCCTGTGGAAAATGAAAGAAGCAATCTGATTGGTTGCTATGGGCAACTACACCACTCTTCCTCTGCACAGGTTTTGATAAATCTCCCCCATAGTCACCAAAACTGAAGAGACAACATATCCCTTCTAACTCCATTAGTTAAAAAAAAAAAGACAACTAACCTCTAAGTAATTGTTTTTATATATGGTGGATGATAACATAAAGAATAGCTCCTGTGTCTTCCTCCCCAGAGTCATTGGCGGTTGTATTGTGGAGCTGTCCCGGTAAACCTGGCTCACACCTGAAGACCAGGCCGTCAGAACTACATGTTGAACTAAGGTGAATAAATGCTTGAACTGTTATACTGTATGTTTGGAGTGCAGAGTGAACCCAACTTTCTAAATAATACTTCTAGTTAATTAATATTCAGAACTTCAGAGGTGTGGTGTTCCAATGAAACATTGTACCATGTTAAAGGGGTTATCTGAACATTGGTTAAAAAAAAAAAAAAGTATAAACAAGTATTGGATTACACACGCCAACACATCAAGCTTCTTTTCACCCTAAAATTTACGCTTTGTGGAACCCTCACATGCATCATTACCACTGGTGAAATTGCCGGTCACTACTTGAATTAGAAGTATGGCGGGTGTTGCTAATTCCTACGTGTCTTTTCAGGCCTCTCTCCCGTTTCCTGACGCCATCTACGAAGGCATAATGATAAGCTTTCTGCTTGCACTCCTTGGAAGCATCGCAGGAGTATTGCTCTCGTGTTATGCTTAGGGCTGCCTCTAATCCTCTGTAATCCATGGAAATATTGTGACATGGCCCTGGAAACTGACATAAATTGGCACAGAACAGAAAGTAACAGTCCGCGTTATGACGCTAATCTGTGACATCCCATGACAAAATGGTGGACCTCGGCCAGGGAGCAGGGAAGTGACACAAGGAAAATCTCAGGGACTACACAATTTTGGGCAACGTAAGCTCATTGGATATCACAGCCACAATCGATATTAGGAGTTATTTGACAGCTAATATAACGTTCTAGTATTTATTGATTGCAAGTACCTCTTTAAGATGCTAGGTAGCTGAGTAGTAGTAGGACCAACTATTGAGTAGTCTATGGCAAATAGTAGAGAAAGAAAAGTAAGGACACAGATTGAGTATTTGGAGTCTGTGAGGAGTTAGTTGTCAAGGCCTACGCAGGGTTGCTTGGGAGCAAGTCTGGTTCCTTTAAGCCTTGAACAAAAACCTTGTATACCAGCTTTGCCCTGTACTAAGGTATATCTTCTTTCTGTGGCATTTGAGAAAAAGACCAGGTTGTACCACCTGTTTACATTGGAATTGTACACAGATCAAGAACTGTGCCCTTATGGATAATCTGTTTGCTGAAAATAAAGGTAACTATTCCACTATACTCCTCTCTTGTCTATAGTTTTCCCGGATCTTAGTGCCAAAGCTACCACTGCACCTTCATAATAACAATTGTTTTTTAAGATACCATCATACAGGCACTGTATTCGGGTATGCCCCAGGGGAAGACGGGGAAATGCCATCACCCAAACATCTGTGCAGCCCTCCATTACCATTACTGTGTGTGCTAGAGAGGTCAGAGGCTCCAATCTAGGCTCCTCTCTAGTAGTGTTGAGCGGCATAGGCCATATTCGAATTCGCGAATATTCGCAAATATGTGATAGTCGCGAATAATATTCGAATTGCGAATATTCGTGAGCAACACTACTCTCTAGCTACCATAACTAACTTGATCTAGTGTGTGGCACTAAGGATCCCAGTTTACCTTCGGCATAACAACTGCATTCTGCTGGTGTCACACTGCAACAGTAACAGGCAGGAGTCTTTCTTGTGTCCCTTGCAGCTTCCCCATTCACACATTGTCTATTATACACACATAGAAGCAGGAAGTAGACATTTTCATAGTGCTCCATGAATTTAAACAAATGCTTCTTTCTGCATTGGGTCCCACACACGTGTCATCAAAGGTTGAATGGTTTATTATGATCCAGCAATACATAGTCTTTAAAGGGGTTCTCCGGTGGAAAACAAATGTTATAAAATCAACTGGTGCCACACAGTTAAACTGATTTGTAAATTACTTCTGATTTGAAAATCAATATCCTTCCAGTACTTATGAGCTGTTGTATGCTCCACATGAAATTGTATTTTTTTTTTTTGGTGTTTTTTTCAGTCAGACCACAGGGCTCTCTGCTGACCCCTCTGTTCATAGTGGGAACTGTCCAAAGCATGAGAGAGGTTTTCTATGAGGATTTTCTCCTATTCTGGATAGTTCCTGATATGGACAGAGGTGTCAGCAAAGACCACTGTGGTCACACTGGAAAAAAAATATATGCAACTTCCTCTGTAGTATACAGCAGCTGATAAGTACTGGAAGGATTAAGATTTTTTTATAGAAGTTATTTACAAATTTGTTTAGCTTTCTGGTACCAGTTGAAAAAAAATTCCACCGGAGTACTCTAAAGCCCTAGGAGATACATATGCAAACTGTACAGAAGTGAGATATCACTTTCCTTTATGTATTTCATGAAAAGGTAATGTGGTGGCCCAGTATGGGAGATGTTGCCCTGTATCCTTGCTGCCCTGTCAGGCAGCTTCCTTCAGTGTCCCCAGGGCCCCTTGCACCTGTTTCCCCTCTGACATATGTATTATAAAATGTGTTGTATCTTTACGAGTTATGTCATGTGATTGTTATCCAGGAGGTATCAGTGACCAGGTGATCCCAAGAGTGACCTATCTTCTCTCTCTTGGAGCTTAGAGCTCTTGCTTCCTGCTGAGGTCCAGTCCATTCGTGCCTAGTGTGTGTGTCCAGAGTGTTGGAGGCCTCAAAGTCCAGTCCTGCAGCCACCATCAAGTCAAGTAAGATAAAGTCACAGCTTTATGAGTCAAGTCAAGTCAGTCCCTGTCATCTGACAAGTCCTACTACAAGTCCCAGCAAGCCCTTAAGGTCTCTGCATCACTGGTCACCTCCTTAGGCCCTGGCTGAACTGTATAGACTTTAACAACTATACACCCTCAGTAAAGCTACCGTTGTCCGTAGCTTGGCGTCAGAGTCTTTATTGCCCCCGTGCCTAGCCCAGGATCCAGTCGTATACCTTTGGGTGGTTTTAAACTAAACCACGCCCTGGCATCACGAATACAAGGGGTTAATGCAATCTGCCTCTCGGGTAACAACATCTGCCCTCATCAGAGGGCAACCTTCCTTGTGGCGATCTTGTTATAAACTGAGTAGAGGAATTGGTAGAAACATGAAAAGATTAAACTATGATTTTGAAAACAGACTACAAACTACAGTACCATACTTTATTACATAACACATATGATTTAACATGTAACTGAAATCACAGAAGAAGGATGTGCCATAGCCATGTACTGCACATTTACAGATGTTTATTGTATTATAAAGGAGAGGTCTTGCATAAAGTTTACATATAATATAGTTTATTACATAGATCTAAAACAGTGTGAGGAAATAGGTGTTTGTGAATAAAATTAGAGATGAGCGAATTTGATAAAAATTCGATTCAGACGATTCACCGAATTTTCCCCAAAAATTTGTTTAGGTCCAAATTTATTTGTGGCGAATTGCTATTAAAAAAGGCTATTTCTAATGACACAGCGTGCAGGTGGCGGCAGCATGAGGAAACCATATAGTGGCAGAATGACACAGCGTAGAGGTGGCGGCAGAATGAGGAGAACATAAAGTGGCTGAATAACACAGCCTGGAGTTGGCAGCAGCATGAGGAGACCACATCGTGGCTGAATGACACAGCCTGGAGTTAGCAGCAGCATATAGTGGCTGAATGATACAGCGTGGAGGTGTCGGCAGCATGATGAGACCATATAATGACCGAATGACACAGCCTGGAGGTGGCGGAAGCATGAGGAGACCATATAGTGGCTGAATGACATTCCCTCAGGAAGCTTGTTGCGAAACAACGTTGTTGTGGTGGCATCCTAAGCTGGAGTAAGACGTCCGCACTATGTACTTGTAACCTGTTATGGGTTTTTTATTTTACTATTAAGATTCACATGCAGGACCGCTGCGATTGCAGGCTATAATCATACCTGGTTCAATCCCTGAGTCCTGTTTCTCTATATCTACTCATACCCATTAACATTGTGACAACTGCATACATTTCCTGTTGCGCTCATCTCTATTGGAGCATTGTGCAATATTCTATTTTCTCTGTGTGTATACATTTACATATGAAGGCATATATTTGCTAGTATCTATTATACAGCCTATACTGATTTATGTGTGTATACATCAGGATTGGTGATTTTAATCCCCATCTTAAATATTTTTATTGATGTATATCTCCATTTTTCCATTTCCCATGCTCAGACGCCGTAGTAGTCTGTTTGTTACTGTTCCCTTTTAAATTTTTGGTTTCAACCATAGTCACTACTATATATTTTTTGCCAATAAAGTATATGCACATTTACTTAAGAATTGTTCTGTCTCAGTGTATTCTTTTGGGTAATTAAGAGTCAAGTTCATGTTAAAAGTATCAATGCATTTTGTTCAATACATGGAACTTTTACAAGTAAGTGCAAGACATGTTTCAAGGGTATGTTCCCTCTTTCTCAATTGCATAGAGGGAATTTTCTCAATTTGCATAGAGGGTACTTTCTCAATTGAATGAGAAAGAGGGAACATACCCTCAAAACGCGTCTTGCACTTCCCTGTAAAAGTCCCATGTATTAAATAAAATGCATTGATACTTTTAACCTGAACTTGACTCTGCATATGAATCTACCAAGGCACCGCAAAATTCTTTGTTTTATCTGAATTTGCCACAGTCTGAAGTTGGCTGCAGCATGAGGATACCTCATAGGGGCTAAATGACACAGCCTGGAGTTGGTGGCAGCATGAAGAGACCATATAGTGGCTGAATGACACAGCATGGAGTTAGTGGCAGCACAAAGTGGCTGAATGACACAGCCTGGAGTTTGAGGCAGCATGAGGAGAACATATAGTGGCTCAATGACACAGCCTGGAGTTGGTGGCAGCATGAGGAGACCACATAGTGGCTAAATGACACTGCCTGGAGTTGGCAGCAGCATATAGTAGCTGAATGACACAGCCTGGAGTTTGCAGAGGCATGAGGAGAACATATAGTGGCTGAATGACACAGCCTGGAGGTGGCAGAAGCATGAGGAGACCATTTAGTGGCTGAATGACACAGCGTGGAGGTGGTGACAGCATGAGAAGAACATACAGTGGCTGAATGACACAGCTTGGAGTTGGCAGCAGCATGAGGAGACCATATAGTGGCTGAATGACACAGCCTGGAGTTGGCGGAAGCATATAGTGGCTGAATAACACAGCCTGGAGTTTGTGGCAGCATGAGGAGAACATATAGTGGCTGAATGACACACCCTGGAGGTGACAGCAGCATGAGGAGAACATATGGTGGCAGTATGAGACAGCTTGGAGCTGGCATCAGCATGAGGAGAACATGCAGTGCAGTGCATAGGAACGACGCAGGGGACGCCACACCGGAGGCCAGAAGCAGTGACCTCGGCAACAGGTAATTATACAACCGGGGATGGGGGAGGCAACGGGGCAGCGGCGCCGGCAATTGGTGCTGCTGCCCCTTCTCTCCCCCTGGCTATCGGCAATGGGGCGCCGGCACCGATAGTCAGGGGGAGAGAACAGGCAGCGGCGCAGATAGCCAGCGGGAGAGAATTGGCGGCAGCAGGGCTCTAGACCCCAGGAAAGGCAGGGGGAGAGAAGCGGGCAGAGACGACCTCTCTCCCCCTGCCTTTCCTGGGGGCTTCTGTGGGGTCAGAAACAGTGTATTGGGGTATACGCATGCACACACACGCACCCTCATTTTACCAAGGATATTTGGGTAAAAAACTTTTTTTATAGCAACATATATATGGTGCAGAATAAAGTACAGCAAAATCTCAAAATATGAGTCCTAGCCAATAGGCCATGTTATCAACAATGCATCATAAACATAGGGCATAGTGCAATATAAAGCATAGCAGCATCTACAAGGGTATAATAACCAGCATCAATGGAAGATAAACCATACCACAGAAAGAAGGGCACAGAGTATGCTCCAGGATGTCCCCCCACCTCACACTCCTGAGGTGTGAAATTCAGAACGAATTCGACTTTGTCCAATTCGCTTCGCTCATCTCTAGCTGTGACATCACAGGGGTAGCTAGCTGTTGATAGGCTGCATGTTGCATGTGATTCAGGGTCATCCCGCCTACCCTTGTTCCCGCTTCCCAGGATTCCTTGCCCCATGTCCTCACATGTGGATCCGCCATTTTAGCTGCCCTTGACCCTGCACCGCACTTAATGGAGTTTAATGAAGCAATTCGTTGCAAATCACATTTTTCCTGAAATTCGTAACAAATTCGGATTAGTCAGATTCAATTCACTCATCCCTAAATATAATATTTATCACATTGCCTTCAGCAATATTTTACCCCAAAGTCTAGTTTTATTACAGGGATCTGCGTTAAGTAAATTGTGAAATAAACGGTCAATTCTAATCTGAATAACAACAATCTTTGAAGTGCGGGTAAAAATGTATTATTTTTTTTTTACTTGTACAAGGTAAGATAAGCTACAATAAGTAAAATGATTTTGTTTTGAGTTATTATACAAAATTTCAGCATTAACTTAAAGAACTAATTTCTGCAAAAATAAAATATTTGGATTGATGGGCTATTCATATTCCATACAATTAAACACCAAGTTGACTTCAATTTTCCTCCTCAATACATGACAGATGTCAAGCCAAGCAATCACACATCATAACTTCCATTATTCCTGGCTAAAAGAAGTTTTATATTTAGCTGTACTCCAGGCTGACAAGTTTCTAGCAGATTTCACAATTGTTTTCAATGGAGGGTCAAGACAGCGAATAAAAAAAAAATGGCAGTAGAGGGTCCTGGCTGTTTTGTACATTCAGGAAATGAGCTATTAACTTAAATTAACTAAGATTAACTTAAATAGGACATTTGGGCTGGAGACATTCTTTTAAGAGCACACCATTAAAATAGAAACATTGAGGAAGATGTATCAAAACCTGTGGAGAGGAAAAGTTAACCAGTTGCCCATAGCAACCAATCAGATCGCGTATTTCATTTTTAACAAGGCCTCTGAAAAATAAAAGAAGTGATCTGACTGGTTGCTATGGGCAACTGGTTAACTTTTCCTCTCCACATATTTTGATAAAGCTCCCCAATTATCCACAAATAATTTATATGTTCTTTCTTCTGAATATGCATAATAGGGGTTACAATTGAGAATTTGTATTTTTGCACTGTTTCACTTGCTTTGTGGAGTTTTTAATGGTTACAAATAGAAATGAGCAAATTATAGAAAAATTTGATTTGGCTGATTCGCCGAATTTTCCCCCAAAATTTTGTTTGATACAAATTTATGCATGGCGAATCGCCATTAAAAACAGCTATTTCCGGGTTACAAAAAGCCTCAATAGGGGTGTAGAACACTTTGCCTTGCCATATCACGCATAGGGAGTGTGCTGGGTTAGTGAAATAACACTATATTCAGTATGACATGCAGATTCTTTTGGAAATATCCTTCATGCCATGAGAATGTAGTGACAAGAGTTACTTTCCATTCTGAATTTCTTACCTGGCTTTCATGTAGAGCGATTATTTATTAAAATTATATTTAATATTATTTAAATAAGTCACTTTTCAGAAATTATAAAATGTCTTTAAAATTGTCATCAAACTACAAAAGTTCTCGAAAACTGAAGCCTGAATGAAACACTATAAAATGTTTTGGACACTTTCACATTATAAACACAAACCTTACTTAACCCCTTAAGGACTGAGCCCTTTTCACCTTAAGGACCAGAGCATTTTTTGCACAACTGACCACTGTCACTTTAAACATTAATAACTCTGGGATGCTTTTACTTATCATTCTGATTCCGAGATTGTTTTTTCGTGACATATTCTACTTTAACATAGTGGTAAAATTTTGTGGTAACTTGCATCCTTTCTTGGTGAAAAATCCCCAAATTTGATCAAAAAAATTAAAATTTAGCATTTTTCTAACTTTGAAGCTCTCTGCTCGTAAGGAAAATGGATATTCAAAATAAAAAAATTTTGGTTCACATATACAATATGTCTACTTTATGTTGGCATCATAAAATTTATTCAGCAGCAATTTTGACATTTTTCACAAAATTTTCAAACTTACTATTTTTCAGTGACCAGTTCAGTTTTGAAGTGGATTTGAAGGGCCTTCATATTAGAAATACCCCACAAAATAAAAAAATTTTGGTTCACATATACAATATGTCTACTTTATGTTGGCATCATAAAATTTATGAGTTTTTACTTTCGGAAGACACCAGAGGATTTCAAAGTTCAGCAGCAATTTTGACCTTTTTCACAAAATTTTCAAACTTACTATTTTTCAGTGACCAGTTCAGTTTTGAAGTGGATTTGAAGGGCCTTCATTTTAGAAATACCCCACAAATGACCCCATTATAAAAACTGCACCCCCCAAAATATTCAAAATGATATTCAGTAAGTGTTTTAACCCTTTAGGTGTTTCACAGGAATAGCAGCAAAGTTAGGAGAAGATTCAAAATCTTCATTTTTTACACTCGCATGTTCTTGTAGACCCAATTTTTGAATTTTTGCAAGGGGTAAAAAGGAGAAAATTTTTACTTGTATTTGTAGCCCAATTTCTCTCGAGTAAGGACATACCTCATATGTCCATGTAAAGTGTTCGGCGGGCGCAGTAGAGGGCTCAGAAGGGAAGGAGTGACAAATGGTTTTGGGGGGCATGTCACCTTTAGGAAGCCCCTATGGTGCAAGAAAAGCAAAAAAAAAAAACACATGGCATACCATTTTGGAAACTAGACCCCTCGGGGAACGTAACAAGGGGTAAAGTGAACCTTAATACCCCACAGGTGATTCACGACTTTTGCATATGTAAAAAAAAAAAAAAAATGTTTTACCTAAAATGCTTGGTTTCCCAAAAATGTTACATTTTTAAAAAGGGTAATAGCAGAAAATACCCCCCAAAATTTGAAGCCCAATTTCTCCCGATTCAGAAAACACCCCATATGGGGGGTGAAAAGTGCTCTGCTGGCGCACTACAGGTCTCAGAAGAGAAGAAGTCACATTTGGCTTTTTGAAAGCAAATTTTGCTCTGGGGGCATGCCGCATTTAGGAAGCCCCTATGGTGCCAGAACAGCAAAAAAAAAAAAAAACACATGGCATACCATTTTGGAAACTAGACCCCTCGGGGAACGTAACAAGGGGTAATGTGAACCTTAATACCCCACAGGTGTTTCACGACTTTTGCATATGTAAAAAAAAAAAAAAATAATTTTTACCTAAAATGGTTGGTTCCCAAAAATTTTACATTTTTAAAAAGGGTAATAGCAGAAAATACCCCACACAATTTGTAACACAATTTCTCCCGAGTACAGCGATACCCCATATGTGACCCTAAACTGTTGCCTTGAAATACGACAGGGCTCCAAAGTGAGAGCGCCATGCGCATTTGAGGCCTAAATTAGGGATTTGCATAGGGGTGGACATAGGGGTATTCTACGCCATTGATTCCTAAACAGGGTACCTCCAGCTGTTGTAAAACTCCAAGCATGCCTGGACAGTAAGTGGCTGTCTGGCAATACTGGGAGTAGTTGTTTTGCAACAGCTGGAGGCTCCGTTTTGGAAACAGTGGCGTACCAGACGTTTTTCATTTTTATTGGGGAGGGGGGCTGTGTAGGGGTATGTGTATATGTAGTGTTTTTTACTTTTTATTTTATTTTGTGTTAGTGTAGTGTAGTGTTTTTAGGGTACAGTCGCAAGGGCGGGGGTTCACAGTAGTTTCTCGCTGGCAGTTTGAGCTGCGGCAGAAAATTTACCGCAGCTCAAACTTGTAGCCGGATACTTACTGTAAACCTCCGCCCATGTGAGTGTACCCTGTACATTCACATTGGGGGTGGGGGGGAGGAATACCTCCAGCTGTTGCAAAACTACAACTCCCAGCATGTACGGTCTATCAGTGCATGCTGGGAGTTGTAGTTTTTCAACAGCTGGAGGCACACTGGTTGTGAAACACCGAGTTTGGTAACAAACTCAGTGTTTTGCAACCAGTGTGCCTTCAGCTGTTGCAAAAGCTACAACCCCCAGCATGTACGGACAGCGGAAGGGCATGCTGGGACTTGTAGTTATGCAACAGCTGGAGACACACTGGTTTGCTACTTAACTCTGAGTTTCACAACCAGTGTACCTCCAGCTGTTGCAAAACTACAACTCTCAGCAGTCACCGACAGCCAACGGGCATGCTGGGAGTTGTAGTTATGCAACCAGCAGATGCACCACTACAACTCCCAGCATGCACTTTAGCTGTTTGTGCAAGCTGGGAGTTGTAGTTATACAACAGCTGAAGGTACACTTTTCCATAGAAAAAATGTGCCTCCAGCTGTTGCAAAACTATAAGTCCCAGCATGCCCATAAGGGAATGCTGGGAGTTGTGGTGGTCTGCATCCTGCTGTTGCATAATTACAGCTCCCAGCATGCCCTTTTTGCATGCTGGGAGCTGTTGCTAAGCAACAGCAGGAGGCTGTCACTCACTTCCTACTGCTGCTCCGGGACACAGGTCAGTCCCTCGCCGCCGTCGCTCCTGGGGCCCTGATCCCAACATTGACGCCGGGGATCGGGGTCTTCTTCCCGCACCCGCTCACGTCCTCCGGAAGAGGGGCGGAGCGTGTTCCGGGAGTGACACCCGCAGCAAGGGCCTCGATTGGTTGGCCGGTAAACCGGCCGACGAATCAGGGCGATCGTGAGGTGGCACCAGTGCCACCTCACTCCTGCTGGCTATGGCTGTTCGGGGCCGTCAGAGACACTGGAGACCCGATTGACCCGGAATCTGCCGCAGATCGCTGGGCTGAATTGTTCAGCGATCTGCGGCCATCGCCGACATGGGGGGTCATCATGACCCCCCCCCCCTGGGCGATATGCCGGGATGCCTGCTGAACGATTTCAGCAGGCATCCGGCACCGGCTCCCCTCCAGCTAGCGGCGGGGGCCGGAAATGCGTAGGGCGTATCCATACGCCCTGTGTCCTTAAGGACTTGGAAACGGGGGCGTAAGGATACGCCCTGTGTCCTTAAGAGGTTTAATTAAAATCAGCACTTCAATTAAATGATTTAATGGCTATGGACAACTATGATGTTTTTGTAAGAATTTCTTCACATTAGTGTCACTTCTATAGCACTCTTCATATCCAAGCTATCCTATGAATCTCCCACATTCACAATCCAATCCAGACAGCTGTGTAGCTTTTTATTTATAGCCTATCTATAGCCTATTAGAATGTTACATTATGATTATTTAGTAAATTAACAAGTTACTTTTCATAAATTATAAAACATCTTTAAACAAAGTTTGCAAACTACAAGGCTCTTAGAGTATAACACCGATCAGATAAGTGATAAACATTGTTACATGATGTGCATTACAGACTGAGCTGTAGCTAGCTCTTTTTGCTCCTGAGGCAAGAACGGAAAATTGTGCCCCCCCACCTATTTTGGCTTGGGGCATCCCTTGGAAAAAAAAATTAGCGGGTCACCCTTATCAAATAATCATTCATTCCCTTTATTTTTCTTCCCCAACTAGTACAGGACATCATGATAATCTGTTCCAGCCAAAACTCTTGGGGAGAACCTGCAAACATATTAGTATTAGGCTCTGCACTTTTCCAGCATTATCCTCCCCTTTTCCCTACAATTGACTCCAGCCTCCTCCACACACAATGCCACCAGCCTTCCCACAATGCACAAGGGGAGAGATTTATCAGAACCTGTGCAGAGGAAAAGTTGCCCAGTTGCCCATATCAACCAGCAATCAGCTTTCTTCTTTCATTTTTAACAAGGCCTTTGCAAAATGAAATCTGATTGGTTGCTATGGGCAACTTTTTCTTTGCACAGGTTTTGATACACCTCCCCCAATGTTTCCAGCCTCACTCAAATGCCTCCAGCCCCCCCCTCCCAAGCACACGCAATGCCTCCTGCATTACCCCACACAGTGACAGAGGGGTGTACATAGGTGACAGAGGGGCATACAGGGGTGACAAATGGGTGTATGGGTAACCGTGGGGTGTACAGGGGTGACAGGAGGGTGTAGAGGGGTGACAGAACGGTGTACGGAATGAAACAAGACTTCAGGGAGAAACCAGGATTTTCGGCGCTGACCAAAGAGAAGGTACCGGAGCCCAGGTAAAGGAAGGAGGTTTATTAGCAACGCGTTTCACCGCGCTTGCGCGGCTTCATCAGGCTTAATGCACGGCAGTTGTACCAGGGTTATATACCCCCACGGGATTAACCCATGAAGTGCATAATTAAAATGTATTCCAAATCATAATAAATAGACAATATAAAATGTATAAATAACAATGAGCATACATATACATTTATAACACTCAGCACTGATCTTAATGAAATATTATATAAATTACAACTATAAAATTAAGAAGACATATATAAAGGTAGAAAATGAAAAACCAAATAGCCGCATGGTGTGAATTTGATGGAAGATAAGAACAAGAACAAGGTTCCCATAGGGCGTAACCAATTTAACCAAATAATTGGTAGAAGGAGTTGCATGATTTATTCCAAGAACATCAAATAAAGGAAGCACATTTTTGCTAAGTTTCTATAAAAATGTGCTTCCTTTATTTGATGTTCTTGGTATAAATCATGCAACTCCTTCTACCAATTATTTGGTTAAATTGGTTGCGCCCTATGGGAACCTTGTTCTTGTTCTTATCTTCCATCAAATTCACACCATGCGGCTATTTGGTTTTTCATTTTCTACCTTTATATATGTCTTCTTAATTTTATAGTTGTAATTTATATAATATTTCATTAAGATCAGTGCTGAGTGTTATAAATGTATATGTATGCTCATTGTTATTTATACATTTTATATTGTCTATTTATTATGATTTGGAATACATTTTAATTATGCACTTCATGGGTTAATCCCGTGGGGGTATATAACCCTGGTACAACTGCCGTGTATTAAGCCTGATGAAGCCGCGCAAGCGCGGTGAAACGTGTTGCTAATAAACCTCCTTCCTTTACCTGGGCTCCGATACCTTCTCTTTGGTCAGCGCCGAAAATCCTGGTTTCTCCCTGAAGTCTTGTTTCATTCCATATATCCTCCAAGAAGGCTGCAGACAACAGGATTGTGATCCTTAAAAATCACATGTATTCAGCATAGTTGTGTATGTCCTCACACAACTTAGCAGGGTGAGCACGGATATTGCATTAATTCTCCTCTCTACCCCTCGTGCTGGCTTTCCTCTTTTCTCTTTTTTTAGAACGGTGTACGGGATAACAGAGGGGTGTCCAGGGGTTACAGAGAGGTTACGAGGGGGGAAAAATACATGTGGAGGAGTGAAAGAAGGGTGGGGGTGCACTAAGCTAAGTAGGTCTCTGTCAGTGATGCCCCTGCTCCTTCCCTTCATCCACATCATTCTCCTGAGGGACCAGGGAGAATCCAGAGTCCAGAGCTTCTCCACAGCAGAGGGAGGATACACAAGCATTGGAGCTGCAGCATTACCCAATTACCCATCCTGTCACTGCCCACAGACTTCCCTCCCGTCTAGCCTGCATGCTTGTGATTCACAAGTGCACATGCCTGGGCAGAAAAATAAAAAAATGTTAGCACCATATTTCACAGCAGTGTGTCCTGGCACACTGGTTGGGAATTAATGCCTCAATGTAATGTGTGCTGGACCCCCCTTGCGCCCCCTTGCAACAGCGCACCTGAGGCGATCGTCTCACTCGCCTTATTAGAGCTACAGCCCTGATTACAGAACATACAAGTGCAAAAAACACAAACTTCAAAAGACACTAAAATCTGTGATAAAAGTGCCATAAAAAAAGAAGTAGCATATGTGACAAGGTCATCAAGGGTGAATTTAAAAGGGGGCAGTTTAAGTTGTAGAAATTTATGTAACAGTCGGTTCCATAAACCTGAGCGAGGGGAACTCTGAGGACAATGCCCTCCAGTATGCTTAAAAGCTGGTGAGTACTTTTGGCTGGCCTTTCACAGTATCTAGGCCCTTAAGACTTTAACAGGAACAAAATAGTACACCACTTAGATGTACATATGTGATATGCACTTATGAGGGGAGGACAATGCACTCTAGTATGCTTAAAACAGTATTTGTGTATACCAGCAGATGCATACTTTTGCCTAGCCTTTCACAGTATCTAGGCCGTTTAAGGGGTACTCTGGTGGAAAACATTTTTATTTTAAATCAACTTGTGGTAGAAAGTTAAACAGATTTGTAAATGAGGCAATGTGGAAGAAAAGATGGCACTCACCCGATGAATGGACTTGCAAGGATGACTTTATTACATGCTTGTCAACCAAACTTCATGTGCCTAGCAGCGTTCAGGCAGGTAAAGGCGGGCAAGGACGCCCTTGCCCGCCTTTACCTGCCTGAACGCTGAACGCTGCTATGCACATGCACTTTGGTTGACAAGCATGTAATAAAGTCATCCTTGCAAGTCCATTCATCGGGTGAGTGCCATCTTTTCTTCCACATTGCCATGTTTAAGAATCACTGTCATTTCTGCAAGATTGAGCACCACCCATAGGACGGTATCCACACTTGCACTTGTTGCGGACTTATGTTCACTCCCTGTACAGCAGTGCTGGATAGTGTTTCTATTTGGAACTAAAAGATTTTTAAATGATTTCTACTAAAAAAATATTTATCCTTCCAGTACTTTTAAGCAGCTGTATGCTACAGAGGAAATTCTTCTCTTTTAAATTTTTTTGTCTTGTCCACAATGCTCTCTGCTGACACCTGATGCCCGTATCAGGAACTGTCCAGAGCAGCACAGGTTTGCTATGGGGATTTTCTCCTGCTCTGGAAAGTTCCTGATCAGGTGTCAGCAGAGAGCACTGTGGAAAAGACAAAAAATAAATTCAAAAACAAAAGAATTTCCTCTGTAGCATACAGCTGCCTATGTGGTATGCACTTATGAGGGGAGGACAGTACGCTTAAAACAGTATTTGTCTACAACAACAGCAGGTGTGTACTTTTGCCTGGCCTTTCACAGTATCTAGGCCCTTAAGACTTTAAAAGGAACAAAATAGTACACCACTTAGATGTATGTATGTGGTATGCACTTATGCGCTCCAATACGCTTTAAACTGTATCTGTGTACAACACGAGCAGTACACACCAGTTCTGCAGCACACAGTCGCTGTGTACTACACCCAAAATTGTACTTTCTCTGTCAATCTCACTCCCTTCCCTATCAGTGCTTCTAAGCTGGATTTGGGCTTGAGGTGAATCGCTGCTGTAAAAAAGCTTTTCTGTGCAGCACACTCTGCTCTCTGTCCCTCTCTGTAATAGAATGCTGATGTGACTGGGAGGTGAATCGCTGTTGTAAAAATGGCTTTTCTGTGCAACACACAGCGCTGTCTGTCCCTGTCTCTCTTTCTCTCTCTCTCTCTCTCTCTCTCTCTGCAGTAAAAGCCTGAAGTGACTGGCTACAAGATGGCTACAGATTATATAGTTCTGTGACATCACAGGGGTGGTTAGCTGCTGATAGGCTGCATGCTGCATGTGATTCAGGGTCATCCCGCCTACCCTTGTTCCCACCTGCCCAGGGTTCCTTGCACCATGTCCTCACATGTGCATCCGCCATTTTAGATGCCCTGGACTGCACTAAATGGACGTTAATGAAGCGATTTGTGCAATCAAATGGCGGCGATATTCGCACTCGATGCAAATCAAATTTTCCTGAAATTTGGAATGGATTCAGATTCATCATATTTGATTCCCTCATCCCTAGTTACAAAGTTTGTTGGAGTGATTATAGGTTTTTATATAAAATGCATTTCATGAGGATTAATGTGATGGCAGTAAAGAAATTATACAGTGGTCCCTTGAGGGATCCGTGCAATGTAAAGTATAGGAAGTTGCACTCACCTATCCCCGCCGCCCCGGACCCATCACCGCTGCCCTGGTCCACCGCTGGTCACCGCTGCCGCTGGTCCATCGCTGTCGCCGCGTCCCAGTGGTGTCCCCGCCGCTCCGGAACGTCTCTGCTGCCCGGATACATCGCTCTCACGTCGCCGTCATCACCTCACTACGCACACTGCTCCTATTGGATGACGGGGTGGCGTGCGTAACGACGTGATGACGACGATGGAGAGCGCCGGCGATGGACGGGATCCCGAAGAGGATGCTCCGGAGCCCCGAGGACAGGTAGGAGACCATCACCGTAGCACACAGGGCACCGTAAACGGCTATCAGGCGGCAGCTGAAGCAGTCAGTGCTGCCAGATAGCCATTTATGCGATGACCCGACATACAAAAGCATCATATGTTGATGCTGCCTTCAACATGCGATGGCCTCTGAGAGGCCATCGCATGTTGAAATTATCGTATGTCGGGGCCATCGTAGGTTGGGGGGTCACTGTATATAAGCAAGGCTAAAATAGAATAAGATATACTGAGAACATGAGCATCCACAAAGGGTGCAGGGGGGGTGTACCAGTGCGGCTTTTTTGGCAGACCGGGGGCAAGGAGCCGTCAGCAGCTTATGCCCAACAGCTGTGACAACTTCTGCTGCTCCCTGTGTAATCCCCTTTTGACAGGAAACAGTAATTGCTTCCTCTCACATTGTCCAGCTGCAGAGGTGACTGTTACCAGTTTCACAGGGTAATGTTTTAGGAGAAGATCCTTGTGCTGGTCCTTACATGCTGCATTTTTCCTCCAGGGAACATATCTGCTCCAATCCATGTGTGACGGGTAGGAGAATATCTATTTGTGGTAGCCGAGAAAAGGAGATACTAATAGATATTTAGCTGGTGGGTTGTTGTTAATGGTGCCACAATTAGGGTTGTGATTGTAGTGTATGATGTGTTATTGTAGTGTCAGGCGCCATGAGTGGAACAACCCTAAAAGTAGATAACTATTCCCAGTAACCCCTACTTCAATAAGGATGCTATCCTTATCAAGTTACAAGGAGATAAACACCACAAAAGCCAGGATTTATAGAAAATAATATACCAGCAGTCTGGGAATGATTAGGGTTGTAGTTTAGGCTCCCTGTTATGGAAGATACAGCCAGAAAAAGTCTGTTCACATTATAAATTTGAACATGTCATTTTAAAACAAAAAGGCATACTAAAGACTCATAATGTGAACAGACCCATACTTACCAATCTAATTCCTGGTTCCTGGTCTTCTTCAGTAGCTCTGCTTCTAGTTAAATTATTAATGGCTGGGCTACAGAATAAGAGGCCCGGGGACCCCAGGAAAGAAGCTGGCAAATAGTTTCCCACCTCCCTACAGCCTCTACTCTCACACTAATTTACTCCTTCCTTGCTGGGCTGAACTGTCCCCGATCAGTGATGCCCCTGCTCCTTCCCTTCATCCACATCATTCTCCTGAGGGACCAGGGAGAATCCAGAGTCCAGAGCTTCTCCACAGCAGAGGGAGGATACACAAGCATTGGAGCTGCAGCATTACCCAATTACCCATCCTGTCACTGCCCACAGACTTCCCTCCCGTCTAGCCTGCATGCTTGTGATTCACAAGTGCACATGCCTGGGCAGAAAAATAAAAAAATGTTAGCACCATATTTCACAGCAGTGTGTCCTGGCACACTGGTTGGGAATTAATGCCTCAATGTAATGTGTGCTGGACCCCCCTTGCGCCCCCTTGCAACAGCGCACCTGAGGCGATCGTCTCACTCGCCTTATTAGAGCTACAGCCCTGATTACAGAACATACAAGTGCAAAAAACACAAACTTCAAAAGACACTAAAATCTGTGATAAAAGTGCCATAAAAAAAGAAGTAGCATATGTGACAAGGTCATCAAGGGTGAATTTAAAAGGGGGCAGTTTAAGTTGTAGAAATTTATGTAACAGTCGGTTCCATAAACCTGAGCGAGGGGAACTCTGAGGACAATGCCCTCCAGTATGCTTAAAAGCTGGTGAGTACTTTTGGCTGGCCTTTCACAGTATCTAGGCCCTTAAGACTTTAACAGGAACAAAATAGTACACCACTTAGATGTACATATGTGATATGCACTTATGAGGGGAGGACAATGCACTCTAGTATGCTTAAAACAGTATTTGTGTATACCAGCAGATGCATACTTTTGCCTAGCCTTTCACAGTATCTAGGCCATTTAAGGGGTACTCTGGTGGAAAACATTTTTATTTTAAATCAACTTGTGGTAGAAAGTTAAACAGATTTGTAAATGAGGCAATGTGGAAGAAAAGATGGCACTCACCCGATGAATGGACTTGCAAGGATGACTTTATTACATGCTTGTCAACCAAACTTCATGTGCCTAGCAGCGTTCAGGCAGGTAAAGGCGGGCAAGGACGCCCTTGCCCGCCTTTACCTGCCTGAACGCTGAACGCTGCTATGCACATGCACTTTGGTTGACAAGCATGTAATAAAGTCATCCTTGCAAGTCCATTCATCGGGTGAGTGCCATCTTTTCTTCCACATTGCCATGTTTAAGAATCACTGTCATTTCTGCAAGATTGAGCACCACCCATAGGACGGTATCCACATTTGCACTTGTTGCGGACTTATGTTCACTCCCTGTACAGCAGTGCTGGATAGTGTTTCTATTTGGAACTAAAAGATTTTTAAATGATTTCTACTAAAAAAATATTTATCCTTCCAGTACTTTTAAGCAGCTGTATGCTACAGAGGAAATTCTTCTCTTTTAAATTTTTTTGTCTTGTCCACAATGCTCTCTGCTGACACCTGATGCCCGTATCAGGAACTGTCCAGAGCAGCACAGGTTTGCTATGGGGATTTTCTCCTGCTCTGGAAAGTTCCTGATCAGGTGTCAGCAGAGAGCACTGTGGAAAAGACAAAAAATAAATTCAAAAACAAAAGAATTTCCTCTGTAGCATACAGCTGCCTATGTGGTATGCACTTATGAGGGGAGGACAGTACGCTTAAAACAGTATTTGTCTACAACAACAGCAGGTGTGTACTTTTGCCTGGCCTTTCACAGTATCTAGGCCCTTAAGACTTTAAAAGGAACAAAATAGTACACCACTTAGATGTATGTATGTGGTATGCACTTATGCGCTCCAATACGCTTTAAACTGTATCTGTGTACAACACGAGCAGTACACACCAGTTCTGCAGCACACAGTCGCTGTGTACTACACCCAAAATTGTACTTTCTCTGTCAATCTCACTCCCTTCCCTATCAGTGCTTCTAAGCTGGATTTGGGCTTGAGGTGAATCGCTGCTGTAAAAAAGCTTTTCTGTGCAGCACACTCTGCTCTCTGTCCCTCTCTGTAATAGAATGCTGATGTGACTGGGAGGTGAATCGCTGTTGTAAAAATGGCTTTTCTGTGCAACACACAGCGCTGTCTGTCCCTGTCTCTCTTTCTCTCTCTCTCTCTCTCTCTCTCTGCAGTAAAAGCCTGAAGTGACTGGCTACAAGATGGCTACAGATTATATAGTTCTGTGACATCACAGGGGTGGTTAGCTGCTGATAGGCTGCATGCTGCATGTGATTCAGGGTCATCCCGCCTACCCTTGTTCCCACCTGCCCAGGGTTCCTTGCACCATGTCCTCACATGTGCATCCGCCATTTTAGATGCCCTGGACTGCACTAAATGGACGTTAATGAAGCGATTTGTGCAATCAAATGGCGGCGATATTCGCACTCGATGCAAATCAAATTTTCCTGAAATTTGGAATGGATTCAGATTCATCATATTTGATTCCCTCATCCCTAGTTACAAAGTTTGTTGGAGTGATTATAGGTTTTTATATAAAATGCATTTCATGAGGATTAATGTGATGGCAGTAAAGAAATTATACAGTGGTCCCTTGAGGGATCCGTGCAATGTAAAGTATAGGAAGTTGCACTCACCTATCCCCGCCGCTCCGGACCCATCACCGCTGCCCTGGTCCACCGCTGGTCACCGCTGCCGCTGGTCCATCGCTGTCGCCGCGTCCCAGTGGTGTCCCCGCCGCTCCGGAACGTCTCTGCTGCCCGGATACATCGCTCTCACGTCGCCGTCATCACCTCACTACGCACACTGCTCCTATTGGATGACGGGGTGGCGTGCGTAACGACGTGATGACGACGATGGAGAGCGCCGGCGATGGACGGGATCCCGAAGAGGATGCTCCGGAGCCCCGAGGACAGGTAGGAGACCATCACCGTAGCACACAGGGCACCGTAAACGGCTATCAGGCGGCAGCTGAAGCAGTCAGTGCTGCCAGATAGCCATTTATGCGATGACCCGACATACAAAAGCATCATATGTTGATGCTGCCTTCAACATGCGATGGCCTCTGAGAGGCCATCGCATGTTGAAATTATCGTATGTCGGGGCCATCGTAGGTTGGGGGGTCACTGTATATAAGCAAGGCTAAAATAGAATAAGATATACTGAGAACATGAGCATCCACAAAGGGTGCAGGGGGGGTGTACCAGTGCGGCTTTTTTGGCAGACCGGGGGCAAGGAGCCGTCAGCAGCTTATGCCCAACAGCTGTGACAACTTCTGCTGCTCCCTGTGTAATCCCCTTTTGACAGGAAACAGTAATTGCTTCCTCTCACATTGTCCAGCTGCAGAGGTGACTGTTACCAGTTTCACAGGGTAATGTTTTAGGAGAAGATCCTTGTGCTGGTCCTTACATGCTGCATTTTTCCTCCAGGGAACATATCTGCTCCAATCCATGTGTGACGGGTAGGAGAATATCTATTTGTGGTAGCCGAGAAAAGGAGATACTAATAGATATTTAGCTGGTGGGTTGTTGTTAATGGTGCCACAATTAGGGTTGTGATTGTAGTGTATGATGTGTTATTGTAGTGTCAGGCGCCATGAGTGGAACAACCCTAAAAGTAGATAACTATTCCCAGTAACCCCTACTTCAATAAGGATGCTATCCTTATCAAGTTACAAGGAGATAAACACCACAAAAGCCAGGATTTATAGAAAATAATATACCAGCAGTCTGGGAATGATTAGGGTTGTAGTTTAGGCTCCCTGTTATGGAAGATACAGCCAGAAAAAGTCTGTTCACATTATAAATTTGAACATGTCATTTTAAAACAAAAAGGCATACTAAAGACTCATAATGTGAACAGACCCATACTTACCAACCTAATTCCTGGTTCCTGGTCTTCTTCAGTAGCTCTGCTTCTAGTTAAATTATTAATGGCTGGGCTACAGAATAAGAGGCCCGGGGACCCCAGGAAAGAAGCTGGCAAATAGTTTCCCACCTCCCTACAGCCTCTACTCTCACACTAATTTACTCCTTCCTTGCTGGGCTGAACTGTCCCCGAGGCATCCCTGAAGTTCGGATCGAATCTGGGTTCAGGGGGCACGGCTCGCTCAACCCTTATCATAACACTATACACAAACCTAATATCAACATTATTCCATTATTAATTAAACAAAGGGCACTATAAATAATAATAATAATAACAATAATAATATTAACCCCTTAAAGACGCAGCTCATTTTCACCTTAAGGATGCAGCCTTTTTTTGCTAATCTGACCACTGTCACTTTAAAGGGGTTGTGCGCTGCCCTGCTTTTCGGAGCTCCGCACGCAGCGTCCGGAAGTTCATTACTCCAAACGCTGTGTGCGGGCTTCCGTGTTCGCGGCCGGCGGGCGTGACGTCACGCCCGGCCCCCTCGTGACGTCACGCCCACCCCCTCAACGAAAGTCTATGGGAAGGGGGCGCGACCGCTGTCACGCCCCCTTCCCATAGACTTTGGTAGAGGGGGCTGGCGTGACGTCACGAGGGGGCCGTGCGTGACGTCACTCCCGGCGGCAGAGAACACGGAAGCCCGCACACAGTGTTCGGAGTAATGAACTTCCGGATGCTGCGTGCGGAGCTCCGAAAAGCAGGGCAGCGCACAACACCTTTAAGCATTAATAACTCTGGGATGCTTTTACTTTTCATTCTGATTCTGAGATAGTTTTTTCGTGACATATTTTACTTTATGTTAGTGGTTGAAAATGTTGCATTTTTTTTTCTTTGAAACTCTCTGCTTATATGGAAATGCCAAATAAACTATATATCAGAGGGCTTCAAAGTTCAGCAGCAATTTTCCAATTTTCACCAAATTTTCTAAATCGTAATTTTTCAGGGACCAGTTCAGGTTTGAAGTGGATTTCAGGGGCCTTAATATTAGAAATACCCCATAAATGTCCCCATTATAAAAACTGCGCCCCTCAAAGTATTCAGAAAGACATTCAGTAAGTGTGTTAACCCTTTAGGTGTTTTACCGGAATAGCAGCAAATTGAAGGAGAAAATTCGAAATCTTCATTTTTTACACTCACGTGTTCTTGTAGAGCCAGTATTAGAATTTTTACAAGGAGAGAAATCACCCTTAAATTTGTAACCTAATTTCTCTGTAATATGAAAATCTCATATGTGGATGTCAAGTTTTCTGTGGGTGCACTAGAGGGCTCACAAGGGAAGGAGCGACAATGGGATTTTGGAGAGTGAGTTTTTCTGAAATGGTTTTTGGGGGGCATGTCACATTTAGGAAGCCCCTATGGTGCCAGAACAGCAAAAAAAAAAAAACACATAAAAACACATGGCACACTATTTTGCAAACTACATCCCTCAAGGAATGTAACAAGGGGTCCAGTGAGCCTTAACACCCCACATGTGTTTGATGACTTTTCGTTAAAGTTGGATGTGTAAGTGAATTTTTTTTTCATTAAAATGCTGGTTTTTCCTAAATTTTACATTTTTACAAGGGGCAATGGGAGAAAATGTCCCCCAAAATGTGTAACACCATCTCTTCTAAGTATGGAAATACCCTATGTGTGGACATCAAGTGCACTGCGAGCTCGCTACAATGCTCAGAAGAGAAGGAGTCACATTTGGCTTTTGGAAAGCAAATTTTGCTGGAATGGTATTTGGGGGGGGGGGGGGGCATGTCACATTTAGGAAGCCCCTATGGTGCCAGAACAGCAAAAAAAAAAACATGGCATACTATTTTGGAACTACACCCCTCAACGGACGTTACAAGGGGTACAGGGAGCCTTAACACCTCACATGGGTTTGACGACTTTTTGTTAAAATTGGATGTGTAAATGAAAAAAAACTTTATTTTAACTAAAATGCAGTTTTTTCCCCAAATTTTAAATTTTTACAAGGGGTAATAGGAGTAAATTACCCCCAAAATTTGTAACCCTATTTCTTCTGAGTATGGAAATACCCCATGTGTGGACGTCAAGTGCTCTGCTGGCGCACTACAATGCTCAGAAGAGAAGGAGTGCCATTGAGCTTTTGAAAAGAGAAATTCATTAGAATAGTACATTGAAGCCCCCCCCCCGGTGGTGCCAGAACTGTGGATCCCCCCACATGTGACCCCATTTTGCAAACTGCACCCCTCACAGAATTTAATAAGGGGTGCAGTGAGCATTTACACCCCACTGCCAATTGACAGATCTTTGGAACAGTGGGCTGTGCAAATGAAAAACGTACCACTGTTACAAAAATCTGTCAGACACCTGTGAGGCGTAAATGCTCACTGTATAGTGGTCTCCAAACTGTAGCCCTCCAGATGTTGCTAGGCAACTCACCGGCTTTCGTAGTCAGGAGGATTGCTGCCCGCTGCCGCCGATCGCAGCAGGTAAGGGACCTCCACCACCACTGCCGGTCACACTACAGTTCCCCCATTCTGCCCTGACCGGGTGGGCAGAACATGGGAACCAAACTTTAACCCCCCGCCCCCGATCTGCTATTGGTCGGTTGTTTCTGACCAACCAATAGCAGGGATAGGAGGGGTGACACCCCTGCCACCTTACTCCTATCCCTTCAGGGGGTTTAGGGGTGTCTTGGATACCCCCAATCCCCCTTATTTTCCAGGTCACCAGAGACCCGTATGACCTGGAATTGCCGCAGACCGCCGGTTTGAATTGACCGGCGATTTGCGGCGATCCCAGACATGGGGGGGGGGGGGTGTCTCAGAACCTCCTCAGCGATGTGCCGGGATGCCTACGGAATGATTTCAGCAGGCATCCCGGTCCTCGACCGGCTAGCAGCGGGGGCCCGAATTCCCACGGGCGTACCTGTACGCCCTACGTCTTTAAGGACTCAGGATTCAGGGCATATGCATATGCTCTGCGCCCTGAAGAGGTTATTAATAACAACTGGTGAATTATGATATTTAAACACAACACATGGCTGTGTTGGGTTTACGTGTGCAAGATATAAATATATATATATATATATATATATATATATATATATATATATATATATATAAAACAAAAAAAAAGTCAGAAGAGCCAGCACTGGATGTCTGCCCCGCAGTTGAATGTCACCTCAGACATGAATCCATAATGTCCAATATTGATCTCAGCAAGAGGCCTGGATAAGTTAAAAAAAGAAAGCTGTGTGTAATGTCCTTTTATCTGTATTTTTTGCTTTGGGTCCTGTTCAGACATTAGGTTGTCTCTGAACAGTTTCTGTGTTAATTCTCCCTGGGATGGGAAGATTTAACCTTCCTGATTTCAGAATTTGGAGGATATATAAGACCTCTCTTTAGATGCTGTATTGTGCTGGTGTTTAGACCTGTACTCTGACCATGTCTGCCTGTGCACTTGTCCTGAGTTCTAACCATGGTTATCTGTGCTGTTTGATATATAGATTTTAGCCTGCTTTGTTTTAGTACATTTGTTGGGTTTTAGTATTTGTGCATGTTTGTTCTGCATTTGCTTTGTGTTGCATTAGTCTGTATTCACACTGTGCGCATTGTCAGTCCTGTTTTGACTTTGTTTGATCCTGCATCTCCGAGCATAGATTCCTGTTCTGAGCCTTGTGCTAATCTGTGTATGAAGGAGTGAGTAAGTCTTTACCCGTGTTTGCATGTATTTAGGATTTTTGTTTCTTCCTAAACGAGTATCCTGATCACTCGGTGGAGACTGCCCACTAGTTAGGAGCCTATTTTGCTTTGGTATTGATGTCCCTCCATGACTGGAGTGGGATGTCTAGTGTGTTCCTTGTTCTGAGTCCAGTGTGAACAGTGCTCTTGATTTCCTGACCCATTTATTGTTCTGACATTGTTAACCAGTTCATCCCCTGCACCTCCTGATTTTGTCTGCTGTAAATTTATCCCCACATCTAGTCTTGTTCATATAATCTTATCTGCTGTTAATCTTAATTACGGTTTCTGAACTGTATGCTAGTATGCTATATCCTGCATTGTTTGTATTTATATAGCTGTTTGTTGGTTGTTATATTCACGTTATGTTCTTGACTTTGTACAGTTCTGTTTGTTGACTTCTACGCTAATGCACTTTAGCACAAGGAAGGGACCGGCTCCTTGTAGTCGATCCATCATTCAGGGTGGATGGGCAAGTAGGAAGGGAGAGTGGTTCATAGGGACAGCCTTAGGGCTCATTTCTCCCTGCCCTACATAACCCCCGTTCATGACACCATAGTGTTTATTTCACCAGAAAAACATGCAATATTTTATAATATCATTACATTTTTTTTCTTATCCTAAAATATCAGCATGAAGAACAAAATGTGATGTTACATAAATGTTAAAATAAATTACAAAAATAATTGAAGAACCTATTATAAAAAAAGAAAATAACACCAACACTGATCAAAAAAATAAAGTGAACACTAAGATAACACATCCTAGATCTGAATGAATAAACTAATTGTATGATATACTTTCGTCTTTACATAGATGAATGTGCTGACAACAAAATCACACAAAAATTATCAATGGAAATTAAATGTATCAACCCATAGAGGTCTGGATATGGAGTCACACTCAAAATCAAAGTGGAAAACCACAATACAGGCTCATCCAACTTTGATGTAATGTCCTTAAAACAAGTAAAAAATGAGGCTCAGTAGTGTGTGTGGCCTCCACGTGCCCGTATGACCTCCCTACTGCCTGGGCATGCTCCTGACGAGGTGGCGGATAGTCTCCTGAGGGATGTCCTCCCAAACCTGGACTAAAGTATCCGCCAACTCTTGGACAGTCTTTGGTGCAACGTGGCATTGGTGGATGGAGCGAGACACGATGTCCCAGATGTGCTCATTCGGATTCAGGTCTGGGGAACGGGCAAGGCCAGTCCATGGTATCAATGCCTTCCTCTTGCAGGAACTGCTGACACACTCCAGCCACATGAGGTCTAGCTTTGTATTGCATTAGGAGGAAACCAGGGCCAACCGCACCAGCATATGGTCTCACAAGGGGTCTGAGGATTTCATCTCGATAAGAAATGGCAGTCAGGCTACCTCTGGCAAACACATGGAGGGCTGTGCTGCTGCCAAAAGAAATGCCACCCCACAGCATTACTGACCCACTGCCAAACCGGTCATGCTAGAGGATGTTGCAGGCAGCAGAACGTTCTCCACGGCATCTCCAGACTCTGTCATGTCTGTCACATGTGCTCAATGTGAACCTGCTATCATCTGTGAAGAGCACAGGACGCCAGTGGTAAATTTGCCAATCTTGGTGTTCTCTGGCAAATGCCAAACATCCTGCAAGGTTTTGGGCTGTAAGCACAACCCCCACCTGTGGACTTTGGGCCCTCATACCACCCTCATGGAGTCTGCTTCTGACCATTTGAGTGGACACATGCACATTTGTGGCCTGCTGGAGGTTATTTTGCAGGGCTCTGGCAGTGCACCTCCTGCTCCTCCTTGCACAAGGCGGAGGAAGTGGTCCTGCTGCTGGGTTGTTGCCCTCCTACAGCCTCCTCCACATCTGATTTACTTGCCTGTCTCCTGGTAGTGCCTCCATGCTCTGGGCACTATGCTGACAGACACAGCAAACCTTCTTGCCACAGCTCGCATTGATGTGCCATCCTGGATGAGCTGCACTACCTGAGTCACTTGTGTGGGTTGTAGACTCCGTCTCATGCTACCACCAGCATTCAAAAGTGGCCAAAACATCAGCCAGGAAGCACCACCTGAAGAACCATTCCTTTATTGGGGGTGTCTTGCTAATTGCCTATAATTTCCCCCTGTTGTCTGTTCCATTTGCACAACATCATGTGAAATTGATTGTCAATCAGTGTTGCTTCCTGAGTGGACAGTGTGATTTCACAGAAGTGTGATTGACTTGTGAGTTACATTGTGTTGTTTAAGTGTTCCCTTTATTTTTTTGAGGAGTGTATTATTATAAAGAAAGCAAAATAATAATATATTTTTGGGATAGCATTAAACTGTATACACAATTCGTGATGGGAAAAAAACAGCAATTTGATGGAATACGTCTTGGCCTACTATTACAGTGGAGTATAAACCTATTTTGACTTACTTCTTCTTTGGTAAGACAGTTTAAAGGGGTATTCCAGGCAAAAACTTTTTTTCATATATCATCTGGCTCCGGAAAGTTAAACAGATTTGTAAATTACTTTTATTAAAAAATCTTAATCCTTGCAATAGTTATTAGCTTCTGAAGTTAAGTTGCTGTTTTCTGTCTAACTGCTTTCTGATAACTCACGTCCCGGGAGCTGTCCAGCTCCTATGGGCATATTCTCCCATCATGCAAGGGATATTCTCCCATCATGCACAGCTCCCGTGACGTGACATCATCATTGAGCAGTTAGACAGAAAATTTCAGAAGCTAATAACTATTGGAAGGATTAAGATTTTTAATAGTAGTAATTTACAAATCTGTTTAACTTTCCGGAGCCAGTTGATGTATATAAAAAAGTTTTTGCCTGGAATACCCCTTTAATGTTTTGGATGACCTCCAGTGATCTATGTGAAACTGCTAATCATTGTCTATGTTCTGAAACAGCTCACAGATCATAAACCATGAATGGGGGTTTTGTTGTGTTATTTTTTTTTTTTCTTTCATAGTGAAGATTACGCTTTTTTTTACTCTTTGTTTGCAGCATTTTGTGGTGCAGCACATGGAAATAATATAGTAATTGCATATTTTGGATATGGTAAGCCCATTTTGCATTGCTCATTGACATATTAATGACTAGCAACAAGTAAATACAGTGTGTCTATAATAATTGTGTAGTAAAGTATATATGGAATTGGTGCCTATGTGAATATCCATTTGCTATTTGATAGGGATTACACTTTATTTTTCGAACGGTAAATTAAGTCCAATAGTACAAAATACAAATATGTGTGGACAATGCACATGTACAGCAACAGGATTATGTTTACATACAGTAACAATGTTGTTGCATTGCTCAAAAAGAAATCAGCTGAAAAACATGAACTAGAAGGTACAAAAAAAAAGCAGAGTAACAAATTGAGTGACTTTAGATTTTTTATATCTTTTTTGTTTGCTTTTTTTCAACCATTTTTATAGGCAAGTTTTGAGTTGTTTTTAATGAAACTTAAAAACAACCTCTAAAAAATGTGTGGGAACATAGCCTTCCTGTTAAAAAGGGGTTATCCAAGAATAGAAAAGCAAAGCTAATTTCTTTCAAAAACAGCACCACACCTATCCATAAAAACTGGAACCAGTGAAATATATAAAATATATTATATATGGACACCAATCTATGTTTGTCTTTGTTTATTTTATGGAATTCCAATAAGCATTATTATTAAACTTTTACAAATAGGTCATATTTTAAGTATACTGATATATTTCATAATGGAAGAATTAAAATGTCTTATGCTGGACTTTTTCTTTCTTTTTTTTTCAGATGTATAATTACTGGATAATAAATAATAGTGAATTACATTATCATATTTTGATATAAGAAAACTAAGATATAACATTTACCAGTTGTGCTCAGCAGGGATTCTCTACTATCTCTTGAAAAGGTCAACAGAATATTTTTGGGAAAAAAATGAAAATCCCTGAAGCCTTTCAACACATTAGGCTGTTTCAACAAAAGGTCAAGGGTATTTTCTGTTTTATGTAGATTTTTTCATAAAAATATCAGCATAAGGATTCTATCACTGGTTGAGTCTATTACATAAACACAGATGTCAGTGAAAGGACTGTACAGTAAATGTTGGCTGAGAAACCTTATCAACGTCTAGTTCAGATGGTACTAAAACTGTACAAAGAAATCTATTGTCGTATATAACGGACAGAGAGGAACGGCTGCCAAGCATGAGAAACCCTGCATCTGAACTGTACCAGCATGAGTATCTGAGTTGGTATGTGACTTAGCTTCACTAACCTCTTCTTACATATTTGATTAACCCCTTAAGGACCGAGCCCTTTTTCACCTTAAGGACCGGAGCGTTTTTTGCAATTCTGACCACTGTCACTTTAAACATTAATAACTCTGGAATGCTTTTAGTTATCATTCTGATTCCGAGATTGTTTTTTCGTGACATATTCTACTTTAACTTAGTGGTAAAATTTTATGGTAACTTGCATCCTTTCTTGGTGAAAAATCACCAAATTTGATGAAAAAAATGAAAATTTAGCATTTTTCTAACTTTGAAGCTCTCTGCTTGTAAGGAAAATGGATATTCAAAATATATTTTTTTTGGGTTCACATATACAATATGTCTACTTTATGTTTGCATCATAAAATTTATGAGTTTTTACTTTTGGAAGACACCAGAGGGCTTCAAAGTTCAGCAGCAATTTTGACATTTTTCACAAAATTTTCAAACTCGCTATTTTTCATGGACCAGTTCACGTTTGAAGTGGATTTGAAGGGCCTTCATATTAGAAATGCCCCATAAAAGACCCCATTATAAAAACTACACCCCCCAAAGTATTCAAAATGACATTCAGTAAGTGTATTAACCCTTTAGGTGTTTCACAGGAATAGCAGCAAAGTGAAGGAGAAAATTCAAAATCTTCATTTTTTACACTCGCATTTTCTTGTAGACCCAATTTTTGAATTTTTGAAAGGGGTAAAAAGGAGAAAATTTTTACTTGTATTTGAAACCCAATTTCTCTCGAGTAAGCACATACCTCATATGTCTATGTTAATTGTTCAGCGGGCGCAGTAGAGGGCTCAGAAGGGAAGGAGCGTCAAATGGTTTTTGGGGGGCATGTCACCTTTAGGAAGCCCCTATGGTGCCAGAACAGCAAAAAAACACACATGGCATACCATTTTGGAAACTAGACTCCTCAGGGAACGTAACAAGGGGTAAAGTGAACCTTAATACCCCATAGGTGTTTCACGACTTTAGCATATGTAAAAAAAATATATATTTTTTTTACCTAAAATGCTTGGTTTCCCAAAAATTTTACATTTTTAAAAAGTGTAATAGCAGAAAATACCCCCCAAAATTTGAAACCCAATTTCTCCCGATTCAGAAAACACCCCATATGGGGGTGAAAATTGCTCTGCTGGCGCACTACAGGTCTCAGAAGAGAAGGAGTCACATTTGGCTTTTTGAAAGCAAATTTTGCTCTGGGGGCATGTCGCATTTAGGAAGCCCCTATGGTACCAGAACAGCAAAAAAAAAACACATGGCATACCATTTTGGAAACTAGACCCCTCGGGGAACGTAACAAGGGGTAATGTGAACCTTAATACCCTACAGGTGTTTCACGACTTTTGCATATGTAAAAAAAATTTTTTATTTTTTACCTAATATGCTTGGTTTCCCAAAATGTTAACATTTTTAAAAAGGGTAATAGCAGGAAATACCCCCCAAAATTTGAAGCCCAATTTCTCCCGATTCAGAAAACACCCCATATGGGGGTGAAAAGTGCTCTGCTGGCGCACTACAGGTCTCAGAAGAGAAGGAGTCACATTTGGCTTTTTGAAAGCAAATTTTGCTCTGGGGGCATGCCGCATTTAGGAAGCCCAAATGGTGCCAGAACAGCAAAAAAAAAAACACATGGCATACCATTTTGGAAACTAGACCCCTCGGGGAACGTAACAAGGGGTAATGTGAACCTTAATACCCTACAGGTGTTTCACGACTTTTGCATATGTGAACATTTTTTATTTTTTTTTACCTAAAATGCTTGGTTTCCCAAAATTTTTACATTTTTAAAAAGGGTAATAGCAGAAAACACCCCCCAAAATTTGAAGCCCAATTTCTCCCGATTCAGAAAACACCCCATATGGGGGTGAAAAGTGCTCTGCTGGAGCACTACAGGTCTCAGAAGAGAAGGAGTCACGTTTGGCTTTTTGAAAGCAAATTTTGCTCTGGGGGCATGCCGCATTTAGGAAGCCCCTATGGTGCCAGGACAGCAAAAAAAAAAACACATGGCATACCATTTTGGAAACTAGACCCCTCGGGGAACATAACAAGGGGTTAAGTGAACCTTTATACCCCACAGGTGTTTTATGACTTTTGTATATGTAAAAAAAAAATTTTTTTTTTACCTAAAATGCTTGTTTTCCCAAAAATTTAACATTTTTAAAAAGGGTAATAGCAAAAAATACCCCACAAAATTTGAAGCCCAATTTCTCCCGAGTACGGCGATACCCCATATGTGGCCCTAAACTGTTGCCTTGAAATACGACAGGGCTCCAAAGTGAGAGTGCCATGCGCATTTGAGGCCTAAATTAGGGATTGCATAGGGGTGGACATAGGGGTATTCTACGCCAGTGATTCCCAAACAGTGGGCCTCCAGCTGTTGTAAAACTCCCAGCATGCCTGGACAGTCAGTGGCTATCTGGCAATACTGGGAGTAGTTGTTTTGCAACAGCTGGAGGCTCCGTTCTGGAAACAGTGGCGTACCAGACGTTTTTCCTTTTTATTGGGGAGGGGGGCTGTGTAGGGGTATGTGTATATGTAGTGTTTTTTACTTTTTATTTTATTTTGTGGTAGTGTAGTGTAGTGTTTTTAGGGTACAGTCACACGGGCGGGGGTTCACAGTAGTTTCTCGCTGGCAGTTTGAGCTGCGGCAGAAAATTTGACGCAGTTCAAACTTGCAGCCGGATACTTACTGTAATCCTCCGCCCATGTGAGTGTACCCTGTACGTTCACATTGGGGGGGGGGGGGGGGGAGAAACATCCAGCTGTTGCAAAACTACAACTCCCAGCATGGACGGTCAATCAGTGCATGCTGGGAGTTGTAGTTTTGCAACCGCTGGAGGCTCCGTTTTGGAAACAGTGACGTACCAGACGTTTTTCATTTTTATTGGGGAGGGGAGGGGGGCTGTGTAGGGGTATGTGTATATGTAGTGTTTTTTACTTTATTTTGTGTTAGTGTAGTGTAGTGTTTTTAGGGTACAGTCGCATGGGCGGGGGGTTCACTCGTAGTTTCTCGCTGGCAGTTTGAGCTGCGACAGAAAATTTGCCGCAGCTCAAACTTGCAGCCGGATACTTACTGTAATCCTCCGCCCATGTGAGTGTACCCTGTACATTCACATTGGGGGGGGGGAACATCCAGCTGTTGCAAAACTACAACTCCCAGCATGTACGGTCTATCAGTGCATGCTGGGAGTTGTAGTTTTGCAACAGCTGGAGACACACAGGTTGTGAAACACCGAGTTTGGTAACAAACTCAGTGTTTTGCAACCAGTGTGCCTTCAGCTGTTGCAAAAGCTACAACCCCCAGCATGTACGGACAGCGGAAGGGCATGCTGGGTCTTGTAGTTATGCAACAGCCGGAGGCATACTACATTGGCTGGGGATGCTGGGGATTATAGTTATGCAACAGCTGGAGACACACTGGTTTACTACTTAACTCAGTGTGCCTTCAGCAGTTGCAAAACTACAACTCTCAGCAGTCACCGACAGCCAACGGGCATGCTGGGAGTTGTAGTTATGCAACCACCAGATGCACCACTACAACTCCCAGCATGCACTTTAGCTGATTGTGCAAGCTGGGAGTTGTAGTTACACAACAGCTGAAGGTACACTTTTTCATAGAAAGAATGTGCCTTCAGCTGTTGCAAAACTACAAGTCCCAGCATGCCCATAAGGGCATGCTGGGAGTTGTGGTGGTCTGCCTCCTGCTGATGCATAACTACAGCTCCCAGCATGCCCTTGTTGCATGCTGGGAGCTGTTGCTAAGCAACAGCAGGAGGCTGTCACTCACCTCCAACGATCCAGCAGCACAGGTCAGTCCCTCGTCGTCTCCGCCGCCGCCGCTGCTCCTGGGGCCCCGATCCCAACAGGGGCGCCGGGGATCGGGGTCCCCAGCACCGGGGGTCGTCTTCCCGCACCCGCTCACGTCCTCCGGAAGAGGGGCGGAGCGGGTTGCGGGAGTGACACCCGCAGCAGGCGCCCTGATTCGTCGGCCGGTAATCCGGCCGACGAATCAGGGCGATCGTGAGGTGGCACCAGTGCCACCTCACCCCTGCTGCCTCTGGCTGTTCGGGGCCGTCTCTGACGGCCCCGATCAGCCAGTAATTCCGGGTCATCGGGTCACTGGAGACCCGATTGACCCGGAATCTGCCGCAGATCGCTGGACTGAATTGTCCAGCGATCTGCGGCAATCGCCGACATGGGGGGACATAATGACCCCCCTGGGCGATATGCCGGGATGCCTGCTGAACGATTTCAGCAGGCATCCGGCTCCGGCTCACCTCCGGCTAGCGGTGGGGGCCGGAAATGCTCAGGGCGTATCCATACGCCCTCGGTCCTTAAGGACTCGGAAACGGGGGCGTATGGATACGCCCTATGTCCTTAAGGGGTTAAATTACTCTAAACTCGATAGAACATCTCTAAAATATTGCCTGGTAACTGTCTGATCAATTTCAGTTACCAAATTACTCAAATCTGAACAGAAGTCAGATGCTAGAATGCAATTACTGTTAAGGTCTTTTCAGAAATGTTTTTAATTTTTATTTTTTTTTGAAGGGAACCTGTCTCCAGTTTCATGCTGCCTAAACAGTTGTCTATATGCAGTGATATATTGTACAGCCTAAAATGTTTTGGTTTTTCACAGTGAAAAGCCACTTGCTAGTGAACAGCACTTCTAGTAGTCTGGGTGGTCCCCAGTGGCTTCACCTCACCCTGTCAGCTCTGATTGATCTTTTCTTATATCCATTGGTCCCAATTACTTCCAGACAATTCCTCACTTTTCCTGCACCCTCCTTTTCTTTACCCCATGTATGAGGCCACAAACAATTATAATGCCTTCCAATGCATTCTAATTATAATACCCCCACCCCCACCCGTGTCCTACACTGTAAAGTGCAGCGGTAAGTGGGTTGTGGAGATGAATAGGTGGGTTTTGGGGAAGTAGGTAAGCCCCTCTATTACGTATGGTTGGTTTACACCATAAAAGTAGGTTACTCCAGTAGATACAATGGTCCCCCAATTAGGTAGGCTTCCCCAGTCAATAATAGTCCCCATTAGAAAGGTGGTCCTTGTAGCTAATATCCCACATTAGGTAGGTCATCCCAGCAGATAGTTCCACCAACAACATTTAGCTTTCCCCGTGAGGTAGATCCCTCCCTGCAGATAGTTCTCCCCATTGGGTAGTTCTAATATACATAGTAACATAGTTCATAAGGTTGAAAAAAGACAAGAGTCCATCAAGTTCAACCTTTAACCCTAATAAGTCCCTATTGAGTTGAGTTGATCCAGAGGAAGGCAAAAAAAACCTCATACTAGAGGTAAAAATTCCTTCCCGACTCCAAATATGGCAGTCAGAATAAATCCCTGGATCAACCTTCTGTCCCTATAAATCTAGTATACATAACCAGTAATGTTATCACTCTCCAAAAATGCATCCAGCCCCTTTTTGAACTCTATTACAGAGTTCACCATGACCACCTCCTCCGGGAGAGAATTGCACAGTCTCACTGCTCTTACAGTAAAGAACCTCTGTCTGTGCTGGTGTAGAAACCTTCTTTCCTCAAGACGTAGAGGATGCCCCCCTTGTTATTGATACAGTCCTGGGTATGAATAGATCATGGGAGAGATCTCTGTACTGTCCCCTGATATATTTATACATAGTTATTAGGTCTCCCCTAAGCCTTCTTTTTTCTAAACTGAATAACCCTAATTCTGATAATCTTTCTGGGTACTGTAGTCCTCCCATTCCCCGTATTACTCTGGTTGCCCGTCTTTGAACCCTCTCCAGCTCCACTATATCTTTCATCTGCCACTTCAAAGCCCAAACCTCCAACCTATCCAGATCCATTTGTAACAGTGCACTGTCCTCTATAGTGTTTACCGCTTTACAGAGTTTAGTGTAATCTGCAAAGATTGCTACTTTACTATTCAACCCCCCTGCAAGGTCATTAATGAATATATTAAATAGGACACGACCCAAGACAGACCCCTGTGGTACCCCACTAGTAACAGTCACCCAATCAGAATAAGTACTATTAATAACCACACTCTGTTTCCTATCATTGAGCCAGTTACTTACCCACTTGCACACATTCTCCCCCAGCCCAAACCTTCTCATTTTATGCACCAACCTTTTATGTGGAATCCAGATATACAACATCCAGCGATTGCCCCTGGTCCAGTCTGGAGCTCACCTCCTCATAAAAGCTGATCAGGTTAGTTTGACAGGATCGATTCCTCATAAATCCATGCTGATACGGGGTCATACATTTATTTTTATCAAGATATTCCAAAATAGCATCTCTTAGGAAACCCTCAAACGATTTACATACAACCGAGGTTAAACTAACAGGTCTATAATTCCCAGGGTCACCTTTTGACCCCTTCTTAAATATTGGCACAACATTTGCCATGCGCCAGTCCTGGGGAACAGTCCCTGTCATTATAGAGTCCCTGAATATTGAAAATAAGGGTCTGTCTATTACATTACTTGATTCCTTTAGAACACGGGGGTGAATGCCATCTGGACCTGGTGATTTGTCTATTTTGATTTTTTGTTGGTGGCACTGTACTTCTTCCTGGGTCAGACAGGTGACCTGTACTGGGGAGTTTACCTTATTATCAGACTGTATTTCACCTGTGTCACAATGCCGGCTGGCAGGAGGTGGATCCTCTGTGCCAGAGAGGGATTGGCGTGGACCGTGCTAGTGGACCGGTTCTAAGTCACTACTGGTTTTCACCAGAGCCCGCCGCAAAGCGGGATGGTCTTGCTGCGGCGGTAGTGACCAGGTCGTATCCACTAGCAACGGCTCAACCTCTCTGACTGCTGAAGATAGGCGCGGTACAAGGGAGTAGACAGAAGCAAGGTCGGACGTAGCAGAAGGTCGGGGCAGGCAGCAAGGATCATAATCAGGGGCAACGGCAGGAGGTCTGGAACACAGGCTAGGAACACACAAGGAAACGCTTTCACTGGCACAATGGCAACAAGATCCGGCGAGGGAGTGCAGGGGAAGTGAGGTATAAATAGGGAGTGCACAGGTGAACACACTAATTAGAACCACTGCGCCAATCAGCGGCGCAGTGGCCCTTTAAATCGCAGAGACCCGGCGCGCGCGCGCCCTAGGGAGCGGGGCCGCGCGCGCCGGGACAGGACCGACGGAGAGCGAGTCAGGTACGGGAGCCGGGGTGCGCATCGCGAGCGGGCGCCACCCGCATCGCGAATCGCATCCCGGCTGGAGGCGGTATCGCAGCGCACCGGGTCAGTGGATCTGACCGGAGCGCTGCAGTAGCGAGAGTGTAGCGAGCGCTCCGGGGAGGAGCGGGGACCCGGAGCGCTCGGCGTAACAGTACCCCCCCCTTGGGTCTCCCCCTCTTCTTAGAGCCTGAGAACCTGAGGAGCAGACTTTTGTCTAGGATATTGTCCTCAGGTTCCCAGGATCTCTCTTCAGGACCACAACCCTCCCAATCGACAGAAAAAAAAGTTTTCCCTCTGACCTTCTTGGAGGCCAGTATCTCCTTTACGGAGAAGATGTCCGAGGAGCCGGAAACAGGAGTGGGAGAAACAAGTTTGGGAGAGAAACGGTTGATGATGAGTGGTTTAAGAAGAGAAACGTGAAAGGCATTAGGAATACGAAGAGAAGGAGGAAGAAGAAGTTTGTAAGAGACAGGATTAATCTGGCACAAAATTTTGAAAGGACCAAGATAGCGTGGTCCCAATTTGTAGCTAGGGACACGGAAGCGGACATATTTACCGGAGAGCCATACCTTGTCTCCAGGAGAAAAAATGGGGGGAGCTCTTCTTTTCTTATCAGCAAACTTCTTCATGCGTGATGAAGCCTGTAAGAGAGAATTTTGGGTCTCTTTCCATATGGTGGAAAGATCACGAGATATTTCATCCACAGCGGGCAAACCAGAGGGCAAGGGAGTAGGGAGGGGGGGAAGAGGGTGACGGCCGTACACCACGAAAAATGGGGATTTGGAGGAAGATTCAGAGACTCTGAAGTTATATGAGAATTCGGCCCATGGTAGAAGATCTGCCCAGTCATCCTGGCGGGAGGAAACAAAATGCCGTAAATAATCACCCAGGACCTGGTTAATTCTTTCTACTTGCCCATTGGATTGAGGATGATATGCAGAAGAAAAGTTTAATTTAATCTTGAGTTGTTTACAGAGAGCCCTCCAGAATTTTGACACGAATTGGACGCCTCTATCCGAGACGATCTGCGTGGGCAACCCGTGAAGACGAAAAATGTGTACAAAAAATTGTTTTGCCAACTGAGGCGCTGAAGGAAGACCAGGAAGAGGGATGAAATGTGCCATCTTGGAGAATCGATCAACGACCACCCAAACAACAGTGTTGCCACGGGATGGGGGTAAGTCTGTAATAAAGTCCATACCAATCAGAGACCAAGGCTGTTCGGGGACAGGCAGAGGATGAAGAAGACCAGCGGGCTTCTGGCGAGGAGTCTTATCCCGGGCACAGACAGTGCAGGCTCGCACAAAATCCACAACATCCGTCTCCAGAGTCGGCCACCAATAGAAACGAGAGATGAGTTGCACGGATTTCTTGATGCCCGCATGACCTGCGAGATGGGAGGAGTGACCCCATTTGAGGATTCCGAGGCGTTGGCGTGGAGAGACGAAGGTCTTCCCTGGAGGAGTTTGCCTGATGGAGGCTGGAGAAGTGGAGATCAGGCAGTCAGGAGGAATGATGTGTTGCGGGGAGAGCTCTACTTCCGAGGCATCCGAGGAACGAGAGAGAGCATCGGCCCTAATGTTCTTATCGGCCGGCCGAAAGTGAATTTCAAAATTAAATCGGGCAAAGAACAGAGACCACCTGGCCTGGCGAGGATTCAGCCGTTGGGCAGACTGGAGATAGGAGAGGTTCTTTTGATCGGTGTAAATAATAACTGGAAATCTTGATCCCTCCAGCAGATGCCTCCATTCCTCAAGTGCTAATTTAATGGCTAGAAGCTCTCGATCCCCGATGGAGTAGTTCCTCTCCGCCGGAGAGAAGGTCCTAGAAAAAAACCCACAAGTAACAGCATGCCCGGAAGAATTTTTTTGTAGAAGGACCGCTCCAGCTCCTACTGAGGAGGCATCAACCTCCAATAGTAAGGGTTTAGATGGGTCAGGTCTGGAGAGCACGGGAGCCGAAAAAAAGGCAGACTTGAGCTGTTTAAAGGCGTCTTCCGCTTGAGGAGGCCATGACTTAGGATTGGCATTCTTTTTGGTTAAAGCCACGATAGGAGCCACAATGGTGGAAAAATGTGGAATAAATTGTCTGTAATAATTGGCGAACCCCAAAAAACGTTGGATAGCACGGAGTCCGGAGGGGCGTGGCCAATCTAAGACGGCAGAGAGTTTGTCTGGATCCATTTGTAGTCCCTGGCCAGAGACCAAGTATCCTAGGAAAGGAAGAGATTGACATTCAAACAGACATTTCTCCATTTTGGCATAAAGTTGATTGTCACGAAGTCTCTGAAGAACCATGCGGACATGCTGGCGGTGTTCTTCTAGGTTGGCAGAAAAAATCAGGATATCGTCCAGATATACAACAACACAGGAATATAAGAGATCACGAAAAATTTCATTAACAAAGTCTTGGAAGACGGCAGGGGCGTTGCACAGGCCAAAGGGCATGACCAGATACTCAAAGTGTCCATCTCTAGTGTTAAATGCCGTTTTCCATTCATCCCCCTCTCTGATGCGGATGAGATTATAAGCACCTCTTAAGTCCAGTTTGGTAAAGATGTGGGCACCTTGGAGGCGATCAAAGAGTTCAGAGATGAGAGGTAGGGGGTAGCGGTTCTTTACCGTGATTTTATTAAGACCGCGGTAGTCAATGCAAGGACGTAAGGAGCCATCTTTTTTGGACACAAAGAAAAATCCGGCTCCGGCAGGAGAGGAGGATTTGCGGATAAAGCCCTTTTTTAAATTTTCATGGATGTACTCAGACATAGCAAGAGTCTCTGGGGCAGAGAGAGGATAAATTCTGCCCCGGGGTGGAGTAGTGCCCGGGAGGAGGTCAATAGGGCAGTCATAAGGCCTGTGAGGAGGTAGAGTCTCAGCTTGTTTTTTGCAAAAAACATCCGCAAAGTCCATATAGGCCTTAGGGAGACCGGTTACAGGGGGAACCACAGGGTCACGGCAAGGAGTACTGGGAACCGGTTTAAGGCAGTCCTTGAAACAAGAGGGGCCCCAACTCTTGATCTCCCCAGTGGACCAATCCAGGGTTGGGGAATGGTGTTGAAGCCAGGGGAGTCCAAGGAGAATTTCGGAAGTGCAATTGGGGAGGACCAAAAACTCAATTTTCTCGTGATGAGGTCCGATGCACATTAGGAGGGGCTCCGTGCGGAAACGTATGGTACAGTCCAATCTTTCATTGTTAACACAATTGATGTAGAGGGGTCTGGCGAGACTGGTCAGCGGGATGTTGAACCTGTTGATGAGAGAGGCCAAAATAAAATTTCCTGCAGATCCGGAATCCAAGAAGGCCATAGTAGAGAAGGAGAAGGTAGAGGCAGATATCCGCACAGGCACAGTAAGACGTGGAGAAGCAGAGTTGACATCAAGGACTGTCTCACCTTTGTGCGGAGTCAGCGTACGTCTTTCCAGGCGGGGAGGAAGGATAGGACAATCCTTCAGGAAGTGTTCGGTACCGGCACAGTACAGGCAGAGATTCTCCATGCGGCGTCGTGTCCTCTCTTGAGGTGTCAGGCGAGACCGGTCGACCTGCATAGCCTCCACGGCGGGAGGCACAGGAACGGATTGCAGGGGACCAGAGGAGAGAGGAGCCGGGGAGAAAAAACGTCTCGTGCGAACAAAGTCCATATCCTGGCGGAGCTCCTGACGCCTTTCGGAAAAACGCATGTCAATGCGAGTGGCTAGATGAATGAGTTCATGTAGGTTAGCAGGGATTTCTCGTGCGGCCAGAACATCTTTAATGTTGCTGGATAGGCCTTTTTTAAAGGTCGCGCAGAGGGCCTCATTATTCCAGGATAGTTCTGAAGCAAGAGTACGGAATTGTACGGCGTACTCGCCAACGGAAGAATTACCCTGGACCAGGTTCAACAGGGCAGTCTCAGCAGAAGAGGCTTGGGCAGGTTCCTCAAAGACACTTCGAATTTCCGAGAAGAAGGAGTGTACAGAGGCAGTGACGGGGTCATTGCGGTCCCAGAGCGGTGTGGCCCATGACAGAGCTTTTCCAGACAGAAGGCTGACTACGAAAGCCACCTTAGACCTTTCAGTAGGAAACTGGTCCGACATCATCTCCAAGTGCAGGGAACATTGAGAAAGAAAGCCACGGCAAAATTTAGAGTCCCCATCAAATTTATCCGGCAAGGATAGTCGTAGGCCTGAAGCGGCCACTCGCTGCGGAGGAGGTGCAGGAGCTGGCGGAGGAGATGATTGCTGAAGCTGTGGTAGTAGCTGCTGTAGCATCACGGTCAGTTGAGACAGCTGGTGGCCTTGTTGCGCTATCTGTTGTGACTGCTGGGCGACCACCGTGGTGAGGTCGGCGACAACTGGCAGAGGAACTTCAGCGGGATCCATGGCCGGATCTACTGTCACGATGCCGGCTGGCAGGAGGTGGATCCTCTGTGCCAGAGAGGGATTGGCGTGGACCGTGCTAGTGGACCGGTTCTAAGTCACTACTGGTTTTCACCAGAGCCCGCCGCAAAGCGGGATGGTCTTGCTGCGGCGGTAGTGACCAGGTCGTATCCACTAGCAACGGCTCAACCTCTCTGACTGCTGAAGATAGGCGCGGTACAAGGGAGTAGACAGAAGCAAGGTCGGACGTAGCAGAAGGTCGGGGCAGGCAGCAAGGATCGTAGTCAGGGGCAACGGCAGGAGGTCTGGAACACAGGCTAGGAACACACAAGGAAACGCTTTCACTGGCACAATGGCAACAAGATCCGGCGAGGGAGTGCAGGGGAAGTGAGGTATAAATAGGGAGTGCACAGGTGAACACACTAATTAGAACCACTGCGCCAATCAGCGGCGCAGTGGCCCTTTAAATCGCAGAGACCCGGCGCGCGCGCGCCCTAGGGAGCGGGGCTGCGCGCGCCGGGACAGGACCGACGGAGAGCGAGTCAGGTACGGGAGCCGGGGTGCGCATCGCGAGCGGGCGCCACCCGCATCGCGAATCGCATCCCGGCTGGAGGCGGTATCGCAGCGCACCGGGTCAGTGGATCTGACCGGAGCGCTGCAGTAGCGAGAGTGTAGCGAGCGCTCCGGGGAGGAGCGGGGACCCGGAGCGCTCGGCGTAACAACCTGGCATTTCATTTTCCTCAGTGAATACAGTGGAGAAGAATTTGTTTAATATATTTGCTTTTTCCTGATCCCCATTAATAATTTCTTCCTCATGATTTTTTAAAGGGCCAACACTTTCATTTTTGACCTTTTTGCTATTTATATAGTTAAAGAACATTTTGGGGATAGTTTTACTCTCTTTGGCAATGAGTCTTTCTGTCTCTATTTTTGTGGCTTTTATCTGTTTTTTTTACATATTTTACATTTTTCTCTATATCTTTTTAATGCTTCTTCTCTGCTGTCCTGTTTTAGTAATTTAAATGCTTTATTTTTGTGATTTATTGCCTCCTTAACATTCTTATACATCCATATTGGTTTTCTTTTATTTCTGACCCTTTTATTCCCATAAGGTATATACATCTCACAGTGAAAATTTTAGATATTTTTAAAAGTCTCCCATTTAGTGTCAGTATTGTTTTTTTTTTTTAGGACATTATCCCATTTTATATTGTTAAGGGCTTCTCTGAGTTGATCGAACTTTGCCTTCATAAAGTTCATTGTTTTTGTGGCCCCTCGAGAGATTCCCTTATTGAAGAACAAGTTATAATGTATTATATTATGATCACTATTTCCTAGGTGTCCATCTATTTGCACATTAATTACTCTGTCAGGTACGTTGTTTAATATTAAGTCTAGTAGGGCATCCCCTCTGGCAGTTAGTTGGGGAGTTCCTCCATTCCCCTGCCGATAATTTTCCCAATTTTCCTCATTAGCTAGTTTCCCCCATTAGGTAATTACCCCCCAGAACATAGTTTCTCAATTAGAAATGACACCCTCCCATGCCAAGAAGAAAAATAAATTACTTTTTAATTTAAAATACTGTAAAACAAACAATACAAAGCTAATGCTCTCTGAAAAGGACAGCTAGGTCTCTTTTGTTTGTTATATGTGGAAATATTAGGAGTGTTAAATTGTTTTTATAGCTTCATTCACTTATATTGTTTGCACCATTTGTTATACAGTGATCTGAGTCTTTGGATCTGACCTTAAGGTCTGAGTAGGGTAAGGGCCAAGGTGCAAAAATGCCCTTGGAGTGGTGTTTCCAGGGTGCCATAACTCACTGGTCATTGCGAACCCATTTGAGTGCGAGGCACGTAACACGCACTTTAATCTCACTCTGTTTGGGCACTCACTTCTAATGATCCACCCCTTCGGCTGTTGATCAAAGAGGCATTTTCATAGATCTGGAAGATGTCCAGGCTTCCTTTCACGGTGCGCAAACACTTTTAAAATGTTCTGCTTTTGTCCCTGTATCTACTTCACGTGCTGTTTTTTGTCACTGTGTATGCTGTAAAATTGCAAAAGAACTAGGTGAATAAATCACTGTTTACCTATTAACAATAGTATTTCTTTTATAATATAAGGACTTGTCCCAATGGTAGTTTTTATATCATGTGAACAGATAGGTGTATGTGCATAACGTGTTCATTTCTGCAACATTTCTTCCTTCTGAGGTTTAGGCAATTTGGCCAGTTCCGGGTCAGTTCCATTTAGAAGTTTTAAAGACTTAGGTTTCTGGTATATATGGTGGGTCCTTCAAAAATTATTTATTATATTATTTAGTATATACAGGGAAACCTAAATGAATACACCTGGAAAGGTTTTCTATAGGGGTGGTCCTTTAACCCATTAAGGACACAGCCCATTTTGGCCTTAAAGGAGTATTCAGCTTTCTGGTACATATTGTGGTTCCTTCCAAAGTGATTTAGTATACAGTGAAACCTCTCTGAATACCCATGAAGAGGTTTCCATAGGGGTGGTCCTTTATCCCCTTAAGGACACAGACCATTTTGGCCTTAAAGGAGTACTCAACCCCTAGATATCTTATCCCCTATCCAAAGGATAGAGTATAAGGTGTATGATAGCGGGGGTTTAGAGCATCAGGTGCAGTGCCAGAGGCTCGTGATGTCATGGCCGAACTCTGCTTGTGATGTCAAGGCCAGGCCCCCTTTAATGCAAGTCTATGGGAGGGGGCATGACGGCTGTCATGCCTCCTCCCATAGACTTGCATTGAGGGGGCATGGCCATGATGTCACAAGCGGGGTGTGACTGTGACATCACAAGCCTCCGCCCAACATATCACCAGTCATCCGGCACGGAGAGAGGGAGGGTCCCTCGCTATTAGACATCTTGGATAGGGGACAAGATGTCTAGGACACAGCCAATTTTATTTTAGAGATTTCATTTTTTCCTCCTCTCCTTCTAAAAACCATAATTCATTATATTTCCATTCACAGACCCATGTGAAGGCTTGTTTTTTGCGTGACCAGGTTTACTTTGTAATTACATCATAAATGTTACCCTAATATGTATGGTAAACCTAAAAAAAAATTGTGTAAGGAAATTTTAACAAAAATCGCAATTTAGCAAATTTGGGGGGGTTTAGTTTTCACGCTGTAGACTTTACAGAAAAAATGACATGTTTTCTTTATTCTCTGGGTCAAATGATATCTTTGGTTACATCCTTTTCTATTATTGTACTGCTTTTAAAAAATCTCAAACTTTTTTTTTTTTACAAAATAGACCACATCTAACTCTCATTTTTCCGTATACAGGGATGTGTGAGAGCTCATTTTTTATTTTTGTACTATGACCTGTAGTTTTTTTTAGTACCAATTTTTATGCATGTGACTTTTTGATTGCTTTTTATAAAAAAAATTTGCAATGTGATGTGACCAAAAAGCAAAAATGTTGTACTATTTTTTTTTTTATGTTTACACCGTTCATCGTACTGGATCATTAACCTCTTAAGAACCAAGGACGTACCGGTACATCCTGATTCCTTTCCCTTTCTATAACGCGTGGCCACAGCATGGCCCCAAGTCATAGCGGGTCGGGCCCGGCCTCTAACAATGGCCGGGACCCGTGGCTAATAGCGCGCAGCAGTGATCGCGTTGCCGCGTGCTATTAACCCTTTAGAAGCGGCATTCAAAGTTGAACGCCACGTCTAAAGTGAAAGTAAAACCATTCCGGTTAGCTCAGGGAGCTGTTCGGAATCGCCACAGCGAAATCCAGCATCCCGAACAGCTTACAAGACACCCGGAGGATCCCTACCTGCCTCCATGCTGTCCGATCGCCGAGATCCAGGCATGAGCAGTCAAGCGGCAGAATCATCGATCAGTAGTTTCTTATGAGAAACCAGTGATCAATGTAAAAGATCAGTGTGTGCAGTGTTACAGGTCCCTATGGGAGCTATAACATTGCAAAAAAAAGTGAAAAAAAAGTGAATAAAGATCATTTAACCCCTCCCCTAATAAAAGTTTGAATCACCCCCCTTTTCCCATTTAAAAAAAAAAAACTGTGTAAAAAGAAATAAAAATAAACATATGTGGTATCGCCGTGTGTGGAAATGTCCAAATTATAAACATATATCATTAATTTAACCACAAGGTCAATGGCGTATGCGCAAAAAATGTTCAAATTCCAAAACAGTGTGTTTTTGGTCACTTTTTATATCATGAAAAAATGAATAAAAAGCAATCAATAAGTCTGATCAATACAAAAATGGTACCGCTAAAAACTTCAGATCACGGCGCAAAAAATTAGCCCTCATACCGCCCCATACGTGAAAAAATAAAAAGTTTTAGAGGTCAGAAGATGACAATTTTAAACGTATACATTTTCCTGCATGCAGTTATGATTTTTTCCAGAAGTACAAAAAAAATCAAACCTACATAACTAGGGTATAATTTTAATTGTATGGACCTACAGAATAAAGAGAAGGTGTAATTTTTACCGAAAAATGTACTGTGTAGAAATGGAAGCACCCAAAAGTTACAAAATGGCGTTTAAAAAAAAAAAAATTTGTCTCTTTGTTTTTTTGTTTTTTGTTTACACCATTCATTGTACTCGATCATTAACCTCTTAAGAACCAAGGACATCCTGAGTCCTTTCCCTTTCTATAATGCGTGGCCACGGCGTGGCCCCGCATCATAGCGGGTCGGGCCCAGCCTCTAACAACGGCCGGGACCAGTGCCTAATAGTGCGCAGCACTGATCGCAGTGCCATGGCACTATTAACCCTTTAGACGCGGCATTCAAAGTTGAACGCCGCGTCTAAAGTGAAAGTTAAACCATGCCGGTTAGCTCAGGGAGCTGTTCGGGATCGCAATGGCGAAAAGCTATTAGTGAGTTTTTCTTTTTTTTGGGGGGGGGGGGAGGGGGCATATTTAGCAAGTTCAGGGTCCTTTTGTATTAGATACCAATTTCACTGTACAGCATTCTTGATAGCATTGGACATAGGGCTGTGTGTAAAACTAAAGCAAAAACGGTGATTTACGTTTGTGTTCTTCCTGTTACTTCTATTTTTATGGGATGAATTCTTAAGTAATACATTTCTGTCTTGTCTATTGACTTTATTAAATACTTTTTGAAGTATGTCCTGGGGGTAGCCTCTATTAAGTAGACGTTTAAACAGGTACCTTGCTTGATTTTCAAAGCTACAGTGGGGATCAAAAGTTTGAGCACCCCAGGTAAAAATTTGTATAAATGTGCATAAAGAAGCCAAGGAAAGATGGAAAAATCTCCGAAAGGCATCATATTACAGATTAGATATTCTTATAATATGTCAACAAAAGTTAGATTTTATTTCCATCATTTACACTTTCAAAATAACAGAAAACAAAAAAATGGTGTCTGCAAAAGTTTGGGCACCCTGCAGAGTTAATATCTTGTACTGCCCCCTTTGCCAAGTATCACAGCTTGTAAACACTTTTTGTAGCCAGCCAAGAGTCTTTCAATTCTTGTTTGAGGTATCTTTGCCCATTCTTCCTTACAAAAGTCTTCCAGTTCTTTGAGATTTCTGGGCTGTCTGTCACGCACTGCTCTTTTAAGGTCTATCCATAGATTTTCAATTATGTTGAGGTCAGGAGCTTGTGAAGGCCATTGCAAAACCTTCAGTTTACGCCTTTTGATGTAATCCCCCATGGATTTTGAGGTGTGATTAGGATCCTTATCCATTTGTAGAAGCCATCCTTTCTTTAACATCAGCTTTTTCACAGATGGCATCAAGTTAGCATCCAAAATTTGCTGAAATTTTATTGAATCCATTTTTCCTTCTACTCGTGAGATGTTCCCTGTGCCACTGGCTGCAATACATCCCCAAAGCATGATTGATCCACTCCCATGTTTAACAGTTGGACAGAGGTTCTTTTCATTAAATCCTGTTCCCTTTTTTCTCCAAACATACCTTTGCTCATTCCGGCCAAAAAGTTCAATTTTAACCTCATCGGTCCACAGAACTTGTTTCCAAAATGCATCAGGCTTGTCTATATGTTCATTTGCAAAGTTCAAATGCTGATTTTTGTGGTGAGGACGTAGGAGAGGTTTTCTTCTGATGACTCTTCCATGAAGACCATATTTATACAAGTATCTCTTTATAGTGGAATAGTGTACCACAACTCCAGTGTCTGCCAGATCTTTCTGGAGGGATTGGGCAGTCAAACGTGGGTTTTGAATTGTTTTTCTCACAATCCTGCGAGCTGTTCTGTCTGATATTTTCTTGGTCTTCCAGATCTTGCTTTAACTTCCACTGTTCCTGATGACTGCCATTTCTTAATTACATTCCAAACAGAGGATCTTGACATCTGAAAACATTTTGCTATCTTCTTATAGCCTTCTCCAGCTTTGTCAGCATCAACTATTTTCCGTTTCAGATTTCTAGACAACTGCTTAGAAGAACCAATGGTGCTGATTGTTGGGGCAAGGTCAGATGAGACAGGGCATTTAAAACCTTTGAGATTGACATCACCTGGTCTTCCCTGATGATGATTGAGAACAATCCATGATACTGGCAGGTCTCAGCTTTGCAAAAAGGGGCAGCGCATACTATAAATTCTGCAGGGTGCCCAAACTTTTGCAGATGCCATTTTTTTGTTTTCTGTTATTTTGAAAGTGTAAATGATGGAAATAAAATCTAACTTTTGTTGACATATTATAAGAATGTCTAATCTGTAATTTGATGCATTTTGGAGATTTTTCCATCTTTCCTTGGCTTCTTTATGCACATTAATAAAAAAAAAATTTATCCCCACTGTATATTGTGTACTATTTATTCTCTTCAACCATACGAACTGTCCGAACGGGACTGCTGATTTGGTATGTTGTGGTTGCTAGCTATTATAGTGCAATAGTGAGTTGTTCGCAGTAGGCTTCCTGTAGCAAACCATGTGCAACTCACTATCACTAATTTTAACCAGGACATATAGGAACTCTAGTTCTTTGTCGCTAGTTTAAAAGGTACAGCAAAGATTCATGTTGTTGGAAGAATTTCGTAAATGTACAAAATTCTTGAAGTCTGTCTCTGGTCTTGTCCATATTATTAAAATAACATCCAAAAATCTTACGTAATTTTTTATGTATCTCAAATAAGGGTTGTTCACAGAAAGAATACATTTTTGTTCAAAAGCTGCAACATATAAGTTTGCTAAAGAGCAAGCTACGGGAGTCCCCATAGCTATGCCACTTTTTACCAAACATTATTAAATTTAAACACATTGTTGGACAGGATCAGAGACAAGGCCTCACAAATGAACTCAATAAAGGTCTGACTTCTGTTAGTTTTGCACAACTCTCGTACACATTCAATTGCTTCATTTTAGATGATACTGGTAAATACATTTTCAATATCGAGTGATAACATGGATCCCTGATGCCACTCTATATTACTAAGGATAGTCAAGAATTCGTTGGTATCTTTTACCATTGATGGAATCTTTCAGGAGAAGCCAATCTACCGTATATATATTGTGAGATGGGCTTGGTTAAAGAAGAATCGTGCTCTTAAGAGGTGGTGAGTGATTTCCTTTTATCTACTTACCTCTATTTGGATTTAAGCACCTTGTGCAACATTGGAGTGAGCACCGCCCCCCTCTCAGTTCCTGTGTCAGGATCACGGTATTGCACCTGAACCGTATAATTCAGATACATATATATTCAGTGCAGTGCCAGATATACCATCTATATCTACTATATTTCTTATATGAATGACTTACTTGGTCTAGAGCATGCACTTTATGAACCATAACCGCCTACATTTCACTTATTACTATCAACGTGAGTCCGACAGAAATGGATATGGACATTATCCTGGAAAACACAGGAGCAGAAGCAAGTACTGAACAAGCCATAGCAGCCTCTGGGGCCTTTCACAAAAGGTGTGTATATGTAATGGCAGATCATGTGACACTTAGATTGCACACAGGTGGACATCATTTCCCTAATTATGTGACTTCTGAGAGTAATTGGTTGCACCAGTGCTTTTTATGGGCTTCCTAACAAACGGGTTGAATACATACGCACATGCCAATTTTCTGTTTTGTATTTCTAAACAATAGTTTTATTTATATATTTTCTCATTTCACTTCACCAACTTAGACTATTGTGTTCTGATCCATCACATAAAATTAAGATTAACAAAACATTGAATTTAAGGCTGTAATTTACCAAATTACAAAAAAAGTCAAGGGGGGGGGGTGAATATTTTTGCAAGGCACTGTATAATAAATCCAGTAAATAGAAGAAGGTTGCAAAACTCACATTATAGTGGAAAATCTTCTTTATTAAAGTGCAAAATTCACATGATGTGCGGCCGGAACGGGATGCCAAACAGAATCAGCAGCCCTATTCTGCTAATTCTGTTTGGCGTCCTTGTCCGCACATCATGTGAATTTTGCTCTTTAATAAAGAAAATGTTCCACTGTAATGGTAAGTGCTGCCCCCTTCTTCTACGTTCTGAATTTATTACGGACTTTCTATGCTATAGTGGTACAGCCCCAGTGTTGTTACAGTAATTGCACCAGCACTTTCGCTGTGCATCTGTGTGTCCACCCAGCACTTGGAAAACAGAAATGTTTTGAGTGGGGACTGCTTTAAAAAGGGCTTTGTGCCGACCACTCTGACTTTCTTTTACTGTATAATAAAGTCAATAGACAAGACAGAAATATATTACTTAAGAAATCATCCCATAAAAATAGAAGTGACACACAGCCCGATGTCCAATGGTATCAAGAATTCTATACAACGAAATTGGTATTTAATACATAAGGATCCTGAATTTGCTAAATATGCCCAAAAAACCCTCACAAATTGCTGTTGTGAGTGATACTATCACACTGACAGATTATCAAATAAAAAACTTAACTGGTTGCAGAATTCCTCCCATATTGGAAATTATGAATGTAGAGGTTTTAATTGGTGCCCCCACTATATTACAGGTAAGAATCTTACCATAGGTGTGGTTTCTGTCAGGATCAGGGAACTGATAGGCTGCCTTTCAGATTATGTAGTCTATGGCCTCACTTACATATGCGGGCGGTTCGACATTGGCAGCACTACCCGTCCAAGGAATGTCCGCTTTCGGGAGCACATATACTTCCATAGAACAGGAAAAGGCTCCCCAAGGGTAATTCAACATTTTCAAGTAGTTCACGAAGATCCCCCGAATGTATGACATTTTTTGGGATACAGCGCATTCTACCTAAATAAGGTTCAGACAGAAAAAAAGCGTTGCTCCGTGTGGAGGCGAAATGGATTAGGACTAAATGATAAACTGGACCTAGGCATCTTTTTGTGATTTCATATTTACATATTGTCACTTTTTTGCATTGCATTGTATTGTTTTTAACTGTTTTTAAGTCACTAGCACATTTTGTTACACGCCCACATGGTGACGTCAGCTTCAACAGGCATTTAACCGGTACGAACGCTCCGGTGTCCATGCCTACTGCGGAAAATGCTGTTTGCGGCATTTTGTCACTTTATCAATCTTGAAACATAAAGAAGAATCACGCTATTAAGAGGTGGTGAGTGCTATCCTTTTATTTAAGTGGACATATGCACATTTGTGACCTGCTGGAGGTCATTCTGTGGGGCTCTGGCAATGCTCCTCCTGCTCCTCCTTGCACAAAGGTGGAGGTAGCGGTCCTGCTGCTGGGTTGTTGCCCTCCTACAGCCTCCTCCACGTCTCCTGATGTATTGGCCTGTCTTCTGGTAGCCCTCCATGCTCTGGACACTACGCTGACAGACACAGCAAACCTTCTTGCCATAGCTTCCATTGTTGTGATATCCTGGATGAGCTGCACTACCTGAGCCACTTGTGTGGGTTGTAGACTCCGTCTCATGCTACCACTAGAGTGAAAGCACCACCAGCATTCAAAAGTGACCAAAACATCATCCAGGAAGCATAGGAACTGAGCAGTGGTCTATGGTCACCACCTGCAAAATCACTCCTTTAATGGGGGTGTCTTGCTAATTGCCTATAATTTCCACCTGTTGTTTGTTCCATTTGCACAACAGCATGTGAAATTGATTGTCAATCAATGTTGCTTTCTGAGTGGACAGTGTAATTGACTTGGATTTACATTGTGTTGTTTAAGGGTTGCCTTTATTTTTTGAGCAGTGTATTTATCATTGTTTATGCTTTTTTTTATTTAAATGGAGAAAAGGGGTGATTTAAATCTTTATGGGGGAGAATTTTTTTTAAACTTTTTTTATTTATGTTACACTTTTAGTTCCCATGGGGGACTATCTATAGCAATTATTGGATTGCTAATACTGTTCAGTGCGATCAGGCAGATCAGGGCAGAAGACCTCTGGAGAGCAGCGGCAGCAGGTGAGGGGACCTCTGTCTGCCATCTTGGCCGATCTGATCACCGCAGCAGATGCCGTGATGCTGTCACCCAAAATCTGGTCTGGATAAGAGGTGGTCTTCCTAAAGAGGTGGTGTTTTGGAGAAGTTTTACTGTACATGGATGCGGACATTACTTTGTTATTTAGTCAATATAGGAAATCTAAACAAAATTATAAAAGTTCATAAATGGGGTACTGTTGTAATTGTACTAGTCCATAGAATAAAGTTAACATGTAAGCTATATTGTATGGTTAAAAAAAAAAATTTAAAAAACAAAAAAAACATGTCCCACACAAATTGCTCGTGTTTTTTTATTTTTTTTTTATTGTACCTGAGAAATATACATTTTTTATGGTTTTGTAATATATAATATGGTCAAATAAAAGGTGCTGATAATAAATGTGCAAAACTTAAGCCAAAACATTATCCCCCCCCTCCCAAAAAAAAAATGGGTCTTAGGAATGAAAGAGGATAAAAATGTAAGTGAAAAATCTAAATTTGCCAGGTCAGGGATCTGTAAGTGGTTTAATTATAAATCAGAAAGTTTTTTTTATGCTTGAGTTTTAAGGATAAATTGTAAAATGCTAAAAGTCACAATTGTGAACATATTTTCTATGTATTTGTTTATAATATTGCACTGTCCATGGTGCTGAAATCTTTAGCTGCGTGTAAATACCTCATTCATACCCACAAAGTAATAAATATTTAATCCTTTGTAATAAGCTTTAATCTTTAAAGGGCTATTCTATTTTGGGAGCTTACTGGCAGATTTGTATACTTTTCCTGTGCAAGAATCATTATGTAAAATAATAACAGAAAATAGAATTTTAACTGATGTGACCTCTGTACACACATGTTTACATTGTTTTCCTTTTATTATGGGAAGTGTATTTCTGGATATTTGATAACTTTAAAGGCCAGATGAAGCTTGTAATTTGCAAAAAAAGACAATATATTGGGTTATAGTATGGGTGAATAGCTTTAAAAGAGGGGTTACTTACATTTATTGGTTAAGTACTTGAAGAGTTATGGACATTTATATCTTCTTTCCTATTGCGCTCCCCTGCTCATTAATATTTCCTGATCGGCCCGCTCCTGTGATTAATATTCAAATAGAGAGCTCTCTGCTCATCTCTGTGTACCAAGTCAAGTGTAGGGACTATCACCCAGTTGAGGGTTGCCATTTAGAGCTCATCCAAGTAAGTAGGGAGAGTGGTTGGGGCATGCACTAGTCTGCACTGATCCCTACCCCAGATATGACTCTGGTTTCCTCTACCTTCACATTACAAAAGTATATTAACCAAACAAAAATAATATGTTTAAGAGTGGTTTGTCCATTTAAAGTGTGTTACTGTCTTCAGTTCTCACCTGCCCTGTGATGTATTTGATACCCTAACAAAAAAAAAGCATAAGTGCTGCGCTGACCATCCAATTAAAAAAAAATAATAATAATGTATGTACTGTAAACTTACCATAAAAGGGGATTTTTTTTTTTTCTGCTCTGTGCAAGGTCACTGGGTGAACTGAAATTTAAGCACTTTGTTATTGTAACCCGCATATTTTTTTAATAAAAACTGAATAACCCCTTTCAATTTTTGTTTACAGTAATGAATTGCCAACCATCTTACCAGGAGGAATTTTAACCTTGGGCCTTAAATGGATACTCCAGTGAAAAACTTTTTTTTTTTTTTTAATTAACTGGTGCCAGAAAGTTAAACAGATTTGTAAATTATTATAAACAAAATGGAGAGGCTCCTGTCTATCTGACAATCACCGAGGACCCGAGCAACCCAACACACACCTATACCCACGGTGTATAAAAATAGGATCAATATAGAAAAAATAAATGGGGCTCAAGGGTCAAAGATATCTGGTTTAAGTTGATTGGTATTTATTAATATAAAATACAAAAAGGAAACAAGAGTTGTTGAATGAACTTTTATACTGTGCTGTTCCTCAAGATCAGAAGATCTCTATATTGATATTACAGGCTCAAATTGCATTTTTATAGTTGTTATCAATTTTATAGTTGTTATTATTTTTAGTTTTTATATTGGGATTATCATATTTTATTTTTTGTTATTTAATTAATTAGGGAGGTACAAGGGCCCTGTACATCCCTATTTAGTCCTTTTTGTATTTTATATTAATAAATACCAATCAACTTAAACCAGATATCTTTGACCCTTGAGCCCCATTTATTTTTTCTAGATTTGTAAATTAGTTCACACAAGGAGAAATAGTTCACACTAGGAATAATTAGTGAGAAAAGTGCCAAAAAATTACTGCCGGTTTCTCCCAGTAAAGCCAAGTGGTACATTGTACCTAAAGTGCACAAAGGGGTTCCCCCCCCCTCCCGGTCGCTCTATAGTGGCCGGGATTGGGGCACCCATGTAATTCCTTTCCAGTTATTTGGACTGGTTGGTGTCCCCACTCCTCTCATCTATTCCCACCTACCTGCGGGATACAGGAGATCTAATCATGGCCCTTGACAATTTCGATTAGGAGGAGGGCTACTCCTTGTGCTCTGTAGACGTCGAGAGCTTGTATACTCGCATCCCACATGATGCGGGGATAGAGCCTCTTGGCGAGTTTCTGCAGAGCACGGAGGGGACAAGTGACTTTAAACAATTTATCGTGGAATCTACCCATCTCGTTCTCTCCAATAATGTCTTCAGGTTTAAGGACCAATGGTTCAGACAAATCGGAGGCACAGTGATGGGCACACCCATCTCCTGTGCCTACGCAAATATTTTCCTAGCCATTGTTGAAAGAAACTGCATCTTCTCTGTATCCAACCCGTATAACAGGCACATAAAACTTTCACTCAGATACGTGGACGACCTGTTCGTCGTATGGGGCGACACCTTGAATGAATTTGAATCATTTATCGCATACCTTAATTCCTCCAATGCGGCGAACATGTTATTCACGTATCAATTTGGGGGCGAGTCAATAGACTTTCTTATGTACACATTGAAGTAATGAACAACAAAATAGTCACCTCTGCATACAGAAAACCTACCTCCAAAAATGCACTACTCCATTATTCATCGTCCCATCCTGTTAAATTAAAACAAAGTATCCCATTTAGCCAAATGGCTAGAATCAAAAGAATAAATAATGATCCCACAATTTTATCAGAAACAAATGACTGAAGTTGGTGCTAGATTTGCAGAAAGAGCGTATCCTACATCTATCATAACCGCTGCACAAAAACGCATTGAAAAGGTTCCCCGTTCTAAACTGCTAAAAAATAAAACTGAAAAAAACAATACTACTGATAGATGCTTTTTTTCTTTCAGAAATACAAACCTGAATAATAAAATTAAACAAGCCATCAATAATAACTGGTATATGTTGCAGAACGACACTTATCTGATTTCGTAAAAAAAAAAAAAAACAATAGTTACATACAAAAAAAACATCACTATTGCAGGGTACATCAAGAGACAGCAGTCTAAAAAAAGTTCTAAAACCAAGGATTGGATAACGGCTAGTAGACCCACGGGAAATGTCCCATGTGGATGCTGCCCGTATTGCATATATAATTCCGGGGCCAAAGTGATAAATTTGGGAGGTGTTCAGATTGAAATAAAACAGTTTGTTTCATGTAAATCTAACTATGTGGTGTATGGTCTTAAATGTGACTGCGGTCACTATTATATCGGAAAGACCATACGCCCACTTTATCACAGAGTGAGGGAACACATTAGATCTATACAGACCGGTAAAGGCTCTTTTATTACTCATATGAGAAATGTCCATAATGGGAATCCCCGAGCCATGCAGTTTACTGCGTTAGAGAGAGTGGAACAGTCCCCAGAAATTTAAGACAGACACAGAGCATTATTAATTAGGGAGTCCCGCTGGATTTTGCTGACTAACGCCACGGGACCACTCGGTCTTAATGACCACAACGAGATGAGTGTGTTCATACAATAGGTGTCAGCCAGGCTTACTCTTCGTTTCGCAGTTATGGTTGTTTTTAATTGTCTAGATGTTAGAAGTTACGTACCTATGTCTGTATATGTTTGCATTTATTTCGGTTTGTCAAGGGTTAATGTTTCACAATGTGTTCATTATGTACCTCCTACCTAGTTACTTGGTGGTTGCTCCCACCAATGAGATCCACCCGGTCTCCTTTTAAACACTCCCATGGACGTACTTACCTAGGGCTAGATGAAGCGTTGAAGCGCGATACGGTCCTAGCCCACGAACTGTCCGGCGTCCTGCTCCCCCAGCATATGGTGTCCCCTAGACTTCAATAAAGAAGTTCCTGAGTCTTTGCAACTAAAAGGTCTGTGCTCCTTTTTTCTTAACATCTCTTCTGCTGAGATTCGTAAATTACTTCTATTAAAAAATCTTAATCCTTCCTGTACTTATTAGCTGCTGAATACTACAGTGGAAATTATTTTCTTTTTGAAACACAGAGCTGTCTGCTGACATCACGAGCACAGTGCTCTCTGCTGACATCTCTGTCCATTTTAGAAACTGTCCAGAACAGCATATGTTTGCTGTGTTTCAAACCATAGGCGTGCGCAGCCTATTGCATTAGGGTGTGCACCCTAAAGCACAAACTCACTCCGCACACGCGCGCATACATATACACACACACACACTCCTGCTTTCATAGTGTAGGAGGATTGGATTCAGGGCCAGTTTTAGGCTTAGCATGGCCCTGGGCAAAATCAGAAGTGGGGTCCCAAAAGTCGTAATAGTGCACTAATCAGATTAGCACATTTTTGGTCACTTCAAATACCATAAAAAATATCTAAAAAGCAAAAAAAAAAAAAAAAATGGTACCAATAAAAACTACAAATCACAGCGCTAAAAGTGACCCTCATACATCCCCATATACACAAAAATAAAAGTTCTATATTCACATTAGGCTGGCAGTATAGTTCCCCCACATTAGGTGCGTAGTATAGTTCCCCCACATTAGGTTGGCAGTTTAGTTTCCCCACATTAGGTTAGTAGTACGGTCCCCCCACATTAGGTTGGCAGTATAGTTCCCCCACATTAGGTGCGTAGTATAGTTCCCCCACATTAGGTTGGCAGTATAGTTCCCCCACATTAGGTTGGCAGTATAGTTCCCCCACATTAGGTGCAGTATAGTTCCCCCACATTAGGTGCAGTACAGTTCCCCCACATTAGGTGCAGTACAGTTCCCCCACATTAGGTGCAGTATAGTTCCCCCACATTAGGTGCAGTACAATTCCCCCACATTAGGTGCAGTACAGTTCCCCCACATTAGGTTGGCAGTATAGTTCCCCCACATTAGGTTAGTAGTACGGTTCCTCCACATTAGGTGCAATACAGTTCCCCCACATTAGGTGCAATACAGTTCCCCCACATTAGGTGCAATACAGTTCCCCCACATTAGGTGCAATACAGTTCCCCCACATTAGGTGCAATACAGTTCCCCCACATTAGGTGCAATACAGTTCCCCCACATTAGGTGCAATACAGTTCCCCCCCATTAGGTGCAGTATAGTTCCCCCACATTAGGTGCAATACAGTTCCCCCACATTAGGTGCAATACAGTTCCCCCACATTAGGTGCAATACAGTTCCCCCACATTAGATGCAATACAGTTCCCCCACATTAGGTGCAATACAGTTCCCCCACATTAGGTGCAATACAGTTCCCCCACATTAGGTGCAATACAGTTCCCCCACATTAGGTGCAATACAGTTCCCCCACATTAGGTGCAATACAGTTCCCCCACATTAGGTGCAATACAGTTCCCCCACATTAGGTGCAATATAGTTCCCCCACATTAGGTGCAATATAGTTCCCCCACATTAGGTGCAATATAGTTCCCCCACATTAGGTGCAGTATAGTTCCCCACATTAGGTGCAGTATAGTTCCCCCAAATTAGGTTGGCAGTATAGTTCCCCCAAATTAGGTACAGTATAGTTCCTCCACATTAGGTTGGCAGTATAGTTCCCCCACATTAGGTACAGTATAGTTCCTCCACGTTAGGTGCAGTATAGTTCCCCCACATTAGGTGCTGTACAGTTCCCCCACATTAGGTGCAGTACAGTTCCCCCACATTAGGTGCAGTACAGTTCCCCCACATTAGGTGCAGTATAATTCCCCCACATTAGGTGCAGTACAGTTCCCCCACATTAGGTGCAGTACAATTCCCCCACATTAGGTGCAGTACAGTTCCCCCACATTAGGTTGGCAGTATAGTTCCCCCACATTAGGTGCAGTATAGTTATAATTGTAGGGAGGAGGACAAGTCTAGAATTTACCATGAGGCTTACGGGACTAATTCTACCCCTGATCTTATATTTGCCAAGGGGTTCAATGGGCGGAGCCAAAGGGTTGTCAAAATTAGGTTTTGCCTAGAGTGTCAAAAATCCATGCACCAGCCCTGACTAGACCTCCCACTTGTTTGTATGTTTGCTGGTGTTTATAGGGAGGCATTTGATGTGGATTTGAAAAAAAAATTGTAAGTTGAATGGTAAAACTCATGTTTTTCTTTACTTGGCAAACAGAAGAACGTTTTCACTATAAGATGGGGGCACAGAGGGGGGAATATTCCAAATAGAAATTTTTTTTTGCACCAGATTGGTTGAAAAAGTGATGCGGCACCCAGCAAGCTTGGAGCAGCATGCACGTTGTAGTTTTGGGTCTGCAGCTGACCCAAAACTAGGACTCCCAGCATGTTGCACCATAATGTAAATTGTACTCCTATATAGTGCAAGATGTGGGGAGTTGTAGTTTTGATCATCATAGACTGTATCAGGGCATGCTGGGAATTGTAGTTGGTAACTGCACCTCCCAACATTGCATTCCTTCAAGGAATGCAATGCTGGGATTTTCAGTTACCAACTACAATTCCCAGCATGCCCTGATACAATATATGGTGACCAAAACTACAACTCCCATTATGTTGCACTATACTATAATATAGGTTATATGGTGCTACATGCTGGGGGGAGCTGTAGTTTTGGGTCAGCTGCAGAGATATAGGCTGGAATCTGGATCAAGGAAATTTCTTGATCCAGATTCCAGCCTATATCTCTGCAGCTGAACTAAAACTACAGCTCCCCCCAGCATGTAGCACCATATAACCTATATTATAGTATAGTGCAACATAATGGGAGTTGTAGTTTTGGGTCAGCTGCAAAACATAAGCTGTATCAGGGCATGCTGGGCATTACAGATAGTAACTGCAACTCCCAGCATGCCCTGATACAATCTTGGTCTGCTCTGCAGCTGTCCCAAAATTAATGCATTGCTTCCCCAGGACTCAGGAGTATAGTGCAACATAATGGGAGTTGTAGTTTTGGGTCAGCTGCAAAACCATAGACTGTATCAGGCTGATACAGCATATGGTTTTGCCGCTGACCCAAAACTAATTTTGGGACAGCTGCAGAGCAGACCGAGATTGTATCAGGGCATGCTGGGAGTTGCAGTTAATACTAACTTTAATGCCCAGCATACCCTGATACTATCAGGACATGCTGGGCGTTACAGTAGTAACTGCAACTCCCAGCATGCAACTCCCAGTATGCCCTGACCACACCACACATGCCCAGGCTCACATCTCAAGACTACATCCCCATAATGTATGATTGTGACTGTCTATTATATGTAGCCTACATATAATAGACAATCACACATGATGGGGATGTAGTCCTGAGCTGTGAGCCTACATATAATAGACAGTCACAATCACACATGATGGGGATGTAGTCCTGAGCTGTGAGCCTACATAATGTAGGCTCACAGTTCAGAACTACATCCCCATCATATATGGCAGCAGGCCAGCAGCCACTTACCGGCACTTGCTGCTGCTGCTGCAGGCCTCTCTCTCCTTAGCCGCCCTCTCCAGCAGCCCAGACTCCAGAGCTGGGGGCCAGGGCTTCTCCTGTCCTTTCCCTGGCAGCGGGCCTCTAATGTGCAGGCTCTCCAGAAACAGTGCGCCCGTGCGTCATGACGTCATGTGCAGCCGTGACCCATCAGCCTCCGCGCTCTTAAAGCGGCCCCGGGCGGCATGTAAGGTCAGTCAGTGTAGGGATAATGTGTGTAGTAGCGGTTGCGGCGCCGAGCGGGGGGTGGTGGGGGGAGTGGTGTGTGGGTGGGGGGTCGGGCTGGTGATGTCGGCGATGTCCGGTGGGGCTGGGGTTTAGTAGTGAGAGTAAAAAAAAAAAAGAAGTCCTGCAGCAGTGGGCCGCGGCCGCGGTGATTAGGGTGTGCCTGTGCACACCCGGCACACCCCGTGCGCACGCCTATGTTTCAAACGGAAAATAATTTCCACTGTAGTATTAAGCAGCTAATAAGTACAGGAAGGATTAAGATTTTTTAATAGAAGTAATTTACAAATCTGTTTAACTTTCTGGCACCAGTTGATTAAAAAAAAAAAAAAAAGTTTTTCTCCGGAGTACCCCTTTAACCCGTACAGGACCTAGGGTGTATGGATACGCCTTCTGTACCTGGGTCTTAAGGACCCAGGGCGTACCTGTACGCCCGTGGGAATTTCCGTCCCCGCCGCGCGGGGATCGGGCCAGGGTGACTGCTGATATCGATCAGCAGGCACCACGTGCAAATGCCCAGGGGGTCATCAGACCCCCCCATGTCGGCGATCGGCGCAAATCGCAAGTGAATTCACACTTGCGATTTGCGCCGATTCCGGGTCATTCGGGTCTATGGTGACCCGGTGACCTGGAATATAAGGGAGATCGCGGTTGTCTAAGACACCCACGATCTCCCTGTAGCGATAGGAGTGAGGTGGCAGGGGTGCCACCGCTCCTATCTCTGCTATTGGTGGTCTAGACGCGACCACCAATAGCAGATCGGGGGAGGAGGGGTTTACTTTCGTTTTCCCCGTTCTGCCCACCCACAATTTGTGGGGCAGAACGGGGAAACGATGGGGACCGAACGCCGAAGATCCACTTAACCGTCGGTGGAAGCTGCGGGACGGGATCGGCGGCGGTGATCGGCGCGGGCGGCGATGTCGTGCAGCAGAAGAGGACGGCTCCCTGGATCCGACGGAAGCCGGTAAGTTGCCTAGCAACATCTAGAGGGCTAGAGTCTGAGACTGTAGCCCTCCAGATGTTGCAAAACTACAACTCCCAGCATGCCCAGACAGCTGCTGGGCATGGTGGGAGATGCAGTTTTGCAACAGCTGGAGGTCTACAGTTTAGAGACCACTGCACAGTGATCTCTATACTGTAGCACTCTAGATCTTGCAAAACTACAACTCCCAGCATGCCCACATAGCTGTTTGCTGTCTGTGCATGCTGGAATTTGTAGTTTTGCAACATCTAGAGGTCCACAGTTTGGAGATCACAGTGCAGTGGTCTCTATCTGTAGCCCTCCAGATGTTGCAAAACTGCAAATCCCAGCATGCCGAAACAGCTGTCTCGGCATGCTGGGAGTTGTATTTGCGATCCCTCCAGCTGTTGCATAACTTGATCTCCCAGCATGCCCTTCGGCGATCAGTACATGCTGGGAGTTGTAGTTTTGCAACAGCTATAGGCACACTGGTTGGAAAATACTGAGTTAGGTAACAGAACCTAACTGAAGGTTTTCCAACCAGTGTGCCTCAAGCTGTTGCAAAACTACAACTCCCAGCGCGCACGGTCTGTCAGTACATGCTGGGAGTTATAGTTTTGAAACAGCTGGAGGTTTGTCCCCCCATGTGAACCTACAGGGTACATTCACACGGGCGGGTTTACAGTAAGTTTCCTGCTTCAAGTATGAGCTGCGGCAAATTTTTCGCCGCAGCGCACATTTCTAGCGGGAAGCTCACTGTAAACCTGCGCCCATGTGAATGTACCCTAAAAACACTACACTACACTAACACATAATAAAGGGTAAAACACTACATAAACACCCCCTTACACTGTCCCCCCAATAAAAATGAAAAATGTATTGTACGGCAGTGTTTCCAAAACGGAGCCTCCAGCTGTTGCAAAACAACAACTCCCAGCATTTCCGGACAGCCACTGACTGTCCAGGCATGCCGGGAGTTTAGCAACAGTTGGAGACACCCTGTTTGGGAATCACTGGCGTAGAATACCTCTATGTCCACCCCTATGCAATCCCTAATTTAGTTCTCAAATGCGCATGGCGCTCTCACTTCAGAGCCCTGTCGTATTTCAAGGAAACAGTTTAGGGCCACATATGGGGTATCTCCGTAATCGGGAGAAATTGCGTTACAAATTTTGGGGGGATTTTTCTCCTATTACCCCTTATGAAAAGGAAAATTTGGGGGCTACACAAGCCTGTCAGTGTAAAAAAATTAAAAATTTTACACTAACAAGCTGGTGTTGTCCTTTACTTTTTATTTTCACAAGTGTTAAAAGGAAAAAAAGCCCCCCAAAATTTGTAACGCAATTTCTCCTGAGTACAGAAATATCCCATATGTAGGCGTAAAATGCTCTGCGGGCGCATAACAAGGCTCAAGAGTGAGAGCGCACTATGTACATTTGAGGCCTACATTGGTGATTTGCACAGGGGTGGCTGATTTTACAGCGGTTCTGACATAAACGCAAAAAAATAAATACCCACATGTGACCCCATTTTGGAAACTACACCCCTCACGGAAAGTAACAAGGGGTATAGTGAGCCTTTACACCCCACAGGTGTTTGACAAATTTTCATTAAAGTTGGATGGAAAAATGAAAAAAAAAATTCACAAAAATGCTGGTGTTACCCAAAATTTTTCATTTTCACAAGGAAACATAGGAAAAAAGCTCCCCAAAATTTGTAACCCCATTTTTTCTGAGTAACAAAATACCCCATATGTGGATGTAAAGTGCTTGGCGGGCGAACTACAATGCTCAGAAGAGAAGAAGCACCATTGGGATTTTGAAGATAAAATGTGTCCGGAATTGAAGGCTACGTGTGTTTACAAAGCCCCCATAGAGCCAGAACAATGGACCCCCCACATATGACCCAATTTTGGAAACTACACCCCTCATGTAATGTAATAAGGGGTACAGTGAGCATTTACGCACCACAGATGTCTGACAGATTTTTGTAACAGTGGTCTGTGAAAATGAAAAATGTAATTTTTCATTTGCACAGCCCACTGTTCCAAAGATCTGTCAAACGCCAGTGGGGTGTAAATACTCACTGCACCCTTATTAAATTCTGTGGGTGGTGTAGTTTCCAAAATGGGGTCACGTGGGGGGGTCCACTGTTCTGGCACCACGGGGGGGCTTTGTAAACGCACATGGCCCCCGACTTCTATTCCAACCAAATTCTGTCTTCAAAAGCTCAATGGTGCTCCTTCTCTTCTGAGCATTGTAGTGTGCCAGCAGATCACTTGATGTCCACACATTGGGTATTTCCATACTCAGAAGAAATGGGGTTACAAATTTTGGGGGTCATTATTCTCCTATTACCCCTTGTAAAAATATAAAATGTGGGGGAAAACCAGCAATTTAGTGAAAAATTTTTTTTTTTCATTTACACATCTAACTTTAGCAAAAAGTCGTCAAACACCTGTGAGGTTTTAAGGCTCACTGTACCCCTTGATGTGTTCCTTGAGGGGTGTAGTTTCTAAAATAGTATGCCATGTGTTTTTTTTTGCTGTTCTGGCACCATAGGGGCTTCCTAAATGCGACATGCCCCACAAAAACCATTTCAGAAAAACTCACTATCCAAAATCCCATTGTCGCTCCTTCCCTTCTGAGCCCTCTACTGATATACACATATATACACATATGAGGTATTTCCTTACTCAAGAGAAATTGGGCTACACATTTTAGGAAGATTTCTCTCCTTTTACCCCTTGTAAAAATTCAAAAACTGGGTCTACAAGAACATGCCAATGAAGATTTTGAATTTTCTCCTTCAATTTACTGCTATTCCTGTGAAACACCTAAAGGGTTAACAAACCTTTTGAATGTCATTTTGAATACTTTGGGGGTGCAGTTTTTATAATGGGGTCATTTGTGGGGCATTTCTAATATGAAAGTCCTTCAAATCCACTTCAAAACGGAACTGGTCCCTGAAAAATTTTGATTTTGAAAATTTTGAGAAAAATTGGAAAATTGCTGCTGAACTTTGAAGCCCTCTGGTGTCTTCCAAAAGTAAAAACATGTCAACGTTATGATGCAATTATAAAGTAGACATGTTGTATATGTGAATCAATATATAATTTATTTGGAATATTAATTTTCCTTATAAGCAGAGAGCTTCAAAGTTAAAAAAAAAATGCTAAATTTTCAATAGTTTCATCAAATTTTTGAATTTTTCACCAAGAAACGATGCAAGTATCGACAAAATGTTACCACTAACGTAAAGTAGAATATGTCACGAAAAAACAATCTCGGAATCAGAATGAAAGGTAAAAGCATCCCAGAGTTATTAATGCTTAAAGTGACTGTGGTCAGATGTGCAAAAAATGGCCGGGTCCTACAGTGAAAATTGGCTGGGTCCTTAAAGGGTTAAGGACAAAGCCAGTTTCATGTTTGCGTTTTCATTTTTTCCTCCTTGCCTTCTAAAATGTAGAACTTTTTAATTTTTCCATCTACAGACCCATATGAGGGCTAGTTTTTTGTGTGAACAAATGTACTTTGTAATGACACCTTTTATTCCACCATAAAACGTACGGCACAAACCAAAAATAATATTTTGCGGGGAAATTGAAAAGAAAACTGCAATTTTAAACAGTGCACTTTATGGTAAAAGTGACATGTTTTCTTAATTTTGTGGGTCAATATGATTAAAATGATACCCATGTTTACATGCTTTTCTATTAATGTACTACATTTAAGAAATCTAGCTATTTTTTTTTAAACCAAATTAGTATGTTTTAAATCCCCTTTACTGATCCCTCTTACTCTCTCATTTTTCCATACACAGGGTTGTATGAGGGCTCGGTTTTTGCACCATGATCTGTAGTTTTATCTGTACCACTCTTGAGTTCTTTTTATATTTTGATAGTCCCAAATATTTAATTCATAATTTTTTGACATTTATTTTACACTTTTAGCCTGGATCCTGCCTGTATTTCCTGACCTTTGTCTTCTCCAGGCTGCTGCAAGAAACAATCCTGAAGTGACGGGGTAGAGAAAGGCAGGCAGGACCTGTGGGTGGAGACCTAGTGGGCAAAAATTTTGGGTTAATTTAACCCACTTAGGTTGGACATTTTTTAAAGAAATACATTAACAATGTAATTACAATGTGCTTATCTACAACATATCAATTTATTTTATGCATGACAGGTACCATTTAAGCTAAGGGTTTGTTGGACTGGTGAGAAAGAGTTTTTTTGTGGGAAACTTTGGCTTTAATATTTCCATTCTTTTTTAGGCTCTGTTAACACAGCAGAATGTCTGGACAGATTCTGTGGAATTCTGCAGAAAATCAATGCTGATACAAAATTCATTTAGATAGGCGGATTTTCCACTGTGTGAACCCGGCCTTAGGCAGAATTGCTGCATTGAATTCTGCATGAAAATTCTGCATGAAAATTCTGAATGAATATTCTGCATGAATTTATAGCCAATCCACTTCAATGGAATTCCTGCAGCGGAAATTCTGCAGCAGAAATTCTGCTGTGTGAATGGGTCAGCGGAATGCCATTGAGATGAATTGGCTAAAAATTCATGCAAATTTTTTATGCAGAATTCAGTGCAGACATTCTGCCGTGTGAATCTGGCCTTAAAGAGATTCACCAACACAACACATAATAGCATATTGCTAGGATATGATCTCATCTTCTGCCATTTATAAAGATGTAGCTGAAGTGCTAGGTAAGAATTGTAGTTCCATCAACATTTTTTGGGTGCACAGCAACGCTCCCATACACTGTGTGTGGATGGAAAAAGTCAAAGAGACCTCATCCCCTTTGTTCTCAACACCTTAGAAAGAGTCCCTGAAATCACACTATCTGTGATCTTAACATAATAGTCAGGTCTTCTTTTGAGACACAATTTCGAAAGCTTAGTACAATGTATCCTAATGACTAGTGTTGAGCGAATTCGCGAATATATGGACGAATATTCGTCATATATTCGCGAATATTGGCGTTTTATTCTCGCATATGCAAATATTCGCGTATGCGAAAATTAACATGTGTGAAAATTTGCATATATGAAAACCTGCGCAAGCAAACATTCGCATATGCGAAAATTAGCATGTAAAAAGCCTAATTGGCTGCATTTGTGGGAGTGGCGTGGGGTATATAAACTCCCCTCTCCCTCAGGTAGGGGCGTATGACTCGTGGGCGGTATTTCTCTTGCAGGATACCGTGTTAGGGCGTACGTCTCGGAGGTGTCAGTTGTTTGCAGTGGGTTGCAGTTATTTTCGTGTTTCAGGTCGGTGAGTATCACTCCTGCCGCAGGCCCAGGCCCCTGTCCCGGTTACCCGCCTGCTACCTGCTCGCTGCCGCTCTGGGGGAGCGCTGCTCCTGAGGGTCGCGCGGCCCGTCCTCTCCTGCCGGCCCTCATCACTCGCTCGGCTGGCCGGGGGGGAACGGGTTGTCGGGCCCTGCACTGCGGCGTTCTCCCCGGTGTTGCGCTTCCGGGTGTGGGTGGGGGACCTCCCTGGTTCAGCCGCGCCGCCGCCGGCCCAGCCGCTCCGTCCGGGCCTGGTGCCCCGCTTCCACGCCATCTCCTGCCTCGTGCACTGGCTGGGCGGGGCTTCTGGCCCGGGGGGGGGGGGTTAGTGACGGCGTCGTCCGGCGTCGCGGCGCTGCCATTGCTCAGCCGGAGGACGCTGCCGCTGACGGCCTCCCCACAAACTGCCCCGGCCAAAGGGGAGGGGTTTCCCGGGACCCGCAACACAGTCCCGCTCCCCTTCGCCGCTCGGCTGGGGGGGGGGTCGATTCGGTTTTCAGTTAGAGCCACGCACGGAGGCCACAGCTTCCCTCCAGGGCACGTAGGCCCTACTAATCACGCCGGATTTTTCTCAGGGGACAGCGACTCTTTCCCACCACTGCTCCAGCCCCCCCCCGTTTCACATACAAGGTGGGCACAATGCAGGAGTCGCTAGGCCCAGCCGGTCCTGGTTGCCAGAGGGAGGGGGAGGGGGTGTCAAGGGAGCGGGGTTGGGAGCTGCTTGTCACCACTACGGCACAGAACTTGTTTGCTTGATGTCACTGTATACATATATGTAGCTTGACGGCCGGTGGCTCATCAACGTTGGCAGTTACGGTCAGTCAGGTTGCTTCCTGCCTCATCACGTTTTGCTTGCTCCACAGGGTACCAGGTGGTCGGATTGTGTCCGTATTCCCGTAACATCTCATACAGCTTTCAGTTGAGGTACTTACAGAATCAATATTAGAGAGGGGAACCGTATGTTCTCCCTCCGTCTATCACTCCATACTCATCCCGTACATTTACGCAGTCACGAGCACTCCCGCCACCGGTTAGGACGCTGCTACTGACACTTCTTCAGAGCCACGTGCGTCACCACACTCACGTCAATCGGCCCCAGCCTGACTCAATTTTCAGTTGGGGCTTGACGACATGGTTATTTCTGACTCTTCTTCAGAACGACTCGACATCACTCATAGGCAGAGGATCACCTGCGTCTGACTCATCTTCAGTGGGGTCCTCTGCGTATGCTGTTCTGACTCTTCTTCAGCGCAACAGCATACATTTAGCCTCAGTTTCAGTATCACACTTTCCTCCATCACACCTTTCGGTCGGTCACATTCATGTGTAAATTAATCTTTTCATTAAATGTCCACAGCTGGAAGCCATTACCGTGCGGTCAGTACTCCCGGTGTTGGAAGCTTTTCATGAAATTCAGCAGGTCAGTTCCCTCCTGTAGCCAGGAGAACGGAAAAAAAAAAAAAATTTTGGAAAAATAAAAAAAATTAAAAAATAAAAAAAACCTGTATACAGAGAGTACATATACATATATATAGGGAGGGTATATATATATTTTTTCACCAGTCATTTTTTATTGTTCTCTCTTTCCTCTATTCTTGCCGGCACCCTTCTATGGCCCGGACAGGTTGCCAGCAGCATGTCTCAGCCAGCGGATATCGAGGAGGCACTCTCGGTTCCTGAGACTCCCGCCAGGGCCTCGGACCAAGGCAGCTTGCCCTCATACAGGTCCTGGACCATCCCCAGGCTAATGGAAGAGTTGAGAAGGAGGGGTGTCCCCTTCCCGGCCTCAGCTAGGAAGGGCGAGTTATTCAACTTGCTGAATGCTGACCAAGCCCCCCGGGGTAGCCAGGCTGCGGCCCAGGATCAAGTCTCAAGCGCCTCCTTGTCTCAGCTTCACACTATGATGACTGAGGTGCTTACGACGGTGTCAGGTTTCAAGGCTAGGCTAGACCTAATGGAACTCTCCAGGAGCGACGAAGCAGTCCCGACCGCAGCGTCGCCCACGGCTTCTACCTCTCAGGCCACGCCTTCAGGTATGCCACATCCTCCACCGATCATCATGCCCGCACATTTCATCCCGGCAGCCATAAAAAAGGACATCCTTGAGGGAAAAGAGGTCAACCTCGCCTCTCTGCTAATTGCCACCACGGACGTACATGATACCAAAACCGTTGCCTGCGGGGAGCTGGCGGTCACGTTCAAAAGCAAGGACGCTAGGCTCAGCAGGAAGTTGAGTGTCACTGAGTTTGTGCTGGCATTTGGACTATTCAGGGACGTACTCTGTTCAGTCAGCCTTGGCCGCAGGGAGGAGTTGGACCTGTATTTACACAGGGTTGTGCAGATGGCGTACAAATACGGGGGTACCACGTTCTACGAGTACCACAAGTCTTTTTCAGCAAAAGTAGCAGCCGCAAACGCGCAGTTCGGCTACGTCACCAACTGGGGGTCCATAGACACGGAGCTATACTGCGAACATTTCGCGGGTCTGAAAGCCCCCTCCTGCACCGCATGCGGGGTGACCACGCATCCCTCCAGCTGGTGCCCGCAGGTCAGCAACCCAGGGGAACCCAGCACCAGTAGGAGCCTGAACGCCTTCACCCCTCCAGCTCCAAGGAACGTGGCCGCCTTAGATAGGCTCGGTAGACCAGTGAGGTACCTGGGCAAGACCCAGATCTGCAATAACTTCAATCTTTCCTCCTGCATGTACAGCAATTGCAGACTACTACATGTGTGTTTCATTTGTTTCAGGGCTCACCCCAGCTCTATCTGCTCCCAGAAGTGCCCTCAGGCATGACTAGGCGTGGTACAGGTCCAGGTCCTCGCCCAGGTCCTAGCTGGTCATCCTGGGCCTGACTGGGTGAGATGGCTGGTGGCGGGTTTCTGCGATGGGTTCCACACAGGTTTGGTCGCTTTGCCGCAAAGCACGTATGAATGTGGTAACCTGTTATCAGCCCTTTCCGAGCCAGAGATCGTGTCCGGGCTAATCCAGCAGGAACTGGCAAAAGGTTTCATGATAGGTCCCTTTGATGTGCCCCCTTTTTCATGTTGGAGAGTCAGCCCTCTGGGGCTTGCCACAGGCAAATATTCCAATAAAAGAAGATTAATCTATGACCTCTCAGCGCCTTATTCCTCCATCATTCCCAGCATCAATGCTTTAATCCCCTCCGACGAGTTCTCCATGAAATATGCTACTATTGACCGAGCCATACAGATCATCCTACAGTTAGGGAGAAACACTTGGTTGTCCAAAGCGGACATAACGGACGCTTTCAAACTACTCCCGATCAGACAAGACCTCTGGCAATGGCACGGTGTCAGGTGGCTGGACAAGTATTATTTCGCAGTTAAGCTCACGTTCGGGGCAAAGAGCAGCCCCTGGCTCTTTGACCAACTAGCCACAGCACTGCATTGGGCACTCCAGAACGTGGCTGACTGCCAGCACGTCATACATTACCTGGATGACTTCTTACTACTCGAACATCCTAGTCTCGCTCCTCTCAACCTCACTTCACTACTGTCTCTGTTCAAGGAAATCGGGGTCCCAGTGGCACCTCACAAGACGGAGGGCCCCGTCAGGCAGCTGGTGTTCTTGGGCGTCATCCTAGAAACTGTAAACATGCAGGCTAGGCTTCCCCAGGAGAAACTAGTCAGAACCCGGAAGATGATACACAACCTATCCAGGAGTCGCACAGTAACCAGGGTCGAACTCCAGAGCCTCCTGGGCATGATGGCTTTCGCTATGAGGATCATCCCGCAGGGGAGAGCCTTCATATCCAGACTTTTGGACCTTCTCCCTTCAGTATCGGGTCAGAGGCAGGTCATCCACATCAACAATGAGGCGATGGCTGACCTACTCATGTGGGATCACTTCTTGGAGAGCTGGAACGGTGTCTCTTTCTTCGTTCCCCCTTTATCAGACGGGTCCCCGACTATAGTGTCCGATGCCTCATCGGTTGGCTTTGCAGCCATTTTCGGGAACAAATGGTTAGCCGGCCCCTGGCCAGCTGAGATCCGCAACATTCCTGACTTCAGAGTAACTTCAGCCCTGTTTGAAACATTTCCCATCGTAGCCGCCGCTGCTGTCTGGGGAAATTCCTGGGCTAACTCCACAGTTCGTTTTCTGTGCGATAATTCCGCTACAGTCGACATTCTCAACAGAGGACGCTCTAGGTCCCCCCACATTATGCGCTTTGTCAGGAGGTTCATTCTATTGTCTCTCCAGCACAATTTCCATTTTTTGATCGAGCACATAGAAGGTAGGAAGAACTTGGCGGCTGATGCACTCTCTCGGGCTAAATTCGGTGTGTTTTTTCAGGTACAACCAGACGCAGACCGGGTCGGAGTCCCGGTGCCTCCGTTCCAACAACTGCTGACGGACTAGCCAGATACGTCTCCATTGCCAACACTCTAATCAAGAAGTCTTTAGCTCCCAGCATGATTCGGGCTTATGATACCGCTTGGGCGGTTTTCTCCTCCTTCATGCAGGGCTTAGGGCTTTCCCCCACAATCACTTTACACTCTGCCCTAGCTTTTGTTGGTTTTTGCCATTCTTCTTTACACTTATCCCAGAACACCATCAAACTTCACTTAACAGGTCTTCAACACCACAGGTCACTCTCGCACCCTCACGCCTCTTCTCTACTCTCGGCTCATCCGATCAAAGCAGCACTCAAGGGCATTTCAGTCTTGTCGCACCCCAAATCTCTTTCTCGCGCACCGGTCACGGGGGATCTTTTCCGGGCTATGTCTTCCTTACTGGACACGCACCCTTTTGGTTTTCACCTCAGCACGGTCATTAAAGCTGCCATACACCTTGCTTTTTACGGCTTCCTTAGACCGGGGGAGTTCATGCGCACTGGCTGCAGAGCACCCGGGCCAACCCTGAGCCAGCTATCATCCAACAGGCTAGGTTTCACTTTCACCCTTCCATCCACCAAAACCTGCAGATGGGGAGCATCCATCAGATATTTCCCCACCTCACATCAGTGGTGCCCAGTCTCGTCTCTCACCGACCTCCTCTCAATGCTGTCCGGGCAAGCAGCGGACAGTCCGCACCTCCCGGTGGCTGGGCATGCTCTGTCTTCCTCCCAGTTTATCAGATACGTCCGCTCCCTAGTCACCATGCTAGGTCATGATCCCGCTATCATCTCAGGACACTCGTTCAGGATCGGGGCGGCCTCCGCAGCCTCCAAACATGATGTCCCAGCTCACATCATTAAGAAGCTAGGCCGCTGGAACTCCAGCTGTTTTGACCGGTACATTCCGGATCCCTCTACCGAAATGGCTAATGTGTTTAAAGTCTTGGCGTTATGATACAAATAAAATAGAGTTACACCCTACTCTTGACTCTTTGCCCTCTATAGGCGTGCCCTCGGTCGCGGTTATTGGGCACACCTCATCCGCTGTTTGTATTTCTTAATTCTGTACTAGGTCTACCGGGGTTCCAAGGCTCAGGACGGTAAGTACTCTTGTTCTCCTTTTTCGTATACTTGCTCGTTCGGCCTTTCGAGCCATGACCACAAGTAAAAAGCCTAATTGGCTGCATTTGTGGGAGTGGCGTGGGGTATATAAACTCCCCTCTCCCTCAGGTAGGGGCGTATGACTCGTGGGCGTCACCCACCCAACCCTCCCTTTTTCTATCATAATCCATACATAGGGCATGCCCTCTATAGGCGTGCCCTCGGTCGTGGTTATTGGGCACACCTCATCCGCTGTTTGTATTTCTTAATTCTGTACTAGGTCTACCGGGGTTCCAAGGCTCAGGATGGTAAGTACTCTTGCTCTCCTTTTTTCGTATACTTGCTCGTTCGGCCTTTCGAGCCATGACCACAAATGCAAATTTTCGCATATGCGAAAATTCGCACGCCAGTCTCACACAGTAGTATTAGAGCCTTCTTTACACCACACAAGCTGGAAGCAGAGAGGGATGATCACTGTTATGTGTACTGTGAAAAAAAAACAATATTCGTAATTACGAATATATAGTGCTATATTCGCGAATATTCGCGAATATGCAATATTCACGAATAAAATTCGTATTGCGAATATTCGCGAGCAACACTACTAATGACATACAATAACATAATAAGATAGTAATGCCCCTTTAGGTTTCTTGCACTTGTATTTCAGAAATTTCTTTATAATAACCTCTTTAGCTTTAACACAGAACTCAATTGGCACCGTAAACAACACAATGTAACTCCAAGTCAGTCACACTTCTGTGAAATCACACTGTCCACTCAGGAAGCAACACCGATTGACAATCAATTTCACATACTGTTGTGCAAATGGAACAGACAACAGGTGGAAATTATAGGCAATTAGCAAGAAACCCCCAATAAAGGAGTGGCCCTGCAGGTGGTGACCACAGACCACTTCTCAGTGTCCATGCTTCCTGGTTGATGTTTTGGTCACTTTTGAATGCTGGCGGTGCTTTCACTCTAGTGATAGCATGAGACGGAATCTACAACCCACACAAGTGGCTCAGGTAGTGCAGCTCATCCAGGATGGCACATCAATGCGAGCTGTGGCAAGAAGGTTTGCTGTTTCTGTCAGCGTAGTGTCCAGAGCATGGAGGCGCTACCAGGAGACAGGCCAGTACATCAGGAGATATGGAGGAGGCCGTAGGAGGGTAACAGCCCAGCATCAGGACCGCTACCTCCGCCTTTGTGCAAGTGGCATTTCTTTGAGGGGGGGGGCAAACAGCCCTCCATGTGCTTGCCAGAGGTAGCCTTACTGCCATTAGGTACAGAGATGAGATCCTCAGACCCCTTGTGAGACCATAAGCTGGTGCAGTTGTCCCTGGGTTCCTCCTAATGCAAGGTAATGCTAGACCTCCTGTGGTTGGAGTGTGTCAGCAGTTAATGCAAGAGGAAGGCACTGATCCTATGGACTGGCCCGCCCGCAAACCTGAATCCGATTGAGCACATCTGGGACATCATGCCTCGCTCCATCCACCAACGCCACATTGCACCACAGACTGTCCAGGAGTTGGCGGATGCTTTAGTCCAGATCTGGGAGGACATCCCTCAGGAGACCATCCGCCACCTCATCAGGAGCATGCCCAGGCGTTGTAGGGAGGTCATACGGGCACGTGGAGGCCACACACACACTACTGAGCCTCATTTTGACTTGTTTTAAAGACATTACATCAAAGTTGGATCAGCCTGTAATGTGGTTTTCCACTTTGATTTTGAGTGTGACTCCATATCCAGACCTCCATGGGATAGTAAATTTGATTTCCATTGATAATTTTTGTGTGATTTTGTTGCCAGCACATTCAACTATGTAAAGACAAAAGTATTTCATACAATTAGTTCATTCATTCAGATCTAGGATGTGTTATCTTAGTGTTCCCTTTATTTTTTTGAGCAGTGTATTATGCTTATTATGCTGGTGAAAATGTCTTTCCACCAGCAGGTGGGAAAGTATTTATATTTAGAATTTAAATATTATGGAGATCAACAGGGGACTTTTCCTTTTGCATAAATAGTTTCAGACAAACAAAGGAGCAATCAATTCTTTAGAGAAGCTACTGGAATGCCAAGAGAATTCATCAAGTATCGAAATTACGAGCTTGAACTTAACTTGATAAGAACATTTTTATTCTAAGGAGAACAATGAACAATAAAATTGAGAAGCAGTCAAGCGGATAAGCAACAAGGAAGCGGATCCTAGAAACATCACTGCTGTAGCCTATACCCTAACACAGATTTGGCCATTCTATCCGTTAATTCTATATAGTTTCATTTTAATGCTATTATGTAGCAAAAGACTGTGTCCAGAAATCTGTGATGAAGCTTGAGATATATATATATATATATATATATATATATATGTGTATATATATATATATATATATATATATATCATTAAGGAAGCAGCACTCCAAGGAAAACCAAGTTTGGTGCTCGCAGAACCAGACCCTGGTCAGTGGTCCATATTAGAGATGAACGAAATTACAGTAAATTCGATTTGTCACTAACTTCTCGGCTCGGCGGTTGCTGACTTTTCCTGCATAAATTAGTTCAGCTTTCCGGTGCTCCGGGGGGCTGGAAAAGGTGGATACAGTCTTAGGAAAGAGACTCCTAGGACTGTATCCACCTTTTCCAGCTCACGGGAGCACCTGAAAGCTGAGCTAATTTATGCAGGAAAAGTCATCAACTGCCGAGCCGAGAAGTTCGTGACAAATCGAATTTACTGTAAGTTCGCACATCTCTAGTCCATATGCAAATAAAAATTGGTAGAAATCCGCAGCACACAAGTCCAAATAGGTGCAAAAAAAGTGTATTTATTCCATATCCAGGTGAAAGTTACAGCGACGTTTCAACCAGCTCTCCTGGTCTTTCTCAAGCTTAACACAAGTGAACCAAGCCTCTATATTTATAGGCCAAATCATTACACATTCAAATAGAAAACAATATATGAAAATTCATAAAAGTGTAAACATAATCACAGCACAACTTAAATCACAGTGGACATACGTGAACATAATATTCATAAGTTATACACACCGTGTACATATTGATTCATAACTACCTATAGTCACCATAAAACCTAAATAAGGTCCTGATACATAATTCAAGACAGATGTGAATGTGAATTAAAAACAATAAAATGACATGCAGATACTAGTATGGGAGTATCACTCACCATTATGGAGGATGTAAGCATGGGCAAGAATCAAGTGCGCATGAGCACCGTGTGTGAAACAGGAAACCTGGGGAACATAGAGTGTAACGTTGCGTTCCACCGAGGTTACACCCGGGGCTATCTGCGCATGGGCACAGAGTCCCAAGCCTCGTTTTCGCTAGGGAGTGAGTGAAATAAAAATACAAAGTAAATGAAAGAAATCAGCATAGAAAATAAAAAAAATTTAAAAAAAGGAAAAAAAAATAAAAAATGAAAATAAAAGAAAAAATAAAATATAAAAAAATCATAATGATCAAAAATCCTCGAGGAGCTGGCATATAGTGTTGGCCTCAGACTATGGTTGCCACTAGTTACCGTGCTCCAGGGGGTGAGAGACTGGACACTTCATTGTGCCTATGCTTCTGACCTAGATCGGCACCACAACACATTGTTGTATGGGGATATGCGCAATAAAGACTCTTAGTTGTATACCACCTCATTATGATTTTTTTATATATTTTTTTTTTATCTTTTATTTTTATTTTTTATAAAAAAAAATATATTTTCCTTTTTTTGATTTTTGATTTTCTATGCTGATTTCTTTCATTTCCTTAAAATTTTTATTTCACTCACTCCCTATTTTGCTCTATACATACTTACACTCATTCATAATAGTTTATCACGCATGCTCAGAGTAACATAGATGCTTTCGGCCCCGAGATAGCGAAAACGAGGCTTGGAACTCTGTGCCCATGCGCAGATAGCCCCGGGTGTAACCTCGGTGGAACACAACGTTACACTTTATGTTCCCCAGGTTTCCTGTTTGACACACGGTGCTCATGCGCACTTGATTCTTACTCACGCTTACATCCTCCATAATGGTGAGTGATACTCCCATACTAGTATCTGCATGTCATTTTATTGTTTTTAATTCACATTCACATCTGTCTTGAATTATGTATCAGGACCTTATTTAGGTTTTATGGTGACTATAGGTAGTTATGAATCAATATGTACACGGTGTGTATAACTTATAAATATTATGTTCACGTCTGTCCACTGTGATTTAAGTTGTGCTGTGATTATGTTTACACTTTTAGGGTGCGTACCCACAGGGCGTATACGCAGCGTATTTCACGCTGCACAAAATTTGCGTCAGCAGCGGGAAATACACTGCATATTCCTTGCTCACTATACACACAGGGCTTTCCGGCGGCAGCCCTATGTGTGCAGTGAGTTTTGGAGGCAGGGCCGTGTGCCTGTGTGACGCACGGCTCCGCCTCCAAAACTCACTACTGCTAAAACTAACTAACTGCTGCTGGAAAGACCTGTGTGTATAGTGAGCAAGGAATATGCAGCGTATTTCCCGCTGCTGCCGTAAGTTTTGCGCAGCGTGAAATATGCTGCGTATAAGCCCTGTGGGAACGCACCCTTATGAATTTTCATATATTGTTTTCTAATTGAATGTGTAATGATTTGGCCTATAAATATGGAGGCTTGGTTCACTTGTGTTAAGCTTGAGAAAGACCAGGAGAGCTGGTTGAAACGTGGCTGTAACTTTCACCTGGATATGGAATAAATACATTTTTTTTGCACCTATTTGGACTTGTATGCTGCGGATTTCTACCAATATATATATATATATATATATATATATATATATATATATATATACACACACATTGTTTTGCTATTGTCTATTTGTCTATGAAGAGTCCAAAAACAGGAAGTGAGGGCAGGACAAGCAGGGCTCTGTGCAGGCTCCTGGCTTGTCAATCATTCTGAAGTGTGAGCCAGGAGCATGTTATAGAGCCTCAGTGCACACTGTTCTGCTTTTTTTTAGTGCACTGCTTGTCCACCCTCACTTCCTGTATTTGGACTCCTCATAGAGACACACGTGCAATAGCTGCAGGGACAAAAATATACATTTATTCAATGTATGTTACAAATATACATATAATAGTATTATCTACATTATATAAAACATTTTTGTTGATGACAGGTACACTTTAAGCCATTTTAATATCACAGGCTTACTGCAATAGTGTTTGCTACATTAGTTACTTATTTTACTTTGCTCTCAATTAAATTCACTGACACTATAGGAATTCCTCACCTCTATCCTTGTCCATGAAAGCATGGGCAGGGCTTTAGAGATGCAGAGGTAGCAGTCAAACCCAGACACCTTGCTGCCTAAAGGGACTCAAATTTCCCTCTGTTTCTCAGTCTATCTGCATAAGGCAGGTGTGCACCAGTTTCATCAATTGAACATTTCATCAATGGCAGATGTCTAAGCCCAGTTTTTATTTTATTTTTTTTTTTTTTTTTTTTTAGCTTCAATCAATTGATAAAATTCAGAATTCTTCATGAGTTTATAGCAATCTAACATATTCATCTATAGTTATTTGATGTGTTACTTTTTTTCATTTAGTACTTAAAAATTAAAAAAATTATTTGAAAATGAAAATAAAAATAGGGGTCTCTGTCTCTGGTTTCCTGGTTTTGTTTGTCCCAACAACAAGAAATGTGGATCTGTTTCCTGAGAGGGTGTGTGGTTATATCCTTGCTCTGCTCTCTCATCCAGTGCAGTCTATATTAGAGTTATATAAAGCATTAACTTTAGGCACAAAGCTTTGCAAATGCAAACATTTTTGTGTAGGCCTCATGACCAGGTAGAGGGGTACGGGGAAAGAAGCAAGTTTGTCATGGTCCTGAAGAAACTTCCCCAGCCTCGAGGAATAGAGCCAGAAGAGTGAGCACAGTAAAACATAGATCAAATGGTATTTTACATTTAAAAAAACATGCATATTATTATGCATAGAGGTCTTGGGGCAAATTATTACACTGACTAGCATTTTTTGTTAATTTTCTTACTGATGACAGTAAGATTTTAAGCCTTTTAATGTGACCCATTTTATAATGTCTATTCACAAAATACATAACAAAAAAATAGTAAAAGAATGCAAAAAAGGTATAAAAATTTTAAGATTTGCTCTCTTGTTACCCATTACAGGGGTTTTAGAATGTGTCCTTTTTTTTTTTTACAACTGGCCAATAATTTATGTATAAAGCTGGCTATACACATGAGGTGAGCATGGACTAGAATGTGACCGGTTGTACATCTTAGCCATTTATCAACATGTCAGTTAAATTAGGGAGATAGGTATATTAGGGAGATAGTTTAAATGAGCACTGTCATTGAACATGATTTTTAATATTTGATTCCTATGCAAAATAAATAACTTTTGTAATTGGCTTCCATTAAAAAAAAATGTTTTAAGTTATGTTTTTTTGCTGTATACTTCTGGCCACCAGGGGTCTCCCTTCTTGGCCAGAGCACATTCCGTCTGGTCAAAATCTCCGATTTTGGCCTGCTGCTTGTAATGGCAGGAGACCAAACTCAGGAAGTGTTTCTCTGCACTGAGCTGGATTGAAAGCTGCAAAGAGCCTCACTGACAGCTGCACAGACTAAAATCTGCACAGACTGAAAGCTGTAAAGAGCCTCACTGAAAGATACACAGACTGAAAGCTGCTGCACAGAGCTTAAGATTTTCTATTCATCACAGCGCTGCAGCCATGTGAGGGCGGAAGTGGTCCTCTAGCAGGCTTCAGTGATGTCATGCCTGCTGGGAAATGCTCACTTTCTCCTGCTGGGAGATTGCACCAAGTGAGCAAGAATATAAGTATGATACCTTTTAAAGCTACTTTTTAAAGCTACTTTAAAATACTTTTAAAAGCTCTGACAAAACTTTTAAAATACTTTTTAAAGCTCTGACATTTTTTTTAAGGGTGGTTAAGGAATATAGCCTGAGTTACTTTAGAATAGTTTATTTGGTGACAGGTACTCTTTATGTATTTTCAAAAAATTTTGAAAAAATCTTTAACTTGACATACCCTACAATTTTAACTATGTTAGTTGAGATAGGAATGCCCCTTTTAGTCTCTACAATGATACTTCGACAACTGCCTATGTATCTACGCTACCTCTTTCCGCGGTCTTGTTAATGATGAAATACATTTTCCACAAGTAAACTATTTGATTACTGTTTTTTCCTCTAACCCTCACAATTACTCAATCACATGTAATTCTGTCAGGGCTGACATCTATTCAGGAGAGGAATGTGTTGTTGATGTTATCATGCTAATAAGTTGCCTGTACCTGAATTGATGGTAGACAGTTTCTTTTACTGCATCTGCTAGGTTTTGTTATCTTTAATACTTGTGTTACTCCCACATAAGCAGTACATTCTCAGAAAAGACCAGTAAATGGTTTTGATGTAGTCAATGTAAGAAGTTGGCAAAGCATGTCGTTTTTATCATCCAATGTTATTATAATATTAATAGAATATTTATTCATGCAAAAGAACCGTTCCGAAGCTACAACAAAAATTTCAATCCTATTTATTTGCTTAGCTTAAAGTAAATACACATATAATAACTTTCCAAAGCGTTGGCACTTAGAAGTAGACACGATTTCTCTCTCAATGTGTTTGTGAATATGGATGACTGGCATTATTCCAGACTTTTTAACATCACATTGATTATTTCTCCTGCTCTGAAGAGCTGCCGCTCAATCCTATTTTTTTCTTCTTTTTTTTGAGAGGACAATTTAAATTCAGAATATTAATGTGAAGTAGCAACGCTGTCCTGGCCCATTCAGGATACACTTCAACATTTCCTAGTCTCTGTGGCAGATTGAGAGGAAGACTTCCTCTTTTTAAAAATGTTGTACCTGTGTCACAATTACAAGTTTGAAGTAAAGAGGACAACTCCAATCATACAGAGAGAAGGATAATCTATGCTTTTTAACAGAGGTAAGAACTACTTCCCCTATTGGGGTACTTTTTCTAAGGTTTATGCTCAGAACATAACATAAATCAAGTGTCGAGCAATTGTTGAGCAAGCTTGCCGAAAGTTTAGGAAAGTATTTGGTTCACGGCAAACTGAACCGGCAGTGCAAGGGTTAACCTTTTGTCACAGTAAACCAGTGAATCCACTAATTTACTGCAACATCTTCCTGAGCTGAGCACTATGTGCCTTCCCAGCAAGATATGTGTTAGTTAACGCCCCCTCCCATAGACATAATTGCACAACCACGGCCTCGCAAACCCAGCTTTCTGAACATAATGTTCAGAACGCTGGGTGTTTGCATGGAGATCGCAGGGGTTCTAGTTGTGGGACCCCCGACAATCGGACATCTTATTCCCTATCCTGCAGATAGAGGATTAGCTGTCTAGCAACGGAGTACCCCTTTAAACCTCTTAAGCATGGAGTTCACAAGAGCTTGCCACTGGAGTCCTCTTCCACTTCTCCATAACGACATCACAGAGATGGTGGCGGAGACCTTGTGCTAGGTCTAGAGACATGCTTGGCCAGTCCATCACCATTACCCTCAGCTTCTTTAGCACAACAGTGGTCTTCTTGGAGGTGTCTTTGGGGTTCTTATTATGCTGGAGTATTGCCCTGCGGCTCAGTCTCCAAAGGGAGGGGACCATGTTACAGTACATGTTGGCCTTCATGGTTCCCTTAATAAACTGTAGCTCCCCAGTGCCAGCAGCACTCATGCAGTTCCAGACCATGACACTCCCACCACCATGCTCGACTGTAGACACACTTGTCTTTGTACGACTCACCTGGTGGCTGCCACACATGCTTGACACCATCTGAAGCAAATAAGTTTATCTTGGTCTCATCGGACCATAGGACATGGTTTCAGATCCATATCCTTAGTCTGTATGTCTTCAGAAAACTGTTTCTTGTGCTTTATCTTAAGAGGAGACCTCCTTCTGGAATGACAGCCATGCAGACAAATTTGATGTTTGCAGTGTATGGTCTGAGTACTGACAGCCTTAGGCTCACCCATTTAACATCTGCAGCAATGCTAGCAGCACTCATACATCTATTCCCCCCCCCCCCCCAAAAAAAAAAATCTCCGGATATGACGCTGAGCATGTGCACTCAACTTTATTGGTCGACCATGGTGAGGCCTGTTGTGAGTGGAATCTGTCCAATAAAACCCCTAAATGGTCTTGCCCACCATGCTGCTGCTCAGTTTCAGGTTCTTTTGAATCTTCTTATAGCCTAGGTTATCTTAATGTAGAACAAAAATTGTTTTTTAAAGATCCTCAGAGATTTCTTTGCCATAAAGTGCCATGTTGAACTTTCAGTGACCAGCATTAGAGAGTGTGAAGGCAATAACACCATATTTTAGTAAAAAATTTAATAACAACAATTAACTCTTCTCCTTACTATTTGTTAAAGTCATGTTTTAAAGTTATTGGCTATTATAGGGCATACATTTCTATGTTAGCTCTATTATTCATCAATAGTACCCAAGACTGTCTTATTTTCTTGTTATGATTCTCTTTTAAAGGAGCCATATTAATGATGAATTAATGCATGTTCATACTGTCTGGATTTGTACTATGTGCAAACCATAAGACCAAGGATTGGCATCTAGATCTGCAGGTGGATTAGCTATGATGTAATCTATAGTGTTGGGCGCGGATATTCACATTTCAAATTTTTATCGCGAATATGGCATATTCGCTATATATTAGAAATTGTGAATATTCACTTTTTCCTGCATATTCGCATTTGTGAAATGCTTTTGTTTTTGGATTTCTCTGATGTCATGACCACAGTGCTCTCTGCTGACCTCTGCTGTCTATTTTTGGAACTGTCCAGAGCAGGAGAAAATCCCCATAGCAAACATATGCTGCTCTGGACATTTCCTAAAATGGACAGCAGAGGTCAGCAGAGATCACTGTGGTCATGACATCAGAGAAATCCAAAAAGAAAAGCATTTCCTCTGTAGTATACAGCCCATAAAATGTATTGGAAGGATTAAGATTTTTTAATAGAAGTAATTTACAAATCTGTTTAACTTTCTGGCACCAGTTGATTAAAAAAAAAAAAAGGTTTCCATGGAAGTACCCCTTTAACCTGTTAAGGACCAAGGGCGTACAGGTATGTCTTTGCTCCCTGGTACTTAAGGACGAGGGGCTTACCTGTACGCCCGTGGGAATTTCAGTCCCCGCCGCGCACTGGGTGGGGACCGGACCGGGGTGACTGCTAATATCGATCAGCAGGCACCCCGCGCAAATGCCCAGGGGGGTCATCAGAGCCCCCCATGTCGGCGATCGACGCAAATCGTAAGTGAATTCACACTTGGGATTTGCGCGATTCCGGGTCATTACGGGTCATCCTCTTCTGAGCATTGTAGTGCGCCAGCAGAGCACTTGACGTCCAAACATGTATTTCTATACTCAGAAGGGTTACAAATTTTGGTAGTAATTTTCTCCTATTATCCCTTGTAAAAATGTAAAATTTGGGGAAAAAAATGCATTTTAGTGAAATTTTTTTTTTCATTTACACATTCAACTTTAACAAAAAGTCGTGAAATACCTGTGAAGTGTTAAGGCTCACTGTACCCCTTGTTACGTTCCTTGAGAGGTGTAGTTTCCAAAATAGTATGCCCTGTGTTTTTTTTTTTTTTTAATGTTCTGGCACCATAGGGGCTTCCTAAATGAGACATGCCCCCCAAAAACCATTTCAGCAAAATTTGATTTCAAAAAGCCGAATGTGACTCCTTCTCTTCTGAGCATTGTAGTTCGCCCGCAGAGCATTTTACGTCCTAACATGGGGTGTTTCCATACTCAGAAGAGATGGGGATACAAATTTTGGGGGGCAATTTCTCTCATTACCCTGTATAAAAATGGAAAATTTGGGGAAAAAACTGCACTTTAGTGAAAAGTTTTTTTTCATTTACACATCCGAATTTAATGAAAAGTCATCAAACACCCGTGGGGTGTTAAAGCTCACTGGACCGCTGGTTACGTGCCTTGAGGGGTGTAGTTTCCAAAATGGTATGCCATGTGGGGGGTTTTCTGCTGTTCTGGCACCATAGGGGCTTCCTAAATGTGATTTGCCCCCCAAAAGCCATTTCAGAAAAACTCACTCTCCAAAATACCATTGTCGCTCCTTCCCTTCTGAGCCTTCTACAGCGCCCGCCTAACACTTGACATACACATATGAGGTATTTCCTTACTCGAGAGAAATTGGGTTACAAATTTTGAGAGGATTTGTCTCCTTTTACCTCTTGTAAAAATTCTAAAACTGGGTTTACAAGAACATGTGAGTGTATAAAATGAAGATTTTGAATTTTCTCTTTCACTTTACTGCTATTCCTGTGAAACACCTAAAGGGTTAACAAACTTAATGAATGTCATTTTGAATACTTTAATGGGTGCAGTTTTCAAAATGGGGTCATTTGTAGGGTATTTCTAATAGGAAGGCCATTCAAATCCACTTCAAACCTGAACCAGTCCATGAAAAATTCAGATTTTGAAAATTTTGTGAAAAATTGGAAAATTGATGCTGAATTTTGAAGCCATCCGATGTCTTCCAAAAGTAAAAACATGTCAACTTTATGATGCAAACATAAAGTAGACATATTTTATTTGTGAATCAAAATATTATGTATTTGAAATGTCTATTTTCCTTGCAAGCAGAGAGCTTCAAAGTTAGAAAAATGCAAAATTTTCTATTTTTTCATCAAATTTGGAATATTTCACCAAGAAATGATGCAAGTATCAACAAAAAACGCTCTGGTCCTACAGTGAAAATTGGCCTGGTCCTTAAGGGGTTAAAGAAGCGATTTGCGCAATAGAATCACGGCGATATTCAAATTTGTTGCAAATCAAATTTTTCATGAAATTCCTAACAAATTCGGATTCGTCAGCTTTGATTCGCTAATCTCTAAACACGTGGATAGCCTGAGTCTACCAGAATAAGGATTTTTTGAAGGATTCTTCTTTCTGGCTCATAGGGAGAGGCCTAATAGGCTGAAACCATATGCAAATCTGTGTGTGACATTATTCAGTGTGGATGGAAGAGGTGCATTCATCGTTGTTTTTACTACATATGTTATAGAACTTTTTGAGGAAGGCCATAATAGGCAGAAACATCAATACAACCATTTGATTGGTCTAAAAAATTCTTTATTAAAAGAATTCAGGAATGTAGCCAGGGGTCGTCACCGGGAGATCAGTCAGAATGAAGCCCAATCATGTGGTCAGGTGGGAATCATAGTCAATAAAACTCAGCCGAGGTCATGTCCGGGGGATCATTCAGTAGGTGGATGGTTCCTCAGGTCTCTGGAGGATCCAGGCAGATGCTGTAAAAAACACAATGTTATTATTATACTAGATATAGAGAGAGGGCGTGAACTGTATTTATTTAATGTGAAATATTACATACCTATAGCAGCAAAGCAGGGCCAGGAACAGCATCAAGAACGGAATGCCGATAATAACGCTGCGTGGTATATACTGGAAGCGATCGCTTAGTTCTTGAATTTGCGAAGATATTGATCTCCGGATTCCTGAAAAACACAAAATCATGTTATTAAAACAGGTATTTATCTTATTTCCTACTATACACATAGAGGAGGATACTTACTCACGAGTCCCTGGTCCTTGGCACTGTCTGTGGGCACATCAAGTCCAGAATGAGGGATGATGGTATTTTCCTCAACTGGAGGCAGAGGACGGCTGCTGACAGCACACATCCAACACACAATGAAAAATAATTGGAAAATCATTTTCAAAATGCACAAAACACACGAAAAAGTATTGAGCAATGCTCTCTCTCCTATCACTTCTCTCTCAAAGAGATCTACAGCTCCTGACCAATGATTCCTTGTATGAAACTCGGTGATGTCATAATAGACACTGTCAGCTGCCTGAGACATCACCAAGTGACAGTGTAACATATTTCCCTTTTTCCATACAAGGTTATATATATATATATATATATATATATATATATATATATATATATATATATATATATTAGGTTGTTATTTTACTTTTATTACATTTTTTGGAAGAAAAAAAAGACAGCAATTTTGCATTTTCTCCTTTTTGGTCTTAAAATTTTGGAAATTTTGGAGTCTCAACTGGCGATTTAAATGACAGGACTTTATTCTCTGGGTCGGTATGATTAGGTTGGCACCAATTTTTTTAATTCTAACAATAAAAGTATTACATGTGTTTGCATTTTTAACTCCAAGGAACTTTTTTCTGTAGGATGGTTTATATTTTTTGGTGTAAACATATAAGGGGAGATTTATCAAAACCTGTCCAGAGGAAAAGTTGCCAAGTTGTTCCCAATCAGATCGCTTCTTTCATTTTGAAAAAAGGCCTCTGAAGAATGAAAGAAGTGATCTGATTGGTTGCTATGGGCAACTCAGCAACTTTTCCTCTAGACAGGTTTTGATAAATCTCCCCCACAGAGAATACAATAGCACTTTGTAAACGCTAAGACATATGTTAATATTGGATATATAAATTATTTTGAACTGTGTTACTGCTCTATATACTATAGTAATAGACTTTCAGTCCACAGCAGATATTCTGATCCAATAATTCACGTCCCCGATCTTCAAATATGTCATATATGCACTTGCAGTGTGCTGCCGATCAGATCTAGTATATGATGGGAACCTACACTAAACAGAGTCACCCCACTTGGGTGTAGGCTACAAAATATTCTCATGGAGGATCCAGCTTTACTCTGCTATTATTAATATGAGCCCTGGACAGATGGTTGGAGTTCACAACCAAGATGGCTGCAGCCACTCCTTTACAAGTAGTGTTGCTCGCGAATATTCGCAATTCGAATATTATTCGCGAATATCGCATATTCGCGAATTCGCGAATTTCGCGAATATAGCGCTATATATTCGTAATTACGAATATTCGTTTTTTTTTTTTTTTTTTTTTTTTTTTTTCTTCACAGTACACATCACAGTGATCACCCCTCTCTGCTTCCAGCTTGTGTGGTGTAAAGAAGGCTGTAATACTACTGCGTGAGACTGGCGTGCGAAAATTCGCATATGCGAAAATTAACGTATGCGAATTTCCGCATATGCTAATCTTGTATATGCGAATATTCACATATGTTAATTTTCGCATACGCGAATATTCGCATATGCGAAAATAAAACGAGAATATAACGAATATGCGAATATTCGCGAATATATGACGAATATTCGTCCATATATTCGCGAATATTCGCGAATTCGAATATGGCCTATGCCGCTCAACACTATTTACAAGGACAATACAATAAAACGTCACTGACTATAGTAAAATCACAGTGAAAATCTGCAAAACAATAAGATTTGGGCCCAGGGATTACTGAGGATCTGACCATGTTTATTCTCCAGACTAATTTGGGTTATATTGTTCTGCTTGTTTATGTCACTCATTGTGGATCACCATCAGGGACGTGCACAGACATTTTGGAGGGCAGGGGCTCAAATAAAAAAAAGGCACTATAAAAAATAGCATATTTTTTATAATATACATTTTTTTTTGTAAAAAGCGATCAAAACAAAAATGATACTGATAAAAACTTCAGATCACAGCGCAAAAAATGAGCCCTCATACCGCGCTACAAGTACAATACAATAAAACGTCACTGACGTCACAGTGAAAATCTGCAAAACAATAAGATTTGGGCCCAGGGATTACTGAGGATCTGACCATGTTTATTCTCCAGACTAATTTGGGTTTTATTGTTCTGCTTGTTTATGTCACTCATTGTGGATCACCATAAACTAATGTTACACTTAATTAGTTGCTTACAATTTGCACTTTATGTTCTTACAGCAGGTAGGATAACATTGTCTTGTACTTAAAGGGGTACTCCGCCCCTAGACACCTTATCCCCTATCTAAAGGATAGGGGATCAGATGTCTTATTGCGGGCTCCTTCCACTGCTGGGGACCGTTACCATCTTGGCTGCAGCACCCTAGACATCCTGTGCACGGAGCGAACTTCGCTCCGTGACGGATGACTGGTGATGCGGGGTGGAGGATTGAGACGTCACGGTCATGCCCGCTTGTGACATCACTGCCACGCCCCCTCCCATAGACTTGCATTGAGGGGGCATAGCTATGACATCACGAGCGGTGCATGACTGTGACGTCACGAGCCTCCAGCCCCCCACACACAAAATGTATTTAAAAAAAAAATGTGTGTGTGAAACATGTTAACATAGGTAAGCTCATTTTCCATGACCAATAATACCTGTATACAAGGAGGAAATATATACCACCACACAATGACTGGATAATACAACCATACAGTCACCATACACAGACCAAAAGTATACAAAGGCCAAAAAATACCGGCGCAGGTTATCAGGTAGGTAGCTATGTATCAAGGTGGTCAGGTGGGTAGCTATGTGGCCAAGTAAGAAGTTATATAGGTCCATCAGGGGTACAGCAACAGACGGTTTTCAAATTCTCCTGCTGGATCTGTCTGCCATATCCCTAAATCGTGATGTGAATACAGCCTAAGTAACGCTTAATTTTTTCTGTACAGTTTTTGTCTTTTACATTTTTTGCCTCATTGATGTATCATATAAGTCTGTTGTCACTGATTCTATCATCTTTTATATTTGTTGCTTTAGATCAGTGGTCTCAAACTGTGGCCCTCCAGATGTTGCAAATCTTCAACTCCCAGCATGCCCGGACAGCCAACGGCGAGGGCCACAGTTTGAGAGTGACCCGGTGACAGAGTGGTGCAGTGGGTGGCAATACCAGTACCCGGTGACAAAAGTGGGTGAAAAAAGGTCTGATGCGGAGGAATGGTTGTAACTGGGGAGCAGCACCTTAAATGGGCACTGTGAAATACAAAAACTTTTGATATGTTGAAAAGCATGCAAAACCAATAGGTTTTGCAATTGATTTCATTAGAACATTTTCAGTATTTTATACTGAAAAAGCCAGTCAAACAACTGCCCCCCTACCTGCTTGGACACATACTAGTCCTGCTGTGTCCATGCATCATCACCTATGTCATGGACAAACTTTCTTGATTAACAGCTGTGAGAGCAGGGCTCACAGCTGGTGAAAAAATGCTCCCACTGTCAGCTTGTGTCCCGCTACTGTCAGTGAGGACAAGCTGGGAGTTGTAGTTTTGCTAATGCTAGGGGAGATGTGAGCAGATAGCATACTGAGGGAGGGGGCGGAGACCTGCACAGTTTGGCTACGCCCCCTCCATTTGAGAGGAATTCAGACTAGTGAGCTAAATTAAAAGTGAAATAAAAAAATAATAAAGGTGCTAGATGCATAAAAATAAGATGTACATGGTCAGGATTAGATACTGAGTGATATATTTAAAAAAATGTTTTTTTGTTGGATCTGACTGGTACGCTTTAAATCTGTTTGGCACTATCCATATTTGTGAAGTGTTGGTGTGGCACCATGGTCAATCTACTCTGATGCATCAGGATTGGTGGGTGGAAATCCTGGCTGATCCATGCCTGATTCATCTTCACAAAGGTCAGTCTCTCCACATTTTTTTTGGACAGAAGAGTTCACCTTGGGGTGACTATGGGAAACGGTGGAGGATGAGGAGTCGCACACTTTCACAGGACCAACGGCCTTAGAGCGTGGAGGTGGAAGCGGCGTGACCTGTCCAAGTAGCTGTTTTGGCTGTGCAGGAACCACATTCCCCCAGTGGGCCGTAAAGGACATGTATTGTCCCTGACCATAGTTACAGCTCCACACGTCTGCGCTGCTGTGCACTTTGGTAGAATGGGGTGGTGGGTGTTAATATCAGTACCCGGTGATGAAGGTGGGTGAAAGAAGGAGATCTTGGCATCAGATGTGTGGCATCAGGCGGTTGGAAGGATCAGAATAGTAGCTGAGGCAGGTAAGCCGAAGAAAACGGTCTTTTTTGTCAAAGTGTTGGTGTGCACAAGTAAGTATTGAGGATATGCATTGAGTAAATCTTAACTTTTAACATTATTCTTAGGATAAAATATATGGACCCAATTTTTTTTTTAAATCTAACAAAAGGAAAGGTGTGCAAAAAACACCATGTGCCACCAACACCACCATGTATTTAGGCGATGCAAAGACCTCTAAAAGGTGGAAGGGCAGAGCGTATGGAGGTGGTAGCATCAACATGAGGAGACCATATCTTGGCACAATGACAGAGCGTAAAGGTGGTAGCATCAGCATGAGGAGACTATAGAGAAGCACAATGAGAGAGCCTGGAGGTGGCAGCATCAGCATGAGGAGACCATATGACGACACAATGACAAAGCCTGGAGGTGGTAGCATTAGCATGAGGAGATCATAGAGCAGCACAATGAGAGAGCCTGGAGGTTGCAGCATCAGCATGAGGAAACCATAGAGCGGCACAATTAGAGAGCCTGGAGGTGGCAGCATCAGCATGAGGAGACCATATGGCAGCACAATGACAGTGTATGGAGGTGGTAGCATCAGCATGAGGAGACCATAGAGCAGCACAAAGAGAGCCTGGAGGCGGCAGCATTAGCATGAGGAGACCATATGGCGGCACAATGACAGATCCTGGAGGTGGCAGAAGCATGAGGGCCGTGACAACTGAGGGTTGAGTCTGAGGAACCCACCGACGGCTGACTGGGAGGTGTCGGATGTCACTTGGGATGAAGTGGATGACAGAGTGAACCGATCAATCACGGATGCTGGGTTGCTGGTCGGGACACGATTGCTAGCTGACACAAGGAGCTCAGACCTCTTGCTGCGACTCTGGCTGTCACACGCCCCTACTCTGATGTCAGGCACTTCTGTGCCTGACATACTTATTGCGTATATGAGGGGAGTACAATATGCTTCACTATGTTTAAAACAGTATTTGTCTAGAACAGCAGCAGGTGTGTACTATTGGCTGTCCTTTCACAGTATCTAGGCCCTTGACAGATTGACAGGTATAAAATAGTACACTACTTAGATATAGGTATGTGGTTTGCACTTATTAGGGCAGAAAAATGTGCTACAATACGTTTAAAAAAGTATTGGAGTAAAACACCAGCCGGTGAGTACTTTTGCCTGGACTTTCACAGTATCTAGGTCCTTGACAGATTAACAGGTACAAAATAGTGCACTATTTATATGTAGGTATGTGGTATACACTTGCTAGGGCAGAAAAATGCGCTGCAGTATGATCAAAAAAACATATATTTGCACAACTCCAGCAGAACACAACTGTTCTGCATAGAGATGAGCGAACTTACAGTAAATTTGATTCGTCACAAACTTCTTGGTTCGGCAGTTGATGAATTATCCTGCATTAATGAGTTCAGCTTTCAGGTGCTCCCGTGGGCTGGAAAAGGTGGATACAGTCCTATGAGACTCTTTCCTAGGACTGTATCCACCTTTTCCAGCACACTGGTGTACCTGAAAGCTGAACTCATTTATGCAGGATAAGTCATCAATAGTGTTGCTCGCGAATATTCGCAATGCAAATTTTATTTGCGAATATCGCATATTCGCGAATTCGCGAATATTCGCGAATATAGCACTATATATTCGTAATTTTATTATTATTTTTTTTTCACAGTACACATCACAGTGATCATCCCTCTCTGCTTCCAGCTTGTGTGGTGTAAAGAAGGCTCTAATACCACTGTGTGAGACTGGTGTGCTAATTTTCGCATATGCAAATATTTGCATATGCTAATGTTCGCATATGCAAATTTTTGTTTGTTAATTTTGTATATGCTAATTTTCGCATATGTTGATTTTCGCATGCGCGAAATTTCGCATATGCGAAAATAAAACGAGAATATTACGAATATGCGAATATTCGCGAATATATGCCGAATATTCGTCCATATATTCGCGAATTCGAATATGGCCTATGCCGCTCAACACTAGTCATCAATAGTGTTGAGCGGCATAGGCCATATTCGTATTCGCGAATATTCGCGAATAAATGGACGAATATTCGTCATATATTCGCGAATATTCGCATATTCGTTATATCCTCGTTTTATTTTCGCGTATGCGAAAATACGCACATGCGAAAATTAGCATATGTGGAAATTCGCATATGCGAAAATTAGCATATGCTATATTTTCGCATATGCGAATTTCCGCACGCCAGTCTCACACAGTAGTATTACAGCCTTCTTTACACCACACAAGCTGGAAGCAGAGAGGGGTGATCACTGTGATGTGTACTGTGAAGAAAAAAAAAAAAAAAAAAAAAACGAATATTCGTAATAACGAATATATAGCGCTATATTCGCGAAATTCGCGAATTCGCGAATATGCGATATTCGCGAATAATATTCGAATTGCGAATATTCGCGAGCAACACTAGTCATCAACTGCCGAGCCGAGAAGTTTGTGATGAATCAAATTTACTGTAAGTACACTCATCTCTAGTTCTGCAGCACACAGTCGCTGTGTACTGAACTCAAAATTGCACTCTCTCACAGATAATTAGGAATTGACTTCTGGGTATTATACCGTCTACAGACTAGTAAAGCCAGCAGTCCATTTGTTGTGGAACAAAGACACAGAATTGCGCTGAAAAACTATTCCTCCATCCTCTGCTAAGGTTTATGAAGTTGAGGCAGGTTGTTGAAATGTATGAGGCAACACACAGCTCTCTGCCCCTCTCTGTACAAAACTGTAGAAATAACCCACTGTAGAAACAACCCACCGCTGTTCCCGCCTTCCCAGAGTTCCTTGCCCCATGTCCTCACACGTGGATCCGCCATTTTAGATGCCCTGGAGCCCGGACCGCACAAAATGGAGTTTAAAGGGGTACTCCCGCGGAAAACTATTTATTTTTTTTTTTTAAATCAACTGGTGCCAGAAAGTTAAACAAATTTGTAAATTACTTCTATTAAAGAATCTTAATCCTTCCAGTACTTTTTAGGGGCTATATACTACAGAAGAAATTTCTTTTTTAATTTCTCTGATGTCATGACCACAGTGCTCTCTGCTGACCTCTGCTGACCATTTTTGGAACTGTCCAGAGCAGGAGAAAATCCCCATAGGAAACATATGCTGCTCTGGACAGTTACTAAAATGGACAGCAGAGGTCAGCAGAGATCACTGTGGTCATGATATCAGAGAAATCCAAATAGAAAAGCATTTCCTCTGTAGTATACAGCCCATAAAATGTATTGGAAGGATTAAGATTTCTTAATAGAAGTAATTTACAAATCTGTTTAAACGGTAGCTCCCACCATCACTTTTTTCTGTCCCTGCCTATTACCCATCTATCCCTAACCCCCTCCCTGCCTTTAATTATTTTTTTTTTTACATATTAAAAATGCCTTTTGTCTGTTTGGCAGTGTGCTCACTACCAGGCAGACTTCCCCAGCAGGCACCACGTCACTGATGCCTGCTGGGGCCGACACTTCTGCCGGTAGTTCACCTATACAGGGTGCCTCCAGCTGTTTCCCCACTGCAACTCCCAGCTTTCCCTGATATCTATTGGCTGTCAGGGTATGCTGGGAGTTGTAGTGGGGAAACAACTGGAGGCACCCTGTATAGGTGAACACCGGATCTGTGATGGCCGCACATACCGCTCACCGCCGCGCAGCCCGCAACCCCCCCCGGCCCCGTCGCGCCACTCAACCCACTCCCCCTTAGTTCACCCAGAGTACCCCTTCCCCGCCGCGCAGCCCGCAACCTAGTGTTGGGCGGTATGACCTAATATGTATATCACGGTTTTACCGTGATACCATGGGGGAAACAATGTATAAGTGCAGCGGCTGACAGTTAACCCCTTCCCCGGCATGGGGACCGTGCGCATGGCCCCCCATGGCGGGGAAGGGGTTAACTGTCAGCCGCAGCGCTATCATGATTTCCCCCATGGGCGCACTGACGGCTATTCACTTACATTTTCGCCGCTGCACAGCTTATAATCCTGGTACCCAGCTGCGGCCACTGCAGAGCTTTCTCCCCCGGCAAGCGCAGAATGTGCAGACGCAGGGCTTCAGATCTTAGTCCCCGCTCCGTTCTCTGATCCCCGAGCAGGGACGGGAATGTGAGAATCAGCAGGGCCTTCTCCCCCTACAAGCGCTGAATGTACGGGCGCTGCAGAGCTTCTGATCCCCGTCCCCGCTCGGGGATCAGAGAACAGAGCGGGGGATGAAGATCAGATGCCCTGTGCCTACCAGTCACATTTAGCGCTTGCAGGGGAAGGAGGCCCTGCAGAGCCCGCACCTGGGGACAGGCATGATAAACTGAAACAGCCTGCAGGAAGGGGAGAGGGGGGCTGAGCAGGGAGCAGGCTCGGGGCTGAGGGAAACATCAGAGCCAGGGGATGAAGTTTCTGCACTTTCCCCTGCCAGTGGCAGCTGCACAGGGAGCGGGGATGTGCACCGCACGTGAGCTCAGCCGCTCCCGCTCCTGCACATCCCGCGACTGGTATACCGTCCAGCCCTACCACAACCCCCCCGGCCCCACCTCTCCGCTCAACCCACTCCCCCTCCCCACCCCCCTTAGTTCACCTATTCAGTGTCCCACCAGCTGTTTCCCCACTACAACTCCCAGCTTGCCTTGACATCTATTGGCTGTCAGGGCATGCTGGGAGTTGTAGTGGGGAAACAGGAGGCATACTGTGTAGGTGAACATGCAACCCCCCCCCCCTCCCCAATAATACTATACCTTGTCCCGGGAGCCAGCGCGCATCCACTTCCTTCAAAGCGCTCGCTCGCAGGCGGGAGCGAGCACTGCAGGGACTGAATTTTGACTCATTGCCAGGCTTAAATGAGTCGAAATTCTGTAGTGACGTCACTGCAGAATGGATTCGGCAACTAGGAGGGCGACCCCTAGTGGCCGAATTTAAAAGTGATTTTAAACTGGTTTAAAATCACTTTTTTAATTAATGTATATTAGAGATATGTTGTAGTACTTAAGTACTACAACATATCAATTTTTTGATTTCATGACAGTGCCCATTTAACTTTCTGGTACCAGTTGATTTAAAATAAAAGTTTTCCATGGAAGTACGCCTTTGAAGAAGCGATTCATGCGATAGAATCACGACGATATTCGCATTTATTGCAAATCAAATTTTTCATGAAATTCGTAACAAATTTGGATTCGTCAGCTTTGATTTGCTCATCTCTAAACACGTGGATAGACTGAGTCTACCAGAATAAGGACTTTGTGAAGGATTCTTCTTTCTGGCTCATAGGGAGAGGCCTAATAGGTTGAAACCATATGCAAATCTGTGTGTGACATTATTCAGTGTGGATGGAAGAGGTGCATTCATCATTGTTTTTACTACATATGTTAAAGAACTTTTGAGGAAGGCCATAATAGGCAGAAACATCAATACAACCATTTGATTGGTCTAAAAAATTCTTTATTAAAAGAATTCAGGAACGTAGCCAGGGGTCGTCACCGGGAGATCAGTCAGAATGAAGCCAAATCATGTGGTCGGGTGGGAATCATAGTCAATAAAACTTAGCCGAGGTCATGTCCGGGGGATCATTCAGCAGGTGGATGGTTCCTCAGGTCTCTGGAGGATCCAGGCAGATGCTGTAAAAAACACAATGTTATTATTATACTAGATATAGAGAGAGGGAGTGAACTGTATTTATTTAATGTGAAATATTACATACCTATAGCAGCAAAGCAGGGCCAGGAACAGCATCAAGAACGGAGTGCCGATAATAACGCTTCGTGGTATATACTGGAAGCGGTCGCTTAGTTCTTGAATTTGCGAAGATATTGATCTCCGGATTCCTGAAAAACACAAAATCATGTTATTAAAACAGGTATTTATCTTATTTCCTACTATACACATAGAGGAGGATACTTACTCACGAGTCCCTGGTCCTTGGCACTGTCTGTGGGCACATCAAGTCCAGAATGAGGGATGATGGTATTTTCCTCAACTGGAGGCAGAGGACGGCTACTAACAGCACACATCCAACACACAATGAAAAATAATTGGAAAATCATTTTCAAAATGCACAAAACACACGAAAAAGTATTGAGCAATGCTCTCTCTCCTATCACTTCTCTCTCAAAGAGATCTACAGCTCCTGACCAATGATTCCTTGTATGAAACTCGGTGATGTCATAATAGACACTGTGTCAGCTGCCTGAGACATCACCAAGTGGCAGTGTAACATATTCCCCTTTTTCCATACAAGGTTATATATATATATATATATATATATATATATATATATATATATATATATATATATATATAATCAGATCGTTTCTTTCATTTTGAAAAAAGGCCTCTGAAGAATGAAAGAAGTGATCTGATTGGTTGCTATGGGCAACTCAGCAACTTTTCCTCTAGACAGGTTTTGATAAATCTCCCCCACAGAGAATACAATAGCACTTTGTAAACGCTAAGACATATGTTAATATTGGATATATAAATTATTTTGAACTGTGTTACTGCTCTATATACTATAGTAAATAGTCCACAGCAGATATTCTGATCCAATAATTCACGTCCCCGATCTTCAAATATGTCATATATGCACTTGCAGTGTGCTGCCGATCAGATCTAGTATATGATGGGAACCTACACTAAACAGAGTCACCCCACTTGGGTGTAGGCTACAAAATATTCTCATGGAGGATCCAGCTTTACTCTGCTATTATTAATATGAGCCCTGGACAGATGGGTGGAGTTCACAACCAAGATGGCTGCAGCCACTCCTTTACAAGGACAATACAATAAAACGTCACTGACTATAGTAAAATCACAGTGAAAATCTGCAAAACAATAAGATTTGGGCCCAGGGATTACAGAGGATCTGACCATGTTTATTCTCCAGACTAATTTGGGTTATATTGTTCTGCTTGTTTATGTCACTCATTGTGGATCACCATCAGGGACGTGCACAGACATTTTGGAGGGCAGGGGCTCAAATAAAAAAAAGGCACTATAAAAAATAGCATATTTTTTATAATATACATTTTTTTTTGTAAAAAGCGGTCAAAACAAAAATGATACTGATAAAAACTTCAGATCACAGCGCAAAAAATGAGCCCTCATACCGCGCTATATGCCGAAAAATAAAAAACTTTTAGGGGTCAGAAGATGACAATTTTAACCCCTTAAGGACTCAGGGTTTTTCCGTTTTCGCACTTTAGTTTTTTCCTCCTTACCTTTTAAAAATCATAACTCTCTCAATTTTCCACCTAAAAATCCATATTATGGCTTATTTTTTGCGTCGCCAATTCTACTTTGCAGTGACATCAGTCATTTTACCCAAAAATTCACGGCAAAACGGAAAAAAAAATCATTGTGCGACAAAATCGAAGAAAAAACGCCATTTTGTAACTTTTGGGGGCTTCTGTTTCTACGCAGTGAATATTTTGGTAAAAATGACACCTTATTATTCTGTAGGTCCATACGGTTAAAATGATCCCCTACTTATATAGGTTTGATTTTGTCGTACTTCTGGAAAAAATCATAACTACATGCAGGAAAATGTATACGTTTAAAAATTTCATCTTCTGACCCCTATAACTTTTTTATTTTTCCACGTACAGGGCGGTATGAGGGCTCATTTTTTGCGCTGTGATCTGAAGTTTTTAACGGTACAATTTTTGTTTTGATCGGACTTTTTGATCACTTTTTATTCATTTTTTAATGGTATAAAAAGTGACCAAAATACGCTTTTTTGGACTTTTAGAATTTTTTTGCGCGTACGCCATTGACCGTGCGGTTTAATTAATGATATATTTTTATAGTTCGGACATTTACGCATGCGGCGATACCACATATGTTTATTTATTTTTTTATTTACACTTTTATTTTTTTATGGGAAAAGGGGGGTGATTCAAAAAAATGACCTTTATTAACACTTTATTTTTTTTAAATTTATTGCAGTGTTATAGCTCCCATAGGGACCTATAACACTGCGCACACTGATCTCTCATCCTGATCACAGGCGTGTATTAACACGCCTGTGATCAGTGTTATCGGCGCTTGACTGCTCCTGCCTGGATCTCAGGCACGGAGCAGTCATTAGTCGATCAGACACCGAGGAGGCAGGTAAGGGCCCTCCCGGTGTCCTGTAAGCTGTTCGGGACGCCGCGATTTCACCGCGGCGGTCCTGAACAGCCCGACTGACTAGCCGGGATACTTTCACTTTCGCTTTAGAAGCGGCGGTCAGCTTTGACCACCGCTTCTAAAGGGTTAATACCGCACATTGCCGCGATCGCCGTTGAGCGCCGGGACCGATGCGATGTGATGCGGGGTCGCAGCGCGACCCCGCTTCATATCGCGGGAGCCGGCGCAGGACGTAAATATATGTCCTGCGTCGTTAAGGGGTTAAACACGAATTTTGGTGCATGTAGATATAATTTTTTTAAAGTAGAAAAATAAAATAAAACCTATATAAATTGGGTATCCTTGTAACCGTATGGACCTACAGAATAAAAATAAAGTGTCATTTTTACCGAAAAGTGCACTGCATAGAATCAGAAGCCCCCAAAAGTTACAAAATTGCTGTTTTGTTTTTACTTTTGCCCCACACATTTTTCTGGTTTTGCCATAGAGTTTGTGGTGAAATGATTGACGTCATTACAAAGTACGATTTCTGATGCAAAAAACAAGCCCTTATATGGGTATATAGGTGGAAAATGGAAAACGTTATGATTTTTAGAATGTGAGGAGGAAAACACGAACGTGAAAAAATTACTTCTGTAGTTCTATTCTTCTTTTATTTTGTTCTGGGAATGTTTGATTCAGAGTTTCCTAACCAGGGTGTCTTCAGCTGTTGCAAAACTCGTCTGGGCATGCTGGGAGTTGTAATTTTGCAACAGCTGGAGACACCCTGGTTGGGAAACAATGGTTTGGTTATAGGCCAATATATGCTTGATCTCCTCAAAATCATACCCCCCGCCTCTACCCAAACATAGCTAAACTACAACCACCAGTATGTAAAGGAACATAGCACGACTACAACCACCAGTAGTATGTCCCTGGTGTCGGGTGATAGGAGTCCCACATCCCTTAAAGGAGTAGTCCAGTGGTGACTCAGTGGTTAACAACTTATCCCCTATCTTAAGGATAGGGGATAAGTTGCAGATCGCGGGGGGTCCGACTGCTGGGGCCCCCTGCGATCTCCTGTACGGAGCCCCGACAGCCCGCGGGAAGGGGGCGTGTCAACCTCCGCACGAAGCAGTGGCCGACACGCCCCCTCAATACAACTCTATGGCAGAGCCGAAGCTCTGCCTTCGGCAATCTCTGACTGTGCCATAGAGATGTATTGAGGGGGCGTGTTGGCCGCCGCTTTGTGCGGGGGTCGACACCTGCTATCAGGCCGGAGAGCCGGGGCCCCGTACAGAGAGATCGCAGGGGGCCCCAGCGGTCGGACCCCCCGCAATCTCAAACTTATCCCCTATCCTTAGGATAGGGGATACGTTTTTTCACCACTGGACTACCCCTTTAATATAAATATGTGTGCGTGTTTCCCAACCAGAGTGCTTTCAGCAGTTGCAACAGCTGGAGGCACTCTGGTTGTGAGACATTGATAAATACACACACATGCATAAATCAGTGTTTCACTACCATCAGTGTTGCAAAACTACAACTCCCAGCATGGCCAGACAATACAGCTGGCCGCACCCTGGTTGGGAAACACTGATTACAGACAAATATAAAAACTTACACAACATTAGTGTACTTCAGGGGCGCCATGCGATTTGTGACCAACACTGCAATAAGTCCTGCATCAATCCTGGGCCTTGTTGGCCTAGTGACAGATACAGCACGGCATATAACATACATAAAATACTATACATATACACACTTACATACACATATACCATACATAAAATACTATACATATACACACTTACATACACATATAACATACATAAAATACTATACATATACACACTTACATACACATACTCACACATATACCATACATGTGTATATACATGCAGTACACACCACACTATACACAAAGGCTTCACAGACATGTTCACACAATACATCTGCACACTATATATGAATACACTCACTTTTATTGGAAGCTGGCTGGGTGCAGGGAATACTTCAGTCACTGGATGTTCAGCAGGACTCTGTGCTTCCTGGTCCCTGCAGACTCAGCCGACAGGAAGTTACACTGTGCGAGATCTTTCAGCAACAGAACAGGAGGGGGGCATCTCCCTGCCAGTGCCAGCGCTATACAAGTGACCCCTGCAGAGAGGTAGCACCTCTATAGAGTGAGCAGACTCACTTTGTCTACCAGTTTTGCAAAAATAAAAAAAGGGCATTAAAGAAGCAAGGGCGAAAAAGGGCAGAGGCTGAAGCCCCCTTTGAACCCTATGTGTGCACGTCCCTGATCACCATAAACTAATGTTACACTTTATCAGTTGCTTACAATTTGCACTTTATGTTCTTACAGCAGGTAAGATAACATTGTCTTGTACTTAAAGGGGTACTCCGCCCCTAGACACCATATCCCCTATCTAAAGGATAGGGGATCAGATGTTTTACTGCGGGCTCCTTCCACTGGGGACCGTCACCATCTTGGCTGCAGCACCCTAGACATCCTGTGCACGGAGCGAACTTCGCTCCGTGACGGATGACTGGTGATGCGGGGTGGAGGATTGTGACGTCACGGTCATGCCCGCTTGTGACATCACTGCCACGCCCCCTCCCATAGACTTGCATTGAGGGGGCATAGCTGTGACATCACGAGCGGGGCATGACTGTGACATCACGAGCCTCCAGCCCCCCACACACAAAATGTATATAAAAAAAAAATATGTGTGTGTGTGAAACATGTTAACATAGGTAAGATAATTTTCCATGACCAATAATACCTGTATACAAGGAGGAAATATATACCACCACACAATGACTGGATAATACAACCATACAGTCACCATACACAGACCAAAAGTATACAAAGGCCAAAAAATACCGGCGCAGGTTATCAGGTAGGTAGCTATGTATCAAGGTGGTCAGGTGGGTAGCTATGTGGCCAAGTAAGAAGTTATATAGGTCCATCAGGGGTACAGCAACAGACGGTTTTCAAATTCTCCTGCTGGATCTGTCTGCCATATCCCTAAATCGTGATGTGAATACAGCCTAAGTAACGCTTAATTTTTTCTGTACAGTTTTTGTCTTTTACATTTTTTGCCTCATTGATGTATCATATAAGTCTGTTGTCACTGATTCTATCATCTTTTATATTTGTTGCTTTAGATCAGTGGTCTCAAACTGTGGCCCTCCAGATGTTGCAAATCTTCAACTCCCAGCATGCCCGGACAGCCAACGGCGAGGGCCACAGTTTGAGAGTGACCCGGTGACAGAGTGGTGCAGTGGGTGGCAATACCAGTACTCGGTGACGAAAGTGGGTGAAAATAGGTCTGATGCGGAGGAATGGTTGTAACTGGGGAGCAGCGCCTTAAATGGGCACTGTCAGATACAAAAACTTTTGATATGTTGTAAAGCATGCAAAACCAATAGGTTTTGCAATTGATTTCATTAGAACATTTTCAGAATTTTATACTGAAAAAGCCAGTCAAACAACTGCCCCCCTGCCTGCTTGGACACATACTAGTCCTGCTGTGTGAGAAAGGGTGGAGGATGAGGAGTCGCACACTTTCACAGGACCAATGGCCTTAGAGCGTGGCAGTGGAAGCGGCGTGACCTGTCCAAGTTACTGTTTTGGCTGTGCAGGAACCACATTCCCCCAGTGGGCCGTAAAGGACATGTACTGTCCCTGACCATAGTTACAGCTCCACACACGTCTGCGCTGCTGTGCACTTTGGTAGAATGGGGTGGTGGGTGTTAATACCAGTACCCGGTGATGAAGGTGGGTGAAAGAAGGAGATCTTGGCATCAGATGTGTGGCATCAGGCGGTTGGAAGGATCAGAATAGTAGCCGAGGCAGGTAAGCCGAAGAAAACGGTCTTTTTTGTCAAAGTGTTGGTGTGCACAAGTAAGTATTGAGGATATGCATTGAGTAAATCTTAACTTTTAACATTATTCTTAGGATAAAATATATGGACCCAATTTTTTTTTTAAATCCAACAAAAGGAAAGGTGTGCAAAAAACACCATGTGCCACCAACACCACCATGTATTTAGGCAATGTAAAGATCTCTAAAAGGTGGAAGGGCAGAGCATATGGAGGTGGTAGCATCAACATGAGGAGACCATATCTTGGCACAATGACAGAGCGTAAAGGTTGTAGCATCAGCATGAGGAGACTATAGAGAAGCACAATGAGAGAGCCTGGAGGTGGCAGCATCAGCATGAGGAGACCATAGAGAAGCACAATAAGAGAGCCTGGAGGTGGCAGCATCAGCATGAGGAGACCATATGGCGACACAATGGCAAAGCCTGGAGGTGGTAGCATTAGCATGAGGAGATCATAGAGCAGCACAATGAGAGAGCCTGGAGGTTGCAGCATCAGCATGAGGAAACCATAGAGCAGCACAATTAGAGAGCCTGTAGGTGGCAGCATCAGCATGAGGAGACCATATGGCAGCACAATGACAGTGCATGGAGGTGGCAGCATTAGCATGAGGAGACCATATGGCGGCACAATGACAGAGCCTGGAGGTGGCAGAAGCATGAGGGCCATGACAACTGAGGGTTGAGTATGAGGAACCCACCGACGGCTGACTGGGGGGTGTCGGATGTCACTTGGGATGAAGTGGATGACCGAGTGAACCGATCAATCACGGATGCTGGGTTGCTGGTCGGGACACGACTGCTAGCTGACACAGGGAGCTCAGACCTCTCGCTGCGACTCTGGCTGTCACACGCCCCTACTCTGATGTCAGGCACTTCTGTGCCTGACATACTTATTGCGTATATGAGGGGAGTACAATATGCTTCACTATGTTTAAAACAGTATTTGTCTAGAACAGCAGCAGGTGTGTACTATTGGCTGTCCTTTCACAGTATCTAGGCCCTTGACAGATTGACAGGTATAAAATAGTACACTACTTAGATATAGGTATGTGGTTTGCACTTATTAGGGCAGAAAAATGCGCTACAATAGGCTTAAAAAAGTATTGGAGTAAAACACCAGCCGGTGAGTACTTTTGCCTGGACTTTCACAGTATCTAGGTCCTTGACAGATTACCAGTAGTGTTGAGCGGCATAGGCCATATTCGAATTAGCGAATATTCGCGAATATATGGATGAATATTCGTCATATATTCGCGAATATTTGCATATTCGTAACATTCTCGTTTTATTTTCGCATATGCGAAAATTCGCGTATGCAAAAAAAATAACATATGCGAAAATTAGCATTTGCAAAATTAACATAAGCAAAAATTTGCATATGCGTAATATGCATATGCAAATTTTCGCATATGTGAAAATTCGCACACCAGTCTCACACAGTAGTATTAGAGCCTGCTTTACACCACACAAGCTGGAAGCAGAGAGGGGTAATCACTGTGATGTGTACTGTGAAAAAAAACAAAAAACAAAAACGAATATTCGTAATTACGAATATATAGCGCTATATTCGCAAATATTCGCGAATAACACTATTGATGACTTATCCTGCATAAATGAGTTCAGCTTTCAGGTACACCAGTGGGCTGGAAAAGGTGGATACAGTCCTAGGAAAGAGTCTCCTAGGACTGTATCCACCTTTTCCAGCCCACGGGAGCACCTGAAAGCTGAACTCATTAATGCAGGATAATTCATCAACTGCCGAACCAAGAAGTTTGTGACGAATCAAATTTACTGTAAGTTCGCTCATCTCTATGCAGAACAGTTGTGTTCTGCTGGAGTTGTGCAAATATATGTTTTTTTGATCATACTGCAGCGCATTTTTCTGCCCTAGCAAGTGTATACCACATACCTACATATAAATAGTGTACTATTTTGTACCTGTTAATTAGTGTTGCTCGCGAATATTCGCAATACGAATTTTATTCGCGAATATCGCATATTCGCGAATAAAATTCGTATTGCGAATATTCGCGAGCAACACTAATTAACAGGTACAAAATAGTACACTATTTATATGTAGGTATGTGGTATACACTTGTTAGGGCAGAAAAATGTGCTGCAGTATGATCAAAAAAACATATATTTGCACAACTCCAGCAGAACACAACTGTTTTGCATAGAGATAAGCGAACTTATAGTAAATTCGATTCGTCGCGAACTTCTCGGTCCGGCAGTTGATGACTTATCCTGCATTAATGAGTTCAGCTTTCAGGTGCTCCCGTGGGCTGGAAAAGGTGGATACAGTCCTAGGAGACTCTTTCCTAGGACTGTATCCACCTTTTCCAGCCCACCGGAGCACCTCAAAGCTGAACTCATTTATGCAGGATAAATCATCAACTGCCGAGCCGAGAAGTTTGTGACGAATCAAATTTACTGTAAGTACACTCATCTCTAGTTCTGCAGCACACAGTCGCTGTGTACTAAACCCAAAATTGCACTCTCTCACAGACAATTAGGAATTGACTTCTGGGTATTATACCGTCTACAGACTAGTATAGCCAGCAGTCCATTTGTTGTGGAACAAAGACACAGAATTGCGCTGAAAAATTATTCCTCCATCCTCTGCTAAGGTTTCTGAAGTTGAGGCAGGTTGTTGAAATGTATGAGGCAACACACAGCTCTCTGCCCCTCTCTGTACAATGCTGTAGAAACAACCCACTGTAGAAACAACCCACCGTTGTTCCCGCCTTCCCAGAGTTCCTTGCCCCATGTCCTCACACGTGGATCCGCCATTTTAAATGCCCTGGAGCCCGGACCGCACAAAATGGAGTTTAACCCCTTAAGGACCAAGGACGTACCGGTACGTCCTTGGTCCTGCTCTTCTGATATAACGCGGGGTTACACAGTAACCCCACGTCATATCACGACGGGCCCGGCGTCATAGTGAAGCCGGGACCCGCCTCTAATAGCGTGCAGCGCCAATCGCGGCGCCGCGCGCTATTAACCCTTTAGCCGCACGCTCAGAGCTGAGCCGCGCGGCTAAAAGTGAAAGTGAAAGTTCCCGGCTAGCTCAGTCGGGCTGTTCGGGATAGCCGCGGCCAATCGCAGCATCCCGAACAGCTGACAGGACAGCGGGAGGGCCCCTTCCTGCCTCCTCGCTGTCCGATCGCCGAATGACTGCTCAGTGCCTGAGATCCAGGCATGAGCAGTCATGCGGCAGAATCGTTGATCACTGGTTTCTTATGAGAAACCAGTAATCAACAGAGAAGATCAGTGTGTGCAGTGTTATAGGTCCTTATGGGACCTATAACACTGCAAAAAAAAAGTGGAAAAAAAAAGTGAATAAAGATCATTTAACTCCTCCCCTATTAAAAGTTTGAATCACCCCCCTTTTCCAATAAAAAAAAAAAACACAGTGTAAATAAAAATAAAAATAAACATATATGGTATCACCGCGTGCGGAAATGTCCGAATTATAAAAATATATCATTAATTAAACCGCTCGGTCAATGGCGTGCGCGCAAAAAAATTCCAAAGTCCACAATAGTGCACAGTAGTCCTATCAATGCAAAAATGGTACCATTAAAAAGTTCAGATCACGGCGCAAAAAATAAGCCCTCATACTGCCCCATACACGGAAAAATAAAAAAGTTATAGGGGTCAGAAGATGACAATTTTAAACGTATTAATTTTCCTGCATGTAGTTATGATTTTTTCCAGAAGTCCGACAAAATCAAACCTATATAAGTAGGGTATCATTTTAATCGTATGGACCTACAAAATACATATCAGGTGTCATTTTTACCGAAAAATGTACTACGTAGAAACGGAAGCCCCCAAAAGTTACAAAACAGCGTTTTTTTTTCAATTTTGTCGCACAGTGATTTTTTTTCCCGCTTCACCGTAGATTTTTGGGCAAAATGACTGACGTCATTACAAAGTAGAATTGGTGGGGCAAAAAATAAGCCATCATATGGATTTTCAGGTGCAAATTTGAAAGAGTTATGATTTTTTAAAGGCAAGGAGCAAAAAACGAAAATGCAAAAACGGAAAAACCCCCGGTCCTTAAGGGGTTAAAGGGGTACTCCCGCGGAAAACTTTTTTTTTTTTTTTTTTTAAATCAACTGGTGCCAGAAATTTAAACAAATTTGTAAATTACTTCTTCTAAAAAATCTTAATCCTTCCAGTACTTTTTAGGGGCTATATACTACAGAAGAAATACTTTTATTTTTTAATTTCTTTGATGTCATGACCACAGTGCTCTCTGCTGACCTCTGCTGACCATTTTTGGAACTGTCCAGAGCAGAAGAAAATCCCCATAGCAAACATATGCTGCTCTGGACAGTTCCTAAAATGGACAGCAGAGGTCAGCAGAGATCACTGTGGTCATAATATCAGAGAAATCCAAAAAGATTTCCTCTGTAGTATACAGCCCATAAAATGTATTGGAAGGATTAAGATTTCTTAATAGAAGTAATTTACAAATCTGTTTAAAGGGTAGCTCCCACCATCACTTTTTTCTGTCCCTGCCTATTACCCATCTATCCCTAACCCCCTCCCTGCCTTTAATTATTTTTTTTTGACATATTAAAAATGCCTTTTGTCTGCCTGGCAGTGTGCTCGCTACCAGGCAGACTTCCCCAGCAGGCACCACGTCACTGATGCCTGCTGGGGCCGACACTTCTGCCCGTAGTTCACCTATACAGGGTGCCTCCAGCTGTTTCCCCACTGCAACTCCCAGCTTGCCCTGATATCTATTGGCTGTCAGGGCATGCTGAGAGTTGTAGTGGGGAAACAACTGGAGGCACCCTGTATAGGTGAACACCGGATCTGTGATGGCCGCACATACCGATCCCCGCCGCGCAGCCCGCAACCCCCCGGCCCCAGCGCGCCACTCAACCCACTCCCCCTTAGTTCACCCAGAGTACCCCTTCCCCGTCGCGCAGCCCGCAACCTAGTGCTGGGCGGTATGACCTAATATGTATATCATGGTATTACCGTGATACCATGGGGGAAACAGTGTATAAGTGCAGCGGCTGACAGTTAACCCCTTCCCCGTCATGGGGACCGTGCGCACGGCCCCCCAAGGCGGGGAAGGGGTTAACTGTCAGCCGCAGCGCTATCATTATTTCCCCCATAGATGCACTGACGGCTATTCACTTACATTTTCACCGCTGCACAGCTTATAATCCTGGTCCCCAGCTGCGGCCGCTGCAGAGCTTTCTCCCCCTGCAAGCGCAGAATGTGCAGACGCAGCGCTTCTGATCTTCGTCCCCGCTCCGTTCTCTGATCCCCGAGCAGGGATGGGAATGTGAGAATCAGCAGGGCCTTCTCCCCCTACAAGCGCTGAATGTACAGGCGCTGCAGAGCTTCTGATCCCGATCCCCGCTTGGGGATCAGAGAACAGAGCGGGGATGAAGATCAGATGCCCTGTGCCTACCAGTCACATTTGCAGGGGAAGGAGGCCTTGCAGAGCCCGCACCTGGGGACAGGCATGATAAACTGAAACAGCCTGCAGGAAGGGGAGAGGGGGGCTGAGCAGGGAGCAGGCTCGGGGCTGAGGGAAACATCAGAGTCAGGGGATGAAGTTTCTGCACTTTCCCCTGCCAGCGGCAGCTGCAGGGGGAGCGGGGTTGTGCAGCGCACGTGAGCTCAGCGGCTCCCGCTCCTGCACATCCCGCGAGCGGTATACCGTCCAGCCCTACCGCAACCCCCCTGGCCCCGCCGCTCCGCTCAACCTACTCCCCCTCCCCACCCCCCTTAGTTCACCTATTCAGTGTCCCTCCAGCTGTTTCCCCACTACAACTCCCAGCTTGCCTTGACATCTATTGGCTGTCAGGGGTCAGGGAATGCTGGGAGTTGTAGTGGGGAAACTGGAGGCATACTGTATAGGTGAACACGCAACCCCCCTGCCCAAATAATACTTTACCTTGTGGCCGGGAGCCTGCGCGCATCCACTTCCTTCAAAGCGCTCGCTCTCGCCTGTCTGATTGACAGGCGGGAGCGAGCACCGCAGTGACTGAATTTCGACTCATTACCAGGCTTAAATGAGTCGAAATTCTGTAGTGACGTCACTGCAGAATGCATTCGGCCACTAGGAGGGCGACCCCTAGTGGCCGAATTTAAAAGTGATTTTAAACTGGTTTAAAATCACTTTTTTTTTTATTAAAGTATATTAGAGATATGTTGTAGTACTTAAGTACTACAACATATAAATTTTTTGATTTCATGACAGTGCCCATTTAACTTTCTGGCACCAGTTGATTTAAAATAAAAGTTTTCCATGGAAGTACCCCTTTAAAGAAGCGATTCACGCTATAGAATCACGACGATATTCGCATTCATTGCAAATCAAATTTTTCATGAAATTCGTAACAAATTCGAATTTTTCAGCTTTGATTTGCTCATCTCTAAACACGTGGATAGCCTGAGTCTACCAGAATAAGGACTTTGTGAAGGATTCTTCTTTCTGGCTCATAGGGAGAGGCCTAATAGGTTGAAACCATACGCAAATCTGTGAAATCTGTGTGTGACATTACTCATTGTGGATGGAAGAGGTGCGTTCATCATTGTTTTTTACTACATATGTTATAGAACTTTTTGAGGAAGGCCATAATAGGCAGAAACATCAATACAACCATTTGATTGGTCTAAAAAATTCTTTATTAAAAGAATTCAGGAACGTAGCCAGGGGTCGTCACCGGGAGATCAGTCAGAATGAAGCCAAATCATGGTCGGGTGGGAATCATAGTCAATAAAACTTAGCCAAGGTCATGTCCGGGGGATCATTCAGTAGGTGGATGGTTCCTCAGGTCTCTGGAGGATCCAGGCAGATGCTGTAAAAAACACAATGTTATTATTATACTAGATATAGAGAGAAGGAGTGAACTGTATTTATTTAATGTGAAATATTACATACCTATAGCAGCAAAGCAGGGCCAGGAACAGCATCAAGAACGGAGTGCCGATAATAATGCTTCGTGGTATATACTGGAAGCGATCGCTTAGTTCTTGAATTTGCGAAGATATTGATCTCCGGATTCCTAATAAGCACAAAATCATGTTATTAAAACAGGTATTTATCTTATTTCCTACTATACACATAGAGGAGGAGGATACTTACTCACGAATCCCTGGTCCCTGGCACTGTCTGTGGGCACATCAAGTCCAGAATGAGGGATGATGGTATTTTCCTCAACTGGAGGCAGAGGACGGCTACTAACAGCACACATCCAACACACAATGAAAAATAATTGGAAAATCATTTTCAAAATGCACAAAACACACGAAAAAGTATTGAGCAATGCTCTCTCTCCTATCACTTCTCTCTCAAAGAGATCTACAGCTCCTGACCAATGATTCCTTGTATGAAACTCGGTGATGTCATAATAGACACTGTGTCAGCTGACATCACCAAGTGGCAGTGTAACATATTCCCCTTTTTCCATACAAGGTTATATATATATATATATATATATATATATATATATATATATATATATTAGGTTGTTATTTTACTTTTATTACATTTTTTGGAAGAAAAAAAAGACAGCAATTTAGCATTTTCTCCTTTTTGGTCTTAAAATTTTGGAAATTTTTGGAGTCTCAACTGGCGATTTAAATAACAGGACTTTATTCTCTGGGTCGGTATGATTAGGTTGGCACCAATAATTTTTTATTCTAACAATAAAAGTATTACATGTGTTTGCATTTTTAACTCCAAGGAACTTTTTTCTGTAGGATGGTTTATATTTTTTTGTGTGAACATATAAGGGGAGATTTATCAAAACCTGTCCAGAGGAAAAGTTGCTGAGTTGCCCATAGCAACCAATCAGATCACTTCTTTCATTTTGAAAAAAAAGGCCTCTGAAGAATGAAAGAAGTGATCTGATTGGTTGCTATGGGCAACTCAGCAACTATTCCTCTAGACAGGTTTTGATAAATCTCCCCCATGGAGAATACAATAGCACTTTGTAAACGCTAAGACATATGTGAATATTGGATATATAAATTATTTTGAACTGTGTTACTGCTCTATATACTATAGTAATGGACTTTCAGTCCACAGCAGATATTCTGATCCAATAATTCACGTCCCTGATCTTCAAATATGTCATATATGCACTTGCAGTGTGCTGCCGATCAGATCTAGTATATGATGGGAACCTACACGAAACAGAGTCACCCCACTTGGGTGTAGGCTACAAAATATTCTCATGGAGGATCCAGCTTTACTCTGCTATTATTAATATGAGCCCTGGACAGATGGGTGGAGTTCACAACCAAGATGGCTGCAGCCACTCCTTTACAAGGACAATACAATAAAACGTCATTGACTATAGTAAAATCACAGTGAAAATCTGCAAAACAATAAGATTTGGGCCCAGGGATTACTGAGGATCTGACCATGTTTATTCTCCAGACTAATTTGGGTTATATTGTTCTGCTTGTTTATGTCACTCATTGTGGATCACCATATACTAATGTTACACTTAATTAGTAGTATTGCTCGTGAATATTCGCAATGCAAATTTTATTCACGAATATCGCATATTCGCGAATTTATGAATATTTGCGAATAGAGCACTATATATTCGCAATTATGAATATTCGTTTTTTTTTATCACAGTTCACATCACAGTGATCATCCCTCTCTGCTTCCAGCTGGTGTGGTTTAAAGAAGGCTCTAATACTACTGTGTGAGACTGGCGTGCAAATTTTTGCATTTACAAATTTTCGCATATGCAACTTTTTGTATATGCTAATTTTCACATATGCAAATTTTTACATATGCAAAAATAAAACGTGAATATTACGAATATGCGAATTTAGCGAACATATGACAGATAATCGTCCATATATTTGCGAAATATCACAAATTCGAATATGGCCTATGCCGCTCAACACTAGTAATCTGTGCTAATCTGTGTTTTTTCAGCATGGACTGCACCATTAATGAACATGTAATTAATCTGCAGTGTGTTTATTATTCTGCACAGATTTCAATTGAAGCATTAGAATGTGGCATTATGTACTCCAATCACTTACAGATACACATAGATAAGAATTTATTATTTAACCCGATAACGACCATGGACGTCTATACTCGTCCAATGGCCGTGATGCGGGCTCCCGACTCGAGCCCGCGTCATACCGGCCAGCCCCCAGCTGATTCCTGTAGCTGGGGGCCGGCGTTAATAGCCGACATGCGGCGATCGCCGCGGCCGGCTATTAACCCTTTAGATCGCCGCTGTCAAAGTTGACAGCGGCGTCTAAAGGTGCCTGTATACAGTCCCTGGTGGTCCAGTGGGGTGGATCGCTCCCCCACAGCGCGATCGCGGGGGAGCGATCCACTACTGAGGTAGCCTGAGGGCTTACCTCTCCTCTTGTGTCGGCTCCGGCTCTCTGAATGATAAAGCCTGGCAGGACCAGGCTTTATCAATCGAGCGCAGAGCACACAGATAAATGGGATTGTATGCAATCCCATTCATCTGTATGAGGAATCAAATGATTCCTCCTAAAAGTCCCCTAAGGGGACTAAAAGTGTAAAAAAAAAAAGATGTAACCATAATAAAAATAAACATATGTAGTATCTTCGCGTGCGTAAATGTCTGAACTATAAAAATATATCATTAATTAAACCGCACGGTCAATGGCGTACACGCAAAAAAATTCCAAAGTCCAAAATAGCGTATTTTTGGTCACTTTTCCTACCATAAAAAAAGGAATAAAAAGCGATCAAGAAGTCCAATCAAAATAAAAATGGTACCGATTAAAACTTCAGATCACGGCGCAAAAAATGAGCCCTCAAACCGCCCTGTTCGTGGAAAAATAAAAAAGTTATAGGGGTCAGAAAAGGACAATTTTAAATGTATACATTTTCCTGCATGTAGTTATGATTTTTTTCCAGAAGTGCGACAAAACCAAACCTATATAAGTAGGGTATCATTTTAATCGTATGGACCTACAGAATAAAGATAAAGTGTAATTTGTACCGAAAAATGTACTGCCTAGAAACAGAAGCCCCCAAAATTTACAAAATGGTGTTTTTTCTTCAATTTTGTCGCACAATGATTTTTTTTTCCGTTTCGCCATAAATGTTTGTGTAAAATGACTCATGTCATTCCAAAGTAGAATTGGAGGCGCAAAAAATAAGCCCTCATATGAATTTTTAGGTGCAAAATTGAAAGGGTTATGATTTTTAAAAGGTGAGGAGGAAAAAACGAAAGTGTAGAAACAGAAAAATGCTTGGTCCTTAAGGGGTTAATCACGCATTTTTGCACAAGGCCTGGTTCACTCTTTTTTTCCCTTTTACACCACTTGCACCTGTTTTTAAAAAGTGGTTGTTGGGGGCAATTGCTTCAGGCCTCTGGAAACATTTTGTCTTAAATATAAATAGGATCTCAGTTAATAGTAACTTCAGACTTGTTCAGATAATACTTTTGCTTAGGGTTTATACAACCCCAAGTGTCATTAAAAAGTTTGGAAATAATGAACATGTACTATGCCCTAGATGCTCTTTCGAAGATGAAGGTTTCTGCCGTTTTATCTGTGAATGTCCCCCAATAGCAGCATACTGCAATAAGGTAATTGCATATTTAAAGGGGTTGTGCGCTGCCCTTCCTTTTGGAGCTCTGCACGCAGTGTCCGGAAATTCATTACTCCGAATGCTGTGTGCGGGCTTCCGTGTTCGCGGCCGCTGTGCGTGACGTCACACCCGGCCCCCTCGTGACATCACGCCGGCCCCCTCCACGAAAGTCTATGGGAAGGGGGCGCGACCGCTGTCACGCCCCCTTCCCATAGACTTTGGTAGAGGGGGCGGGAGTGATGTCACTAGGGGGCCGGGCGTGACGTCACGCCGGCCCCCTTAACGAAAGTCTATGGAAGGGGGCGCGACGAGGGGGCCGGGCGTGACGTCACACCGGGCGGCCGCGAACACGGAAGCCCGCACACAGCGTTTGGAGTAATGAACTTCCGGACGCTGCGTGCGGAGCTCTGAAAGGCAGGGCAGCGCACAACCCCTTTACATAGGATTTTCAATCAAGAATTACAGATTAAATTTACAAATGCCATTCGGGGGGGATTAGTGGCTAATTGCAAAAATGATATCCTTTTGCTGAAATTACTGCTCTGTGCAAAATTATTAATATTGAGAATATGGTGGTCAGATAGGATCTCGAGGGTGAAAGAATGGATGAATTTGGTCAATGGGATAAAATGATATGAAACTGTTTCATCTAAATTGAATAGTAGAAGGGAGAATAATGCTAGAAGATTATGGGAAGTGTGGAAGGATGGTTTACTGGCAAATCCAATGGTAACTAAGTAGGATGGAAATATTGAAACAAAGGTTAAGAATTTTTTTTCTCCTCTCTCTCCTCTGGGGGTGGGGTTTTTCGAAAAGTATTTGTATATGACTGAGATTGTTTGATGTCTATATTTTACTTGATGTGTACTATGCAAAGAAAATAAATAAAGGAATAAAAAAAAAGTGGGTATTGCCTGGTGTAAATGGGGGTTATTGCCTAACGCCACATCTAATTTATTTCAATAAACACCAACAAGCTAGGTTATATTGTAGTGGACATCAAAGATCAAGATTTCAAAGTGCAGTGTGGGCAAAGGAGCCCCAATCCCTAATATATTAAGAGCATGTAGACTCATCAAGGAGATCTATCGTGCAGAAACATTTATCACCTATCCAATGGATAGGGACTAAGTTTTACATTATGGGGGAGGTCTGACCACTGGGACCCCCCACAATCTCCTGCACAGGACTCTGGCTTTTAATGGGAATGAAAGCACGTTGACTCCCACACGAAGTGAAGGTCAATATGCCCCCCATCCATGTATCTCTATGAGAGAGCCGGAGATACTCTTCCATAGAGATACATGAAGGGGGCGCTTTGTACGGGGGTCGACACACCCGGTTGTCAGGGAAAGCCGGGGTCCCGTGCAGGAGATTGTGGGGTTCCAGCAGTCGGACCTTCTGCGATCAGACACTTATGCCCTATCCTTTGGATAGAAGATAAGTTGTCCTGCACAATAGTTCTTCTTAATGAATCGCCTGAATTCTATGGCCTTATAAAAGGCTGGTGTATGAAATGCCAGCCAATAAATCACCCCGATAGTGGGCATATCCATAGTGTGGTTGAAATGTTTAAGATATTCTGTAATAATATGTTACTATTTATATACTATGGAGCTAAAGTTTTCTTATGTAATGTTTCCAGTCTTTTATTCTACTAGTGTACAGGAACTTTTACAATAGTCCTAATGTACAGTCTTAAATGCCTGCAATTATCTCTGAGTGACAGATGGCGTGGCTTTAATAAGTAGTTTAATTGGTAGCCAAATGTTTAAAGTTAACTTCAGACTTTTACCAAAGAAACTAATTGTATGTTTCTAAATACCTTGGACCAGTTAAACCTAGGGACTCCCTAGAGAAAGGGAAAGAGCCATAGGGAGGTATTGTAGCACTTCTGCTCTGCCACTGTGCTCAGCACATTATCAAACAATTTGCTAAAAGCATACAGCTACTGGTAATGAAATCAAAAGAAGTGTTTTATTATGGCAATAAGTCACAAAAATAAGTATTTCATGCCTTACACAGTGAGTCACAGATCTGCTGAATCATACACTCTTGGCTAAAGTACTTTAACTAATTTTGTAAGAAAAAAAAAATAAATTCCTGTGGTGATTGTTGCCAGAGATTAGACTAGCGGAAAGCAGAAAAGGAAGTAGCAAGGCTTGATAGGGGCCCGGGGCTCTGTTAGAACAATTAATTGGTCGGCTGTTGTATATTCATTTCCTTTCCATATTGTTTCTCAGATTTATTCTTAGATGATAGAATCTAAGTTATGAATGTGCAGTATTAATGTGCAGCTACTGATTGAGGATGGCAGTACATCAGGAATCCTTCCCCTTGGAGCTACAGCGCTATGTCCTCTACTGATAATGGTAACAAGATTAGTACTATGACTTTAACATCCACCCGTCATCATTGGGGAGGGTATGTTTTTACATTAAATAACTTCTGAACATCATGTTGGCCTTCTGATACAAAGCTACTGATTTTTATATATCAACTGGCTCCAGAAAGTTAAACAGATTTGTAAATTATTTCTATTAAAAAATCTTAATCCTTTCATTACTTATGAGCTTCTGAAGTTAAGGTTGTTCTTTTCTGTCTAACCGCTCTCTGATGACCCGTGTCTCGGGAACTGCCCAGTTTAGAAGAGGTTTGCTATGGGGATTTGCTTCTAAACTGGGCGGTTCCCGAGACACGTGTCATCAGAGAGCACTTAGACAGAAAAGAACAACCTTAACTTCAGAAGCTCATAAGTACTGTAAGGATTAAGATTTTTTAATAGAATTAATTTACAAATCTGTTTTTACTTTCAGGAGCCAGTTGATATGTAAAAAAAAGTTTTTACCTGGATAACCCCTTTAAGTCTTAGAGTGAAAATGCTGTCCAGGGCTCTATTTGCTATTAGGTACCCGTAGGGCAGCAGGATTGAGGGGGCAGCACTTCAGTGAGTGGGGGAAAAAAATCCTTTGATGTAGTTACTGATGCCATTCTATGGCCTGGAGAAAAAAAAACATAATCACCTTTTGGGTATCCAGATGGATCAGAACAGCTGTAAAATGTACTGAAACATTTGCAGCCATAGTGTGATCATTATGTTGTATATTTGTAATTGATTTCACCGCTTTCTGAGCATATATTTATGCTACCATTTTGGGGTACATATATGTAGTGATTAGCGAATGTTAAAGGGGTACTCCACCCCTAGACATGTTATTCTCTATCCATAGGATAGGGAATAACATGTCTGATTGCGGGGGGTCCGGACGTTGGGACCTCCTTAACCTTCATGCCGATGCTGCGGCGTTCGTGAACAAGGAAGCCTGGGGCTTCCGTGTTCTTGACATCACGCCACACCCCTCCATTCATGTCTATGGGAGGGTGCATGACAGCTAGTACACAACCATCACATCTCGTCCTATAGACATTAATGGAGGGGCGTGGTGGCAGTGGTCGCCAGTCATCTGGCACAGAGTGGAGTTCGCGTCGTGCACCTAAAATGGACAGAGGTGTCAGCAGAGAGCACTGTGGTCAGACAGAAAGGAAATTCAAAAAGAAAAGAACTTCCTGTGGATCATACAGCAGCTTATAAGTACTGGAAAGATTAAGATTTTTTTTATAGAAGTAATTTACAAATCTGTTTAACTTTCTGGCACCAGTTGATTTAAAATAATACGTTTTCCAGTGGAGTACCCCTTTAAAATCCTTACTTATCCATACTTATCCATATCTGATTCATTTTAAATAAAGTGTGTTTTTCAACATTTTTTACAGATGCTCTTGTTTGCTTAAGGGGAAAAAAACGCAACCAGACCAGCTGAATACTGTCAAACACTACACTGGAAGGTGGACAAGACAGGACACCCATAGCAAACTGACACCCATAGCAAACTGGTGAAATTCTGGTCTAATCTGGTGAGACAGAAATCAATGAGGTCTGGGATGATGTTGTCTGCTAGAGAATTAGACAAAAGGCTAAGTTCAGGTGTGAATCAACCTAGTTGCTTATGTGGTGGTGAATACTCCTTGTCCCAACGTATGTCAGGTTGGTATATTGGACGTGAAAACTTAGTCATCATGTGGTCTAGTGTGAACATTCTGCTGCCATCTCTTGATAGGGCGGGGTTGGCAGAGACAGAAGAGTATTCACTCACCATAGAGCAGGGTGTGGCTTCACATTCAACATGTGTTTGCCATTGGAAATCCATTACAAGCTGGCTGAATAGCTTCTCTTCATACAAATCTCCAATTTTGCCTCCCTTTCGGAAGGAGAAAAAAAATAGTTTTCATACAAAATGTCTAAGAGTGTGTCTGTCCAGTATTCATTTCAATGCTTCCTGCTCACAATATGCTTGCCAGTGTGCAAGCAACAAGGCATACAGCTCTCTATCTATACTTGCTTTTCCAAAGGCCTAGTTGGTTGGGTCTCTGTCCTAAACTTCAATGGCTTGGTCAATGGTCATCAGCCAACTCCAAAAAGACAGATTCTTAAATCCATCTCAGGCCCCCCTTCCTCATTCAGTTCCTTCTCAACATTCATACTGGAGCTAGATGTAAACCTTCTTAAGTCATCACTGTAAGCATTTGCTCCAGAAATAATATCAACAGCATAATATTGTTTATTTCATTGTTGACTGCTGCCCACCGATTCAATCGTACAGGTACAGGAAGTCCAACATGTATAAGGTTGAGTTCCAGCGTGTTGGAATGTCACAGTGGTCAACAGTGTTCAGTAAGACCATTCTACTGCTCTAAAGTGTAGGAGGGTGTTCTTAACCCCTTAAGGACTCAGGCCATTTTGGCCTTAAGGACTCAGACAATAAAATTTTTACGTTTTCATTTTTTCCTCCTTGCCTTCTAAAAATCATAACTCTTTTATATTTTCATCCACAGACTAGTATGAGGGCTTGTTTTTTGCGCGACCAGTTGTCCTTTGTAATGACATAACTCATTATATCATAAAATGTATGGCGCAACAAAAAAACACTATTTTTGTGGGGAAATTAAAACGAAAAACGCAATTTTGCTAATTTTGGAAGGTTTCGTTTTCACGCCGTACAATTTATGGTAAAAATGATGTGTGTTCTTTATTCTGAGGGTCAATACGATTAAAATGATACCCATTATTACGTACTTTTCTATTATTGTTGCGCTTAAAAAAAAATCACAAACTTTTTAACCAAATTAGTACGTTTATAATCCCTTTATTTTGATGACTTTTAACTTTTTTATTTTTCCGTATAAGCGGCGGTATGGGGGCTCATTTTTTGTGCGCCATGATCTGTACTTTTTTTTGATACCACATTTGCATATAAAAAACTTTTAATACATTTTTTATATATTTTTTTAAATAAAATGTATTAAAAAAGTAGGAATTTGGGATTTTTTTTTGTTCACGCCATTCACCGTATGGGATCATTAACATTTTATTTTAATAGTTCGGACATTTACGCACGCGGCGATACCAAATATGTCTATAAAAAAAATTTACGCTTTTTGGGGGTAAAATAGGAAAAAACGGACGTTTTACTTTTTTATTTTTTACATTTTTTTTTACACTTGAATAGTCCCCATAGGGGACTATTCATAGCAATACCATGATTGCGAATACTGATCTGTTCTATGTATAGGACATAGAACAGATCAGTGTTATCGGCGATCTTCTGTTCTGGTCTGCTCGATCACAGACCAGAGCAGGAGACGCCGGAAGCCAGACGGAGGAAGGTGAGGGGACCTCCGTGCGGCGTTCTGAATGATCGGATCCCCGCAGCAGTGCTCTGGGCGATCCGATCATTCATTCAAATCGCGCACTGCCTCAGATGCCGGGATCTGTATTGATCCCGGCACCTGAGGGGTTAATGGCGGACGCCCGCGAGATCGCGGGCGTCGGCCATTGCCAGCGGGTCCCTGGCTGCGATCAGCAGCCGGGATCAGCCGCGCATGACACGGGCATCGCTCCAATGCCCGCGGTTATGCACAGGACGTAAATGTACGTCCTGGTGCGTTAAATACCACCGCACCAGGACGTACATTTACGTCCTGCGTCCTTAAGGGTTTAAGGACCAAGCCCATTTTAACCTTAAAGGGGTATTCCAGGCAAAAACTTTTTTATATATATCAACTGGCTCCGGAAAGTTAAACAGATTTGTAAATTACTTCTATTAAAAAATCTTAATCCTTGCAATAGTTATTAGCTTCTGAAGTTGAGTTGTTTTTTTCTGTCTAACTGCTTTCTGATGACTCACGTCCCGGGAGCTGTGCAGTTCTTATGGGGATATTCTCCCATCATGCACAGCTCCCGGGACGTGAGTCATCAGAAAGCAGTTAGACAGAAAAAAACAACTCAACTTCAGAAGCTAAGAACTATTGCAAGGATTAAGATTTTTTAATCAAAGTGATTTACAAATCTGTTTAACTTTCCGGAGCCAGTTGATATATAAAAAAAAGTTTTGGCCTGGAATACCCCTTTAAGAACCAGGCCAATTTATTTTTGCTTTTCGTTTTTTCCTCCTCGCCTTCTAAAATTCATAACTTTTATATTTCCATCTACAGACCCATATAAGGGCTTGTTTTTTGCGTGACCAATTGTACTTTGTAATGTATGGCGAACCCCCAAAAATTTTTTTTAGGGAGGAAATTTCAATGAAAACCACAATTTTGCACATTTTGGAGGGTTTTGTTTTCACACTGTACACTTTACGGTTACAATGACATGTGTTCTTTATTCTGTCAATACGATTAAAATGTTATCCATGGCTAGATACTTTTATATTTTTGTACCGCTTAAATAAAATCTAAAACTTTTTCTACAAAATCAGTATTCTAAAATCACCCTATTTTGACCACCTATAACCTTTTCATTTTTCCGTATATAGGGCGGTATGAGGGCTCATTTTTTTTGCATCGTCATCTGTACTTTTTATGGATATCACATTTGCATATATTAAACTTTTAGATCATTTTTTATTAAAAAATTTTTTAATAAAATGTGACAAAAAAGCAGCATTTTTGGACTTTTTTTATTTTTTACATTTACACCATTCACCGTATGGGATCATTGACATTATATTTTGATAGTTCGGACATTTGCGCATGCGGAGATACCAAACATGTTTATAAAAAAAAATTAGGCTTTTTGAGGGTAAAATGGGAAAAACTGACAATGAAAATTTTTATTGGGGGAGGGGATTTTTCACTAGCAGCCAGAACCTGCCGTGTATGACGCGAGCACCGTTCCAATGCTCCCGGTCATACACAGGACGTAAATGTACGTCCTGGTGCGCGAAGTACCGCCAAACCAGGATGTACATTTACGTCCGTGGTCGTTAAGGGGTTAAGAAGACCACTTCTCTAGAAGACCACTTTTCAATGCAATGTTGTCTGGTCATCTCAAAGAGATTTCACTGTATTTAAATATGACTGAGCATAAGAGAGTTAATATCTACTGCACCATCGCCTCTGCAGCAACCTGAATGCAGCTAGATGAATGCAATGAATTCTGATATTGCTTGAGGTCCTCCTGTCTCAAAGATTAAGTGATTTGTTCTGGATTGAGAACAGGGTGAGAGCACTTTATCCTCAAGCACAGCTGCAGTAATAATAAGAGTCAGACAAAAGATTTTATCCTCTATGTGCCAAAATTATCCAGCACTTCCCTTCCCGTGTTTATAGCCTATCCAGTCATTTCATAGCTCAGACTAAATGCAGCATTTTTTCTACTGATGTTTACTGAAGAGACACATTTTAATTAACTGTCCAGATAATGTATGGAAAGCTTACCATTCCATCACCTTAATTCCCTCAATAATATCTATATTGATCTAATGTGAATTCAAGTAGAGGAAACAGACATGGTCGCACATCCACATTTTGTATTTTGATCTACTTGCTTCATAAATTCAAAAACTTACAGGTTGTTAGTATACATTTTGATCAAAAAGTACCAAGCCCACTCGCCACATCAAGGCCACCTATTTAGAGTGGGAACCTAACGTCCCTAGCATAAAATGCGTAGCACTGGGAGGCAACCACCACCGCCGCAACACCAGTGCCCACGGGGGGGGAACGACCCACTGGCAGAGCGGCCCCGATGCCACTCAAATCAGTCCCTGGGCCGCACCTCCACACAGACATGGTGCCATGGCAGCAATGGACGTCGCACAGCACCACACCAGTGTGAACAAGGTGTAAGAGCTCACACTGGTAGCTACCAGAAAGGAAGGGGCCCTGAGCAGATTCCTGCTCATTTACATAGGGTTAGGCTGAGGGGGTGGACACTGCCCAGTGCTATGCCGTTTTATGCAAGGGACGTTAGGGACCCACTCTAAATAGGTGGCCCTGCCGTGGCGAGTGGGCTTGTACTTTTTGATCAAAATGTATACTGACAACCTGTTAGTTTTTGAATTTATGCTGAGAAGCAATTAGATCAAAATACCAATTGTGGATGTGCGACCATGTCTGTTTTCTCTACTTGAATTCTCTATATGGATCTATTCTCATACACAAAAGCAAAAGAAACATCATTTAATGCTCTCATATTCTCACAATGATAATACACAATTTACTTTACTGCCTGACTAAAGATGGCAATCCAAACTTGCTAAATTCTGCTGGCTGACCTTCTATTATGTATGGTGGCCTTCTGAATTCATCCTGATTGTAGATATCGGGGTAGAGAAGGATCAGACATGCTGGATTTCAATTGCTTGATCCTCTTGTTTCAGAGGTCTCTTGCAGTGTCTTTCTTTATTTTCTCCAATCAGAACACAGGCCATAAGAGTTCATGTGTACATTGGTGTCTGGAGGGATAGCTGAAGCTCATTCTGTCAACAATTTGATTGGTACACCTATATAAACCTCCTACAAGAAGTGTCACATATACCTTTTACACTGGTTTAAGACTTGTGCTTCCCGTTTTCCTGGAAATTCATCCTTCATTCCATATGACTTTCTTCAAGCCTTCGTCTTAAAAAAAAAGCTAGTTGCTAGTATTGGGCACCTGGAACCCATACCTTGGATCTTTGATCAAGTATTCTGGATTCCTCAGGGAGGGGATATGGTTGAGTATTATGGCAGAGCTGAGCATGACTGTGTGTATTATTCCTGTACTGTGACATCACTGTGTATTATCCCTGTACTGTGACATTACTGTGTTTATAATCCCTGTACTGTGCGTCACTGTGTGTATTATTCCTGTACTGTGACATCACTGTGCGTATTATCCCTGTACTGTGATGTCACTGTGTGTATTATCCCTGTACTGTGACATCACTGTGTATATTATCCCTGTACTGTGACATCATTGGGTATATTATCCATGTAATGTACAGGTTTAAAGGGGTATTCCAGGCCAAAACTTTTTTTAATATATAAACTGGCTCCGGAAAGTTAAACAGATTTGTAAATTACTTCTATTAAAAAATCTTAATCCTTCCAATAGTTATTAGCTTCTGAAGTTGAGATGTTGTTTTCTGTCTAACTGCTCTCTGATGACTCACGTCCCGGCAGCTATGCAGTTCCTATGGGTATATTCTTCCATCATACACAGCTCCCGGGACGTGACATCATCATTGAGCAGTTAGACAGAAAACTTCAGAAGCTAATAACTATTGGAAGGATTAAGATTTTTTAATAGAAGTAGTTTACAAATCTGTTTAACTTTCCGGAGCCAGTTGATATATATATAAAAAAAAGGTTTTTGCCTGGAATACCCCTTTAATATGCGCAGTGACATCACAATACAGGGATAATACACACAGTGATGTCTCAGTACAGGGATAATACACACAGTGATGTCACAGTACAGGGATAATACATACAGTGATGTCACAGTACAGAGATAATACACATTGATGTCTCAATACAGGGATAATACACACAGTGATGTCTCAGTACAGGGATAATACACACAGTGATGTCACAGTACAGGGATAATACACACAGTGATGTCACAGTACATGGATAATAAACACAGTGATGTCACAGTACAGTTATAATAAACATAGTGATGTCACAGTACAGGGATAATACACAGTACAGTTATAAAATGATGTCACAGTACAGTTATAAAAAAACACAGTGATGTCACAGTACAGGGATAATACACAGTGATGTCACAGTACAGGGATAATACACACAGTGTTGTCACAGTACAGGGTCAATATACAGTTATAACACAGGACAGGGTTACAATTCACAGAGGGGTGGGGGGTTATTGAGAAATGGCAGGGGCCAGAGCACTTTTATTTATTGTTTTACCTATGTAATCTACCAGGCATGCGGTAATCTGTTCTCCTGCACTCTCAGATCTTCTTCCCTCTGACCTCAGCAGGCCTCCTCCATAAGTCTGAGATCATGTGACCAGCAGGGGGAGGAGCTGAGCAGGGGTCCGTGATCACTCGGTGTATGGCAGGGTGCCTATAGATTCTCCCAGTTGTAGTTTAGCAACAGCTGAATGCACAATGCTTGGGAAACATAGCTGTATGGAGGCATTGAAGGGTGAATGGGGTGACACCATTGTGTCCACCATTACTTTCCACTCGGTGGTATCACCCCATTTGTGGGTGTCATTATGTTGCCTACAGGATGTGAACAGCTGTACTTATGTAATAGGCAAATGTATTGTCCCATTAGGTCACAACTAATAGAGAATGGTTGGTATGAAGTGTGCCTTAGAGTATTGTAATGTTTTATACTCTGATTATGTTTTACACGTTGTCTTTAATTAGTTTACACAGACAATGCATGCACTGAGAGAAGTTTCCTATATCCTTATACACTGCTCAAAAAAACAAAGGGAACACTAAGATAACACATCGTAGATCTTAATGAATGAACTAATCGAATGAAATACTTTCGTCTTTACATAATTGAATGTGCTGACAACAAAATCACACAAAAAATATCAATGGAAATCAAATTTATCAACCCATGGAGGTCTGGATATGGAGTCACACTCAAAATCAAAGTGGAAAACCACACTACAGGCTGATCCAACTTTGGGTGTAATGCCCCTAAAACAAGTCAAAATGAGGCTCAGTAGTGTGTGTGGCCTCCACGTGCCTGTATGACCTCCCTACAATGCCTGGGCATGCTGCTGATAAGTCTGTGGTGCAACGTGGCATTGGTGGATGGAGCGAGACATGGGCTCTCATTTACTATTGCAAACCCAACATATTTTGTTGGATTGTGCGCCAGATTCTATTGCATTGCGCCAGAAATTCTGTCTGCGACAGATTTTGCGCCAGAATTTTCGCCAGAATTTAAAAAACCCTGACTAACTCCATTTTGCTAAGAAAACACGAAAAAGGGGCGTGGCCGCCGGGAAAAGAGAGTGTGGCTTCCGAAAAGGGGCGTGTTCCCGACATTTTCACAAAAACCCAACATATTTACTAAGGTTTCCACATAAAATGTGGTGGATTTGAGCTAAGGAAGACCCTACAAATCAGAGCATGTGTAAAAAAAAGCAAAATGTAGGGAAAGTGGAAAATGTAGGGAAACCTTTGTAAATACCGTGGAAAATAAACTGTAGGGAATTAAAACCCACAAAGAAACCTACACAATACTCTTAGTAAATAAGGGCCATGATGCATTGCCTAACATGTAAAAAAAGAAAATGGCAGCAGCACACTTGGTCAACAAAATGGAGGCTCTTTGCGCACTTTTTGATCAAAACATGTCCCCCCATCCACCACGCGGAGGTGGCCTTATATCGGATGAGACCCTAACACTCACTCACCCCTGCTGGGCATGCAGCCTCTGACTGGGTGACATGTTGGATCCACCATCAATCCAAACCACCACCTCTGAAATAGGGGAGGGGATGCATTGCTACAGAGGGAGCCATGTGGTCGTTACTATATAGGGAAAACAATACGAGAGCATATAAGGTCACTCAAAATGGGAAAAAGATCAGCCAGATTCATCCACCATATGCTAACAGACCATAATAACAACTACAAAGAGTTGAGGTTTACGGCTTTGGAAAAAGTAGAGACAGCAATGAATGGAAAGGATAAGCATCAAACTCTCTTATTGAAAGAATATAGGTGGATTCTGAGATGAAATGCCACCGGCGCCTTAGGACTCAATGATAAAACTGAGCTAGGGGCCCTGTTATAATATTGCTTTCCTTCCCATAAGCTTCTATTCACATGAGCATTGATTCTATGTTTTTAACCCACATACTTTGGTGAGGCACATAAGTAGTTAAGGGATACTAATGCACATTTTCTTTTACTCACCTGCATTCAATACAGAGGGGGTTAAAGGCGTGGAGTGAGCATGATAACGAATGTGCAGCCTGACAAAGCGCCATTCGGCATGATACGGTCTGTGGCCGGCGTCTGAGCTCCCCCTGTACTATATACCACCTTCCTGCTGTGATCTGACATCGTATCGTTCAGAGTCTGCCAGCGTGCACGAAGATCGGGTGAGTGCTCCGTTATCCCATATGGTTTTGTTGATATGCTATTACTGATGTTCCATGAGAAGAACCTCCCGCAGTGTCATATGTTAGTACGTCATACCTATCCTGCGGGTACTTGCAGCTACAGTATCTAGTGCCATTTCACAACTTTCTCCTTGTTTGTAAATACAAATGAATAGCTGAGTGCAGCCGGAGCAAGGGAACACTGTGCTCCCTGCCCAGCCAGTGCTTCGCCTGTGATGCAGGTGGCGCGATAAGCACTACCTGCATTATTTGCTCTGGACAGGCCTGATTAGAAGAGACCAGAGCAGCGGAGCAGCGCGGGACCTAGGACAGAAAAGCAACTGGACCAGGCTGTCTGCACGGCCAGCCATCTGTAAGCTATCTGAAAGTAATAATGATGAATCTTGGTGGGGAGGTGATGTTAGGGCAGAAGGGGCCTGGGGGGCATAAAAGTGAAAATAAAAGTGATGCAGGGATCTTGGGGGGTTTGGGTGGTGGTGTTAGAGTTAGAAGGGGATAAAGGGGTCTGGGGGGGCATAAAAAGGGAACAGAATGATACAGGGGTCTTGGGGGGCATAAAAGTGAAAATAAGAATGATGCAGGGGCTTTGGGGGGCGGAGGGTGGTGGTGTTAGAGTTAGAAGAGGATAAAGATGGTATAAAGGGGACACAGGGGTCTGGGGGGGGGCCAGAAAAGTGTAAAGAAGAGTGATGCAGGGGTCTTTGGGGGTGGGGAGTGTTAGGACAGAAGGGGACAGAGGGGTCTGGGGGGACAGAAAAGTGTAAAAAAGGATGATTCAGGGATCTTGGGGGGCAGAGGAGTTTGGATGAGGATTTAGGGGTCTGGGGGGACTTATGTCCCATCCACATTGAGGACATTCTGCTGGTGGAAATCTGCTTGCATCAGAGTCCAAATGTTTTCAATGGTTTTCTGCTCCTCTGTGCATACTGTGGAATCGCCACAGTGGAATTCCCCCAGCAGAATGGACTTAAACTCCAAGAATGAACAAGTTCGTTCTTTGGGTGGATGTTCATTCTGATGGTGGAATTCCATTGGACTGCATTGTCATCTATAGCGATGGCGCACATCCATGCAGTCCTACTGCCAATGGCTTCGGTGGCGCCTGCAGCAAGCGGACATTCCGCTGACTAAATGTCCATAGTGTGGAGGGGAAATGGGTCTGGGGGGATTACAGGGGTGGGATTCTGACAAACAGACCTAGACTACACCATAGATAGCCCTTAGGCTTGACTTAGCGCTCTGACATCCAGGGGTTGACCGACAACACTTGGAGCCCCCGGACCAAAAAAATGCAAGGGCCCCTGCTAGGCTCTGCAGCTTGTCAATCTTCTGCCACGCCCCTATTCCACCCAAATCCCACACACTATAAACTAAAATTTATATATCCTTGAAAGAGACTTGAACAAGAGTGACTAAGCACCACCTCACTACACCCTCACGAATCTTCAAACCACCAGCATCACACAAAAACAGCAAGGAAGCTCATCTGTAAGCCCGATCTGAGGTGCCAGCAAAGCACAAGAAGCAGTCCAGTATGTGAAGCAGTGAATCCGTGAGTGCTACTTTATTTCTTCACTGCTTCACATAAAATTTATATATGTAAGAATAACTTTAACATAGGTAAATTTCCATGACCAATAATACTGGTGTGCAAGGAGTAAATATATACCACCACACAACAACTGGATAATACCGCCATACTGTACTGAATAAAACCACTATACACAGACCAGTATACTATGAAGGATCTGTATACAATATAAGTGATTATATACAGGACCATACGGTGGTAGATATCAGCTGTACACAGGATGTGTATACCATATAAGTGATTACAGTTACATTTTGGGACTCACAATTATGTATTTTCTGATCAGTGGCATCCTCTTTCCTTTTCTTCTTCGTTCACATAAGACCACCATGTGGATCTCTTAACATCTGCAGGACAAACATGTCAGACTCTGCATTTTTCCAGTGCCCTCCCCTCTTCTACACAATCTTTCCATCTATATTCCCACAAACTGTAATAATGCCCTCATTGGTCTCCTGCACAGTAAAAGGGCAGGTAGGTAGGTAGCCAGGTAAATAGGTAACTAGGTAGGTAAATCATGAAGCCAGATATGTAGGTAGGTGACAAGCCAGGTATGTAGGGGGCTAGCTACAGTGGGGATCAAAAGTTTGGGCACCCCAGATAAAATTTGTATTAATGTGCATAAAGAAGCCAAGGAAAGATGGAAACATCTCCAAAAAGCATCAAATTACAGATTAGACATTCTTATATTATGTCAACAAAAATTAGATTTTATTTCCATCATTTACACTTTCAAGCCCCCTTTGGCAAGTATCACAGCTTGTAAACGCTTTTTGTAGCCAGCCAAGAGTCTTTCAATTCTTGTTTGAGGTATCTTTGCCCATTCTTCCTTACAAAAGTCTTCCAGTTCTTTGAGATTTCTGGGCTGTCTGTCACGCACTGCTCTTTTAAGGTCTATCCATAGATTTTCAATTATGTTGAGGTCAGGAGATTGTGAAGGCCATGGCAAAACCTTCAGTTTACGCCTCTTGATGTAATCCCCCGTGGATTTTGAGGTGTGTTTAGGATCATTATCCATTTGTAGAAGCCTTCCTCTCTTTAACTACAGCTTTTTCACAGATGGCATCAAGTTAGCATCCAAAATTTGCTGAAATGTTATTGAATCCATTTTTCCTTCTACTCATGAGATGTTCCTTGTGCTACTGGCTGCAATACAACCCCAAAGCATGATTGATCCACCCCCATGCTTAACAGTTGGACAGAGGTCATTTTCATTTAATTCTGTTCCCCTTCTTCTCCAAATGTACCTTTGCTCATTCCAGCCAAAAAGTTCAATTTTAACCTCATCGATCCACAGAACTTGTTTCCAAAATGCATCAGGCTTGTCTATATGTTCATTTGCAAAGTTCAAACGCTGATTTTTGTGGTGAGGATATAGAAAAGGTTTTCTTCTGATGACTCTTCCATGAAGACCATATTTGTACAAGTATTTCTTTATAGGGGAATAGTGTACCACAACTCCAGTGTCTGCCAGATCTTTCTGGAGGGATTCTGCAGTCAAACGTGGGTTTTGAATTGTTTTTCTCACAATCCTGCGAGCTGTTCTGTCTGATATTTTTCTTGGTCTTCCAGATCTTGCTTTAACTTCCACTGTTCCTGATGACTGCCATTTCTTAATTACATTACCAAACAGAGGATATTGACCTCTGAAAACGTTTTGCTATCTTCTTATAGCCTTCTCCAGCTTTGTGAGCGTCAACTATTTTCAGTTTTAGATTTCTAGACAACTGATTGTTGGAACAAGGTCAGAAGAGTCTGGGCATTTAAAACCTTTGAGATTGACATCACCTGGTCTTCCCAGACGATGATTGAGGACAATCCATGACACTGGCAGGTCTCAGCTTTGCAAAGAGGGCAGTGCATGCTATAAATTCTGCAGGGTGCCCAAACTTTTGCAGATGCCATTTTTTTTCCTGTTATTTTGAAAGTGTAAATGATGGAAATAAAATCTAACTTTTATATGTGGGAGTGCAGCTCACAAAAAATTAGTCGAGGTATGAATGGAGAGTACTTACACCGCAAAGTACAAAGTGATTGAAGTAAAATAAATAAATAGGTCCCATTCACCTCTAGACTAATACCAGAAAAAACTGATACATGATGCTTGTATATAATTGTAATAATAATAATTAGAACTGTGCTTCAAATTTATGATGAAAACAAAATTGTATTTATTCATATAAAACAACCGCTAACAAAATGATATGTCATAAAATATAACAATATATCTGACAATACCTCCTTACACAGGGCCCTTGTGTGGAGGAAAAATGTTATATATACCCGTAGGTTAAGGCAGCAGAGTTAACCCATCCCCTTCCCTGTAGGTATAGGCAACAGAGTTAAACCCTCCTTCCTTGTAGGTATGGGCAGCAAAGTTAACCCCCTTCCCAATAGGTTTAGGAATAGAATTAACCCCACTTTCTCCTTAGGTATAGGCAGCAGAGTGCCTCTCCTTTCCCTGTAGGTATAGGCAGAGTTAAACCCCCTTTCCCCATAGGTAGAGGAAGAGTTAAAACACTCATTCCTCATAGGTATATGCAGAGTTAACCCCCCTTTTCCCCATAGGTATAGGCAGAGTTACCCCCCTTTCCCCATAGGTATAGGCAGAGTTATCCCCCCCATTCCCCATAGGTATAGGCAGAGTTACACCCCCTTCCCTATAGGTGTAGGCAGAGTTACACCCCTCCCTCTTCCCTATAGATATAGGAAGAGTGACCCCCCCCCTCTTCCCCATTGGTATAGGCATAGTTACCCCCTCTTCCCCATAAGTATAGGCATAGTTACCCCCCTTTCCCCAAAGGTATAGGCAGAGTTACCCCCTATCCTCCCCCTTTCTCCATAAGCATAGGCAGAGTTACCCCCTTTCCCCATAGGTTTTTGCAGAGTTTCCCCCCCCTTTCCTCCCCTTTCCCCATAGGTATAGGCAGAGTAACCCACCCCCCTTCCCCATAGGTATAGGCAGAGTTACCCACCCCCCTTCCCCCTAGGTATAGGCAGAATTATCCCCCCATTTCCCTATAGGTATAGGAAGAGTTACCCCCCCTTCCTATCCTTTCCCCACAGGTATAGACAGAGTTACCCCCCCCCTTTCCCCATAGGTATAGGCAGAGTTACCCCCCCCTTCCCCATAGGTATAGGCAGAGTTAAAAAATAAATACAAAATTATGCTCACCTGATGTCCCCCACACAGCGATCTCCTCAGCACCAGGAGCCCATGTCTTCTCCCCTCCACAGTACAGGCGCCATGAGTGATGTCACAGGCGCCTCTACTGCGTGCTGTGTGGGGGCGGAGGTCGTGTCTCCTCTGTGTAAGCTGCCGATGTGGCTCAGACAGAGGGGATGCCTTTTTCTGTATGTGTGTGTATCGCACATACCGGAAAAGGCAGCGCTGTCTGCTGGGAATTCAGTGTGCATTCATTATTCCTTTATTTTTGCCAAGTAAAAAAACCTTTAGAGATATTCCCATAGAGATTGCCATGGGCAACTACCAACACTATCATCTATAAGTACAACCCCCTCCTCACTGTGTGAGCTCATAGAGTGTGGGAGGTCTGGGGAAAAGACCCCAGCCAACGTGGCTATCCTGAAATTCCACTGGATCTCCTGACCACACAACCTCCCTGTGTTTTTGCAGTGATTACTAGATTTTATTATTTTTGTGGGCAAAAAGTGGGAACAAGGACACAAGGCAGAAGACACAAAGGGACAGTTGCTACAGAGTGGGGCAGTATTCTGTGGGACACAAAGGAAATATATATATATATTTTTTTTTTTTAAACACAAAAGGGGCACTATTCCCTTATGGGGGGGGGGGGGGCATTGAGGGATTATTTGGGAGCACAAAGGGGAGTGCACATGAGACTTTAGTAATTTGGCAGTTTAGTTTAGTTTGGCCCGGGGAAGTTGTTTGAGTTTTTCTGTTAAGACAGACATGGACAAGCCTGTGAGGAGAGTGTGGGAAAGAGGACCTCCCAGCATTGAAGCAGGCCCCTCAGACCTTTGGCCATACTTGGCAACCAGAGAAGCTTATACTGCTGCATGTTTGAAGTGGATGCACCCTGCCTTTGGGAATTGTAGCACAAAAGTTGAGCATTTGAGCATTCACCTGCTGTGTAACTGAAATACCTGACTACTGAAACTTTAGGGAGAAAGTGAAGATTGGGAAACCTGTGAAACCCTTCTCCAGCTCAGCAAACCTAAGGTTGAAACTGTGTTATAAACCACAGTGTGCCCCTATGTTCAGCTACCTCTTTGCTAAGTAAAGAAAACCATAAATTATAATTTCAACATTCAAGTCTTCTGCTTATCATTTGCACCTCAACATCAAGGGAACCCAACACAGGTTAGGAGATACTACACAGGGTGTGTAGAAGGGTTCAGTGAAAACCTCAGCCACTATGAATACTGTGAGCAGAGAGTGTCAGGAGACTAGTAACTGATCATTCAAGCTAGGTAGCAGTCCTTCTGGACTTCATACCCTATGCTCCCTCTGAGTTGCAGCATTATTACTGTGTAGAGGCACAAATGATGATTTCAAGAATAAAGGGGAAGAAGATGACTACAATAAATGAAGTCACCTGTAAGTCAGTAGATATAAATGTTCTGTAATAACATTTCATTGTGTACAACAATTAAATATAATGCTTCATGAGTTTAGCAATAAACATGTTTTGTACAGTTAGCTCCAGGACCAAGAGGCTGCACAACATCATATTACACATGTCCTATGGCATATTGCATGATGTCATCAATAATACACCCCTCCGATGCAACAGAGCCTCATACTACACACATGCTTTTATTTCCACACCAAACCAGCATCAAAACATATACATATGGTGGATTGGTGTGGAATTATAAGTAACATCAATTTCATCAGTTTATAATTACATTATTTATTTCCCATGTGTAAGCTATATAAAAACATGGCCTAATACATTATATTCTTCACATCGCTCTACAACAAACTACCATTTTATGTATCAGATCATATTTTCATTATCACAGTGATCTCACTCTGCCTATGTAAATAAAGCTCTGTTCACATGACTCTTTTTGTATACTTTCAGAGGTATATGTTGGGAATGTTCCTGTGAAATATGTCACTGTATAAAGTGGCATTCACTGGCAATTGGCCACAATGTAAAAATAAATGAATAAATTTACCATATGGTGGCTCACTGTGCAGGAAAGTGCAGGTTTTTATGCTCAATTGGGTAAATGGGAACCTATGAATACATTTGGGAAGACAGAGATAGGTAATAGTGCATGTAGTGGTACTAGTTACTAACAGTATCTAATAATTATTACTATTGCTGCCGCACCTCATTTTTTGGGGTCTATGGTTTTGCCCAAGCACCAACAGAAGCTGTGAGGGGGTGAGCTGGCCAAACTTTTTACTACTTTCCCAACTAATATTATAACGCCAACTCCATCGCATGTATCTAGAGCTGCTTATTCATTTCCCTAAAATTTGTATCTGTTCCCAAATATTTACATATTGTTAGCTTATAGAGACGTAACACCTACCAAATCTATCACACTGTTTTTGGAACTGTTACAAATATACAATATTCTATATAAAGCATTATGGAAAGTGATAATGCATTAATTATATTCAGTTATAGTGTAATAACAGTTTTTAGAATATTGTGGCAAAGGAAAACTATACACAACATTTTCTGGTGGCTTACATGAATTGGCTACCACTGTCATATCATATGACAAAATTATGGATGACCCATCATTGTGCCACAGTGTAGATATCAGGGATTGCAGGGATCTGTGTAGGCTGGCAGCGAGGGATCGGAGGAGAATTTGAAGGTTAAGTTAAGCATTATTCTAATTTAGGTCATTTGTTGTTTTTTTTCTGACAGTTAAAACGTATCTCATTCCATTAGTTTGAATTAAACTGAGGATTAACTGCAATGCACCACTCCGTAGAAAACTGCAGGGACTATATACACTGCTCAAAAAATTAAAGGAAACACTAAGATAACACATCCTAGATCTGAATGAATGAACTAATTGTGTGAAATACTTTCATCTTTACATAGTTGAATGTGCTGACAACAAAATCACAACAAAATTATCAATGGAAATCAAATTTATCAAAACATGGAGGTCTGGATATGGAATCACACTCAAAAAACCACACTACAGGCTGATCCAACTTTGATGTAATGTCCTTAAAACAAGTCAAAATGAGTCTCAGTAGTGTGTGTGGCCTCCACGTGCCCGTATGACCTCCCTACAATGTCTGGGCATGCTCCTGATGAGGTGGCGGATGGTCTCCTGAGGGTTGTCCTCCCAGACCTGGACTAAAACATCTACCAACTCCTGGACAGTCTGTGGTGCAACGTGGCTTTGGTGGATGGAGCGAGACATGATGCTCCAGATGTGCTCAATCGGATTCAGGTCTGGGAATTGGGCGGGCCAGTCCATAACATCAGTGCCTTCCTCTTGCAGGAACTGTTGACACACTCCAGCCACATGAGGTCTAGCATTGTCTTGCATTAGGAGGAACCCAGGGCCAACCGAACCACCATATGGTCACACTGAGAATCTCAACTCGGCACCTAATGGTAGTCAGGCCACCTCTGACAAGTACATGGATGGCTGTGCGGCCCCCCAAAGAAATGCCACCCCACACCATTACTGACCCACCGCCAAACCGGTCATGCTGGGGGATGTTGCATGCAACCGAACATTCTCCACGGCGTCTTAAGACTCTGTCACATGTGCTCAGTGTGAACCTGCTTTCATCTGTGAAGAGCACAGGGCACCAGTGGCGAATTTGCCAATCTTGGTGTTCTCTGGCAACTGCCAAATGTCCTGCACGGTGTTGAGCTGTAAGCACAACCCCCACCTGTGGACGTCAGGCCCTCATACCACCCTAATGAAGTCTGTTTCTGACCATTTGGGTGGACACATGCACATTTGTGGCCTGCTGAAGGTCATTTTGCAGGGCTCTGGCGGTGCTGATGTACTGGCCTGTCTCCTGGTAGCGCCTCCATGCTCTAGACACTACGCTGACAGACACAGCAAACCTTCTTGCCACAGCTCGCATTGATGTGCCATCCTGGATGAGCTGCCCTACCTGAGCCACTTGTGTGGGTTGTAGACACCGCCAGCATTCAAAACATCAGCCAGGAAGCATAGGAACTGAGAAATGGTTTGTGGTCATCACCTGCAGAACCACTCCTTAATTGGGGGGGTGTCTTGCTAATTGCCTATAATTTCCACCTGTTGTCTGTTCCATTTGCACAACATCATGTGAAATTGATTGTCAATCAGTGTTGCTTCCTGAGTGGACAGTGTGATTTCACAGAAGTGTGATTGACTTGGAGTTACATTGTGTTATTTAAGTGTTCCCTTTATTTTTTTGAGCTGTGTATTATTTTTGTGCCAGTTTCATCAGTTAAAGAGTATTGAAGAAAATCGATTTGATTGATTTGTAATAAATAAGTAAATAAATAAATAAATAGGAGAATTTATGTGTCTGTAACTATTTAAAGTTAAAGCAATTTATATATTCAGGAAAAATATGTATATATGGGGGCAGCCATACTAGAAATACACTCTTCCATCTTGTATATGTATACAAAGAGTGTCAGCGGCACTGTGGCTAGTATGTACTTTAAAGGGTTACTCTGGTCCAAAGACATCTTATCCCCTATCCAAAGCATAGGGGATAAGATGTCTGATCGCAGGGGTCCCACCGCTGGGGACCCCCACAATCTCTCATGCATCACCCACCTGTCTGAGTTGCATGCAGCGCTGGAGGCTCCATGTCTAAAGCCTTACGACCACGGGGCCAGAGTATCGTGATGTCATGACTCCGCCCCCTTGTGATTTCATACCCGCCCCCTCAATGCAAGCCTATGGGAGGGGGCAAGGCGGCCATCACGCCCCATCCCATTGACTTGCATTGAGGGGGGGCATGTCATCACAAGGGGGCAGTGTCGTTACATCACAATACTCCGGCCCCTTGAGCATGATGCTTCAGATGGAAGAGTAAAGCAGACAGAGTGGCATAGTGCATTGTACAGACAGAGCGGCATGGTGCATTGTACAGACAGAGCGGCATGGTGCATTGTACAGACAGAGCGGCATGGTGCAATGTACAGACAGAGCGGCATGGTGCATTGGAATCCTTAAAGGTATTCTATGCCATGGCAATGACAACTAATCACCTATTCATTGAATAAGTGATAAGTATCTAATTAATGGAAGTGTGACTCCCTTGGGCTCACACTGATCATTATAAAATGGGGGCCTCAGGTACCCCTGTTTAAATAGTGTATGCATACTACATCTCCTTACAAACTTTATGGGACTTTCAAAAATAGCTAGAGACCAGGAAATTACAAGGCAGCTGCATATATCGCTTTATCTGTATGTAAAGTGTGTAGGGTCTTGCCTTATTTAGGTCTCCAGCAGTATACTAGAACTCTCATTAATGGCCAATCTTCTTATAATAATGAGAAGACTCTTTTTCTGCTTCACAATAGAAGAAACACACGAATGTCAGGAGCACTTCTCCAATTGTCATGTGTTCTTTATATTTAAAACCTCACTGCAACAATACGCAGTGGCCCAGATTTATCAAAGAATGTCTACGGTAGAGCTATTTTCCCACGTTTATTTGGGTGGTGGGTTTGACTAGCATGCATCTTATTTATCAAGAAGGTGCAGCAGGATGATGAATTCTGCTGTGGCGGGAAAAGCTCTACCACATACACTTTTTCTAGAGGCTTGTGAGGGAGCAAAGTAGACACTTTCCCGGTTCCTGAATTTCGCAGGTTAGGTGTTTTTAATTACTTTCACAGAGCTGCCGGGACATTTTTACTTGCATTTTAGACGCTACAATCAAATTTTATTGCGGTGTCTAAGGGGTTAAAGCCGGGCATCCCTGTGATCGGTGATGCCTCGCATTAGAGATGGATCCTGGTGTCAGATAGCCGCCAGGACCACCCAGCTATGACCTGTGCTCAGGAGCTGAGTCATAGAAGGGAAGTGGGACGCTGTCGTCCACAAGAGGTTAAAGGTTGAATTGTGGAAGGTAGAAGTGATTCTCATGCCTACTGGTAGGTGGTGTAGCTTTGCGCCTAAAAAAGTACCTTTGCGCACAAAATAGCGACTTTTGACAAATGATAAATACCTGATCACTGCATGGTCAAAAATAAAAAGTTCTACAAGTAGGCAAAAAGAGTGAAACTGTCTATATCAAAAGACGCAGAAAAGTCGCTAAATATGCTGCTTGCGCCTGAACTGCGACATGAACTGTGCCAAGACAAAAAAAATGCTCTAAAAGCAATGATAAATCTCCCCCTGTATGTTTACACTAACAAAAAGTATTCACCCATATATGCTCAAATGCCTATAAGTCCTTTCAATGCAGTATTCTCCCTGCAGCAGCCCACATTCTATGCATAGCTGCGTCTGCAGTTTCGTAAACTGCCGGGCTTCCGAGATGGGGACGTCACGTCACGCCATGTCCCCTCCATTCATTTCTATGGGAGGGGGTGTAACGGCTGCAATGCCCCCTCCCATAGACAAGAATGGAGGGGGCGTGGCGTGATGTCACATCCCCGTCTCGTAAGCCCGGCGGTTTCTGAAACTGCAGACGCAGCTACGCATAAAAGGAGATCGTGGGGGGGTCCCAGTGGCGGGTCGCCCACGATCAGACATCTTATCCCCTATCCTTTCGATAGGGGATAGGATGTTTTTGCCCGGAATACCCCTTTAAAATAAAGTATATGAATAATAATAAATAAATAGATAAATAAATAAATACATGTAAAAAATATATATACATAAAAAAAACTATACAGTCCATATACTATTTTCAGTATAATCTGGACGGTATGTTTTATAATTCAAAGTGCGTGCCAACAAAGGCATGTTATATAGGGGATATTAGGAAGGAGATAGATAAATATGAATTTTCCACTCTTAATACATTTTTATAGCATTTGAAACATGTTTTAATATGTGTTGTATTACTGTGAAGTTCTGCTGTGGAGTATGAACAAGCATTTCAAAGCTAGAAGACCATATTTTATTCTCACCCACACACTCATTTCTGATGAAGTGGCCCCACTACAAAAAAAATGTGGACACCTCTGTTATAGAGATCCGAGAAATCAGATGAGATCACAACTGCAAACAATCTTCATTACACATTCCTTGCACAATGTTCATTCACTTAAGACAGCAATAATGCAGATCACATGTATATGAGCAGAAATATATGCCGAGCATGTAAAAAAAAAAGTAAAAACACTTCTTTTGCTTATAAGTTTAAAATGTAAATGTGATATAATTCAGGTACATGAACACCACCAGATCAGATTACAACTAGCAAATACCAGAGGATGTCATGATCAAGAAAGTCTCAAGAAAGTGTAAAAGGGAAACTCCGATGGAAAATCTATGTTTTTAAATCAACTGGTGCCAGAAAGTGAAACAGATTTGTTAATTGCTTCTATTTAAAAATCGTAATCCTTACAATACTTATCAGCTTCTACATACTACAGAGGAAGTTGTGTAGTTCTTTCCAGTCTGGCCACAGTGCTCTCTGCTGCCACCTCTGTGTCAGGAACTGCCCAGAGTAGAATAAAATATTTCCTGCTCTGTATAGTTCCTGACAGGAACAGAGGAGGCAGCAGAAAGCACTATGGTCAAACTGTAAATAACTACACAACTTTCTCTGTAGTATACAGCAGCTGATAAGTAATGGAATGGTTAAGATTTTTTAAATAAACTTTCTGGCATCTGTTAATTTGAAAAACTTTTTTTATTTTTCCCCACTGAAGTACCCCTGTAATTTAAAAAAATCAATCAGTCATAACTAGAAATGAGCGAACTTTTTAAAAATTCGATTCAGATGATTCGCCGAATTTTTTAGAAAAAATTTGTTTTGATCCAAATTTATTTGCGGCGAATCTAAATTAAAAATGGCTATTTCTGGGCTACAGACAGCCTCAATAGGGGTGTGCTGTGTTCTAACACGCATATGGAGTGTGCTGGGGTAGTGAAATAATACTGTTATTCAGAATAACTGTTACGCCGAGCGCTCCGGGTCCCTGCTCCTCCCCGGAGCGCTTGCGGCGTTCCTCTCTCTGCAGCGCCCCGGTCAGACCCGTTGACCGGGAGCGCTGCACTGACATTGCCGGCGGGGATGCGATTCGCATTGCGGGACGCGCCCGCTCGCGAATCGCATCCCAAGTCACTTACCTGTCTCGGTCCCCGGCTGTCATGTGCTGGCGCGCGGCTCCGCTCTCTAGGGCGCGCGCGTGCCAGCTCTCTAAGATTTAAAGGGCCAGTGCACCAATGATTGGTGCCTGGCCCAATCAGCTTAATTAGCTTCCACCTGCTCCCTGGCTATATTGCCTCACTTCCCCTGCACTCCCTTGACGGATCTTGTTGCCTTGTGCCAGTGAAAGCGTTTAGTGTTGTCCAAAGCCTGTGTTTCCAGATCTCCTGCTATCCATATTGACTACGAACCTTGCCGCCTGCCCCGACCTTCTGCTACGTCTGACCTTGTCTCTGCCTAGTCCTTCTGTCCCACGCCTTCTCAGCAGTCAGCGAGGTTGAGCCGTTGCCAGTGGATACGACCTGGTTGCTACCGCCGCAGCAAGACCATCCCGCTTTGCGGCAGGCTCTGGTGAATACCAGTAGCATCTTAGAACCGGTCCACCGGTCCACAACCAGCTAGCCGAATCGTGACAGTAGATCCGGCCATGGATCCCGCTGAGGTGCCGCTGCCAAGTCTCGCTGACCTACCCACGGTGGTCGCCCAGCAATCGCAGCCCAACAAGGACAGCAGCTGTCGCAGCTGACCGCCACGTTACAGCAACTTCTGCCACTGCTACAGCAGCAACCATCTCCTCCGCCAGCTCCTGCACCTCCTCCGCAGCGAGTGGCCGCTCCTAGCCTCCGCTTGTCCCTGCCGGACAAATTTGATGGGGACTCTAGACTCTGCCGTGGCTTTTTGTCTCAATGTTCCCTGCATATGGAGATGTTGTCGGACCAATTTCCTTCAGAACGGTCTAAGGTGGCGTTCGTAGTGAGTCTTCTATCTGGAAAGGCTTTGTCTTGGGCCACACCGCAATGATCCTGCCACAGCCACAGTCCAGTCCTTCTTCGCTGAAGTCCGTAGTGTCTTCGAGGAACCAGCCCGAGCTTCTTCTGCCGAGACTGCCCTGCTGAACCTGGTCCAGGGTAATTCTTCAGTAGGCGAGGACGCCATCCAATTTCGTACTCTCGCTTCCGAATTATCTTGGAATAACGAGGCTCTCTGCACGACCTTTAAAAAAGACCTATCCAGTAACATCAAGGATGTGCTGGCCGCACGAGAGATTCCTGCCAACCTGCAAGAACTCATCCATTTGGCCACCCGCATTGACATGCGTTTTTCTGAGAGACGCCAGGAGCTCCGCCAGGAAAAAGACCTTGATCTCTGGGCACCTCTCCCACAGTATCCTTTGCAATCTACGCCTGTGCCTCCCGCCGAGGAGGCTATGCAAGTGGATCGGTCTCGCCTGACCCAGGAAGAGAGGACTCGCCGTAGGGAAGAAAATCTTTGTCTGTACTGTGCCAGTACCGAACATTTCTTGGTGGATTGCCCTATTCGTCCTCCACGTTTAGGAAAGGCACGCACGCACCCAGCTCACGTTGGTGTGGCATCTCTTGGTACGAAGTCTGCTTCTCCACGTCTCACGGTGCCCGTGCGGATTTCTCCTTCTGCCAACTCCTCCCTCTCAGCCGTGGCCTGCTTGGACTCTGGTGCCTCTGGAAATTTTATTCTGGACTCTTTGGTGAATAAGTTCTGCATCCCGGTGACCCGTCTCGTCAAGCCGCTCTACATTTCCTCGGTCAACGGAGTTAAATTGGATTGCACCGTGCGTTACCGCACAAAACCCCTCTTAATGTGCATTGGACCCCATCACGAAAAGATTGAATTGTTCGTCCTTCCCAACTGCACCTCTGAAGTCCTCCTCGGTCTGCCATGGCTCCAGCATCATTCTCCCACCCTTGACTGGACCACCGGGGAGATCAAGAATTGGGGCTCTGCTTGCCACAAGAAATGCCTCACCTCTGCTCCCAGTCCCGTCTGTCGGGCCTCAGTGTCTCCTCCTGTGCCTGGTCTCCCCAAGGCCTATCGGGACTGTGCCGTGCCTCCTCATAGCTCCTCCCCTCCCTGCTCCTCCCCGGAGCGCTCGCGGCGCTCCTCTCTCTGCAGCGTCCCGGTCAGACCCGCTGACCGGGAGCGCTGCACTGACATTGCCGGTGGGGATGCGATTCGCATAGCGGGACGCGCCCGCTCGCGAATCGCATCCCAAGTCACTTACCTGTCTCGGTCCCCGGCTGTCATGTGCTGGCGCGCAAGGCTCCGCTCTCTAGGGTGCGCGCACGCCAGCTCTCTATGATTTAAAGGGCCAGTGCACCAATGATTGGTGCCTGGCCCAATCAGCTTAATTAGCTTCCACCTGCTCCCTGGCTATATTGCCTCACTTCCCCTGCACTCCCTTGCCGGATCTTGTTGCCTTGTGCCAGTGAAAGCGTTTAGTGTTGTCTCCTGCTATCCATATTGACTACGAACCTTGCCGCCTGCCCCGACCTTCTGCTACGTCTGACCTTGTCTCTGCCTAGTCCTTCTGTCCCACGCCTTCTCAGCAGTCAGCGAGGTTGAGCCGTTGCCAGTGGATACGACCTGGTTGCTACCGCCGCAGCAAGACCATCCCGCTTTGCGGCGGGCTCTGGTGAATACCAGTAGCATCTTAGAACCGGTCCACCGGCACGGTCCACGCCAATCCCTCGCTGACACAGAGGATCCACAACCAGCTAGCCGAATCGTGACAATAGCATGCAGATTACCAACATCGCTTTTAGAATAACTGCCGCAGAGCAGCACAATGACAGAGCCTGGAGGTGGCATCAGTATGAGGAGACCATATAGTGGCTGGATGACACAGCGTGGAGGTGTTGGCAGCATGAGGACACCATATAGTGGCTGAATGACACAGCGTGGACGTGTTGGCAGCATGAGGAGACCATATAATGGCTGAATGACACAGCATGGAGGTGTTGGCAGCATGAGGAGACCATTTAGTGGCTGAATGACACAGCTTGGATGAGTCTGAAGCATGAGGAAACCATATAGTGGCTGAATGACACAGTGTGGAGGTGTTGGCAGCATGAGGAGACCATATAATGGCTGAATGACACAGCATAGAGGTGTTGGCAGCATGAGGAGACCATTTAGTGGCTGAATGACACAGCGTGGAGGTGTTGGCAGCATGAGGAGACCAAATAGTGTCTGAATGGCACAGCCAGGAGTTGGCAACAGCATGAGTGGACACTAGACCTTCACAATCCCTAAGGTTACAAGATGAATTTAGAAATTTAAACCAAAGATTTGGGGTAGTTAATACAACCATAACAAAATTTTTATTCCCAGACCCAGTCCCAGCAGCATCATTAAACCATATATTGCCTGAATGGCACAGCCTGGAGTTGACTGAAGCATGAGGAGACCATATAGTGTCTGAATGGCACAGCCTGGAGTTGGCGGCACATGAGGAGACAATAGGGCCTCACAATCTCTAATAATAAAAGATGAATTTTGAAATTTTAATTGAAGATGTATGGTACCTAGTGCTACCATAAACATATATAGGTAATGTCCTAGATTCAGCAAAATCACTAAACCATGTAATTGCTATATACAGACACATACAGGAGCAGGCAGCAGCATGAGTACACAGCATTAAAAGGTGAATGTGGAAATCTCTAATGAAGATGCATGTTAGCTAGTGCTACCATCCAAGCCCAGCCCAGGCTGCTGCCCAAGCCCAGCAGCATCAGTAAACCAAATAGCTCCTGAAACATACAGTCAGGAGCAGGCATCAGCCGTACACCAGAGGGTTTCATAACCACATTGAAAGAAGTGTTGAAATTTCTATTAATCATTCATTTAGCTAGTGCTAAAGATCCAAAAATTTAAGGCTCTCGGGCGATGCCAACTGAGGGTTGTGTCTGAGGAACCCACCGACTGTTGACTGGGGGTGTCAGATGTCACTTGTGATGAAGTGGATGACCTTGCTAACCAATCAACGACAGCAGATGGGTTGATGGTCGAGACACGACTGCTAGCAGATGACAGGAGCTCAGGCCTCTCACTGCGACTCCTGCTGCCACTCGCCCCTAGTCTGCTGCGACCTCTGCCTGAAGGATTTAGGCCTCTGCCACTCCTCCGTGTACGTCCTGGCACTTCTCTGCCTGAAATACTTAGTGCGTATATGAGGGGAGTACAATATGCTTTACTGTGCTTAAAACAGTATTTGTCTAGAACAGCAGCAGGTGATTACTTTTGCCTGGCCTTTCACAGTATGTAGGCCCTTGACAGATTAACAGGTACAAAATGGTACACTACTTAGATGTACGAATGCGGTATGCACTGAGTAGGGCAGAAAAATAGGCTACAATATGCCTAAAAACTCTGTAAAACTCTGTTTTTGTAAAACACCAGCCGGTGAGTACTATTGCTTGGACTTTCATAGTATGTAGGCCTTTGACAGATTAATAGGTACAATATGGTACACTACTTAGATGTAGGTATGTGGTATGCATATATGAGGGCAAAAAAATGCGCTACAGTAAGCTTGGAAAGCGTATTTTTTGTAAAACACCAGCCTGTGATTACTTTTGTCTGGACTTTCCCAGTATCTAGACTTGTTACAGATTTACAGATACAAAATAGTAGACTGCTTTGATGTACGTATGTGGTATGCACTTATGAGGGCAGGAAAATGCACTACAAAAACTCTGTAATTTTTGTAAAACACCAGCCGGTGATTACTTTGGGCTGTCCTTTCACAGTATGTAGGCCCTTGACAGATTAACAGGTACAAAATAGTACACTATTTAGATGTACGTACGCGGTATGCACTGATGAGGGCAGAAAAATGCGCTACAATATGCCTAAAAACTCTTTATTTTTGTAAAACACCAGGCGGTGAGTACTATTGCTTGGACTTTCACAGTATGTAGGCCCTTGACAGATTAACAGGTACAATATGGTACACTATGAGGGCAAATAAATGCGCTACAGTACACTTGGAAAACGTATTTTCATGAAACAACAGCCAGTGATTAGTTTCCCCTGGCCTTTCACTGTGTGTAGGCTTGTTACAGATTAACCGGTACAAAAAAGTACACTACTTAAATGTAGGCATGTGGTATGCACGTATGAGGGGAAAAAATGCGCTACAGTACTCTTGGAAAACGTATTTTCGTAAAACACCAGCCAGTGATTACTTTTGCCTGGACTTTCTCAGTATCTAGACTTGTTACAGATCTACAGATACAAAATAGTAGACTGCTTTGATGTAGATATATACCTCTACAATTGTCACCACAAAGAATATATACCTCAATATAGAATGCAAAAGTTAAAATTTTATTAGTACATATACAAAAAACTATACAACCAGGACAGACAACTCCTAACCCATAAAATACTGGTCACATCAATCACAATGATGGGAATATGCACAATACCAAATAAATCCTCCGTGCAACAATATGGTAATGTCCATACAATAATTACAATAGAGAACAATATGCATACATACTAGGCAAGTTCATTACCTGTGGTAGACATACTCCTAGTGGCCATCCAGGGCCCCCGTGCACCCTCCTGCTTTGATGTAGGCATGTGGTATGCACGTATGAGGGCAGACAAATGCACTAAAGCCCGCTGAAAAAACATATTTTTGCACAGTAGCAGGACACAACAGTGCAGCACCACAAAAAAAAAATGGTGCATTAAACACAATTGTACTCTGTCTCTCAGTGTTAAGAATGGAGTGAACTGCTGGTTATTATACTGTCTACAGACTAGTATAAGCAGCTGAAGATTTCTTGTGGAAAAAATACACAGAATTGCGCTGAAAAATCTTTCCTTCCTCCTGTGATAAGGTTCATGAAGTTCAGGCAGCTTGTTTATCTGTTTGAGGCAAAAAAAAGCTACCTGCCCCTCTGATAAAATGCTGAATAAATTGACTGGGAACTTAATGGCTATCCTTCTCAGTGAGAACACGCACTGCACTGCTCTCTGTCCACAATGCTGATGTAAATAGCAGTTGGAAGTGGGACGCTGCGGTATGATCAATTCAGTGTGTCTCTGTAACACACAGAGACACGCAACCGTCCTATCTCTCTGCAGTGAATGGCATGAAATGAGCACCCACAAAATGGCTGCCGTTTGCATAGGGCTGTGACATGACAGGGGTGAATGAATGCTGATAGGCTGCATCCTGCATGTGATTCAGGGTCATCCAGCCTACCTCCCTTCCCGCCTTGCCTTCCCCCCTTCCCAGCATCCCCTGCCCCATGTACTGACAGGTGTCCATTTAGGTGTCCTGGAGCCTGGAACGCTGTAAAATGGAGTTTAATAAAGGGATGTGCGTGATAGAATCGCGGCGACATTCGCATTCGTTGCGAATTGAATAAATCCTGAAATTCATAACGAATTCGGGTTCGTCTGCTTCGATTGGCTCATCTCTAGTCATAACCTAAAAAATAAAGGGATGGAAGAGCAATGGATCAGGACTTCAATAATACACAAAATGGGTTATAACTTCAATGCAAAATATCCTTTTAGTGACATATGATCATGATTAATATACATACAGCACATTGTATTACATTAATAAGAAAGGGGCCAAACCCTTCAAGGCATGTTACATGCAACCTTGTATTTTGTAACAAATGGCCACAAATAACATTACATCGAATTCACTGCGCTCTGTAATGTGAACTCTAACATTTTCTTGACAGCATTGCTCTAACATGACACTGTTCATAAACTCATCTAAACATTTAGACATGTTATACACAGAAGTGTGGCTAATATGACCAATGTCTTCTACATTTTATGCCCATGATTGTCATCGGACATGGCACTAGGCATGCCTGTTTGGAGACCTTTTCCATTACTATTTTCATTATTTCTCTTCCATCTGTAGTTAATGATGTTTTGTATACTACTGTGTTATTTCACCCATTATCATCCATTAAAAAAAAGTCTTCATATCAATTAATTTTTGTTATCTTAAAGGCTACAAAGTAAATTCTGGTATAATATAACTTTTAGATATCCAGTAATATACTATATATATATATATATATATATATATATATATATATATATATATATACAGGGTGGGCCATTTATATGGGAATGGTTGGTGATATTAACTTCCTGTTTGTGGCACATTAGTATATGTAAGGGGGAAACTTTTCAATATGGGTGGTGACCATGGTGGCCATTTTGAAATTGGCCATTTTGAATCCAACTTTTGTTTTTTCAATAGAAAGAGGGTCATGTGACACATCAAACTTATTGGGAATTTCACAAGAAAAACCCAATACCCAAACTATCAGTGAGTGAAGAGTGGGAGAAGAGAGTTGCATTGACAATCAAACACAATGGGCAGCACATTGAACACATTTTATAAGTGGTCAGAAACTTGTAAATAACTCATGAAAGAATAATGTTATGTTAAAACCAAGCACATCATTGTTTTTCTTGGGAATTTCCCAATAAGTTTGATGTGTCACATAACCCTCTTCCTATTGAAAAACAAAAGTTGGAATAAAAAAGGCCGACTTCAAAATGGCTGCCATGGTCACCACCCATTTTGAAAAGTTTCCCCTCTCACATATACTAATGTGCCACAAACAGGAAGTTAATATCACCAACCATTCCCATTTTATTAAGGTGTATCCATATAAATAACCCACCCTGTATACTGTATATATATATATATATATTTTTTTTTTTTTTTTTATTTTTTTTTTCCCCTTTTCTCCTCTTCACATGAAGCCATAAAGTTAGGGTGAATTTGTAAGCACATGCCCTTATTAGCTGGGGCATGCTGGGGGTTGTAGTTTTGCAATAGCTGGATGCACCCTAGTTGGGATACTCTGCCATAAACCATGTTTTACTCTAAAGCCCTTCTGGTTTTCAGAGATATCGAAATTGTAACATTTAAAGGGGTTATCCAGGATTAGAAATACAGAGCTAATTTTTCCAAAAACTGCACCACATCTGTCCCCAGGTTATGTGTGATATCGCAGCTCAGTTCCATTGAAGTGAATGGAGGCAAGTTGTAATACCACACACAACCTGGGGACAGATGGGGCGCTCTTTTGCTATAACTGGATAATCGCTTTTAGATAATGAGGGGGATTTTTCTAATGTTGTTTCTCAGGTCTTGCGCCTAAGTTGTGTCGCACATTTTGCGCACCAGATTTTGTGACAAAAAAAAAAAATCCCAAAAACCCGACCAACTCTCCATTTTACTGAAAAAGGAGTGTTGCTGCCAGAAAAGGGGGCATGTTCTGGAAAATGGGGTCAGATTAAAACATCCCAACAAAGTTACTAATGTATTAACATAAAATGTGGTCATTTTAAGAAAACACCACATAGAGAGTGCACAGAGCCCTGCTTGTCCTCAGTGTACAGAGCCCTGCATGTGCTCAGTGTGAAGAGCCCTGCATGTCCTCAGTGTACAGAGCCCTGCATGTCCTCAGTGTAGAGCCCTGCTTGTCCTCAGTGTAAAGAGCCCTGTTTGTCCTCAGTGCACAGAGCCCTGATTGTCCTCACTGCACCCCAAGCCCTGCTTGTCCTCAGTGTACAAAGCCCTGCTTGTCCTCAGTGCACAGAGCCCTGCTTGTCCTCAGTCTACAGAGCCCTGCATGTGCTCAGTGTGAAGAGCCCTGCATGTCCTCAGTGTACAGAGCCCTGTATGTCCTCTGTGTACAGAGCCCTGTATGTCCTCTGTGTACAGAGCCCTGCTTGTCCTCAGTGTACAGAGCCCTGCTTGTCCTCACTGCACAGAACCCTGCTTGTCCTCACTGCACAGAGCCCTGCTTGTCCTCACTGCACAGAGCCCTGCTTGTCCTCACTGCACCCCGAGCCCTGCTTGTGCTCACTGCACCCCGAGCCCTGCTTGTGCTCAGTGTACAGAGCCCTGCGTGTCCTCAGAGCACAGAGCCATGCTTGTACTCTGTGTACAGAGCCCTGCTTGTACTCTGTGTACAGAGCCCTGCATGTCCACAGTGTACAAAGCCTTGCTTGTCCTCAGTGCAATGAACCCTTCTTGTCCTCAATACACAAAACCCTGCTTGTCCTGAGTGCAAAGAGCCCTACTTATCCTCAATACACAGAGCCCTGCTTGTCCTCAGTGCAATGAGCCCTGCATGTCCTCAATACACAGAACCCCGCTTGTCCTCAGTGCACAGAGCCCTGCTTGTCCTCAATACACAGAGCCCTGCTTGTCCTCAGTGCACAGAGCCCTGCATGTCCTCAGTTTGCAGAGCCCTGCATGTCCTCAGTGTACAGAGCCCTGCATGTCCTCAGTGTACAGAGACCTGCATGACCTAAGTGTACAGAGCCCTGTTTATCCTCAGTGTACAGAGCCCTGCTTGTCCTCAGTGCACAGAGCCCTGCTTGTCCTCAGTGCACAGAGCTCTGCTTGTCCTCACAGCACAGAGCCCTGCTTGTCCTCAGTGCACAGAGCCCTGCTTGTCCTCACTGCACAGAACCCTGCTTGTCTTCACAGCACAGAGCCCTTCTTGTCCTTAGTGCACAGAGCCCTGCTTGTCCTCAGTGCACAGAGCCCTGCATGTCCTCAGTTTGCAGAGCCCTGCATGTCCTCAGTGTACAGAGCCCTGCATGTCCTCAGTGTACAGAGACCTGCATGACCTAAGTGTACAGAGCCCTGTTTATCCTCAGTGTACAGAGCCCTGCTTGTCCTCAATGCACAGAGCCCAGCTTGTCCTCAGTACACAGAGCCCTGCTTGTCCTCACAGCACAGAGCCCTGCTTGTCCTCACTGCACAGAGCCCTGCTTGTCCTCACTGCACAGAACCCTGCTTGTCTTCACAGCACAGAGCCCTTCTTGTCCTTAGTGCACAGAGCCCTACTTGTCCTCAGTGCACAAAGTCCTGCTTGTCCTCACTAGTGTTGAGCGGCATAGGCCATTTTCGAATTCGCAATATTTCGCGAATATATAGACGAATATTCGTCATATATTTGCTAAATTCGTATATTCGTAATATGCGTTTTTTTCATATATGCGTAAATTCGCATATGTGAAAATTTATGAACTTTATAGCAAGTATACCAGTGTTACTTGATAGAAGTAGCAGGAGGGAAGGATCAATATTCGCGAATATTCGCATATGCAAATATTCGCCCAGCGGTCTCACACAGTATTATTAGAGCCTTCTGTAGACCACACAAGCTGGAAGCAGAGAGGGATGATCAATGTGATGTGTACTGTGAAAAAAAAAGCGAATATTCGTAATTTCGAATATATAGTGCTATATTCGTGAATATTCGCAAATTCTCGAATATGCGATATTCGCGAATAAAATTTGAATTGCAAATATTTGCGAGCAACACTAGTGCTCACTGTACAGAGCCCTGCTTGTCCTCACTGAACAGAGCCCTGCTTGTCCTTAGTGCACAGAGCCCTGCTTGTCCACAGTGTACAGAGCCCTGCTTGTCCTCAATATACAGAACCCTGCTTGTCCTCAGTGCACAGATCCCTGCTTGTCCTCAGTGTACAGAACCCTGCTTGTCCTCAGTGCACAGATCCCTGCTTGTCCTTAGTGTACAGAGCCCTGCTTGTCCTCAGTGTACAGAGCCCTGCTTGCCCTCAGTGTACAGAGCCCTGCTTGTCCTCAGTGTACAGAGCCCTGCTTGTCCTCATTGCACACAGTCCTGCTTGTCGACCCATACTTCCTGTATTTGGTCTCCTCACAGAGACACACAGACAATAGCTGCAGAGACAAAAATATACACATTCTTCACCTATGTATATTACAATTATATGTATAATGTTATTATCTACCTTATATTAAATGTTTTTGCAAATGAAAAGTAAACAATGTACATGACAACCTCAATGCCAGTTAGGGAAACACTGTAATGGTTAAGGTGCTGAAGCGGCAAATTTAGTAGTGTGCAAAGTTTTCTTTCTTTATTCTTAGAATAAGTTCCGGACTTAGGGAGAAGTGTCTACTGGCCTTAGGGAGAAGTGTCTACTGGCCCACTCCTCACCCCCCTCAACATGATTGACAGGGCTCATTCAAGTCCTGTGAAACATCCTGAGCCAGGAGGGAAGACGCCAGAGGGTAACCACCCAGTAAACCATTTTCGCTTATTCTGGCACTTCTATCTCTAGAACATGGCAGCTCTTTAGAGTAAAGCATAGTATAGTATAATCAATCGCACCACCCACTTCTAGATCATGCTTTCCCCATGTTAAAAAAAATCCCTATATTTGCACAATTGCAATATTTCAGCCATCTAGCCTTTTTTTTGAGCAATTTACCTGCTGTATGCTATCCTTTCTCATGCTATGCACCAGTCCTGTGCTGAATGCTTTATCTTTCCCTTACAGACTTCAGGTATTAAAGTAGTATACATCTGAACATAAATATTTATCTGATTAACCACCATGTCGTATTTTACTAAATAGCCATCCACATTTTTTCACAGCAAAAACAGCTTTTTGCCTTGTGTCTCTCAGATTAATGGTATTATGTGGAATAATACAGAGCCTGTGACTTTATTTTATTCAACAAAATGTGCCTTCATAAATGTAACAACAATATTTGAAAAACTGAATTGATTATTTATTATTTGTCCAAAGGAAAGTTTGCCTGCAGTATGTAAGTAATATCTACCTGTCTGGACTAATAAACTGTCTACCTTCTACATCATTCTTTTTGACAGTGTTGCAGTGAAATGGGCTCCAGAATCCATCAAGTCTTTTACAAAGCTCAGGTTGAAGTCATTTTATTTAGTTAAAGTGTCCTAAGAAATACAGTAGAATAGAAATTGTTGTGAGTAATTTTCTATATCTCATTTGAACTAGAGGTGAGAAATGTGTGCCTGTAGAACCAGAAGTTTGCCTAAAATGTTGTTTGGCAAACATGAGAACTTTGCCAAGCTTGGTTCGTTATTATAGGAGATGAAATGAAGAACATGGACTAACTTCTTACTAGAATGAATGGTGCACACCACACATACAAGGCCAGCTCTCTATTCATTCACTCAGGGGCCACTGAGCTCTCATAAATGGGCACGGTGGGGCTCCTTCTCAGGTTTTAAAGCAAAAGCTTTTTATTTCTTTTTTTTTTTATGTGGCACCAGTTGTACAAAATTATATATTTCTAATAAGTAGAACAAGCAGAGCTATGTTGGACTTATAGTCTGGGGATAAGTACGGGTGATCAGCCTGCCTGAGGTCTGACCAATGGTCTCTCAAAAAGTCCAAAAAAGGCAAGAAAGGGGCACCCCAGCATTCCAATGTCAATGTGTCATTTATTCACACATCTAAAAGTGACAGAAAATGCAACATATCAACCTTCACAATAAGGTATTTTTCAAGCATGACTTTTAAAGTGCTTTGTCTACAAAGCTGTGTAATTGTTCGCGATGTGACCTGTACTTTTTATCGGTACCACTTTGAATTCAATTGATCTTTTCGATCAGTTCTGACATTGGTATTTTTTTAATTCTTAAAGTTCATGGTGTGGGATCAAAAAAAATTAAAATCCTATTGAAATAGTTCATTCACTTCTGCATGTGGCTATACCAATTATGTAAAAAATTGTGTATACTTATTTAAAATGAGGAGTGATTTTATTTTTAATTTGGGAAGATTTTTTTACATTCTTAAAACCTATGGCAGGCTGTAATAGCAGATCTACTATCCATGACTAAGGGCAGCAAAATGGCCGAAACGTGTTGGATGAAAGCTTTTAATCTGCACTGCTGTCATGATTATTATCCATGAATATCAATAAAGGAGGACTGTTTTTACCTGGGTATCTATTCTGAAGAAAACTTTATTTTTCAGCATTTGAGGCTGTGCTGGCTCGGATCTCCGAGCTCGTGGCAACATCTGAGGTACGATAGTAGGAGGGCTGGCTGCACAAACACTTCAGGGTGTGAACACTTTGTTTCAGCATATCTACTACGGTAGAAAAATATTTCTGCAACAAAAATATCTGAGTTTTCCCTCCTATTTATTTTATTTTTTTACTCTTCTTTGTTACTTTTAAGATTGTAATGAAACAACACAATGCATAAAAAGTGTTGTGGCGTGTGGTGGTGTTTGTAGCCAAAACTAGACAAGTTCTTCCCCACTAATTTAAAAACCACCAATCGCTTTGCCTCACACAACTGAATGAAGAACTTTCACAAGAACTGCATTTTCCCAGAAAAATGCAACATGTAAAACCATAATAATAAGGTCAATTGTATTTTTTTTTTTCTAAACACAGCATGATCTGGTTAAGGCGCTGTTTGGAGCGTTTTGTACATACATTTCTTTATATGAAACATAAATGTACAAAATGGCACTAACTAAAAAATGGCACAAAAAAAAAAACCATAAGAATGCAAGGTACATTTTTAAAACTCATTTTTAAACGTATTGGCCCTCATTGCGCCAGAAATTCTGTCTGCACCAGATTTTGTGCCAGAATTTGCGTCAGAATTGAAAAAACCCCGACTAACTTTCCATTTTGCTAAGAAAACCAGAAAAGGGGTGTGGTCTCCAAAAAGGGGCGTGTCCCCGACATTTTCACAAAAATCCAACATATTTACTAAGGTTTCCACATAAAATGTGGTGGATTTGAGCTGAGGAAAACCTAATTAGTCAGAACATGTGTAAAAAAAAAAGCAAAATGTAGGGAAAGTGGAAAATGTAGGGAAACCTTAGTAAATACCGTGGAGAATAAATTGTAGGGAATTAAAACCCACAAAGAAACCTACACAACACTCTTAGTAAATAAGGGCCAATGTATGTATGTATGTGTGTGTGTGTGTCCAAACGGCTAAAGATATTACCATGAAACTTGCCACACATGTAACTTAAATGTCAACAACAAACATATGATAGGTGATTTAACCCTTACTCACCCCCATTTGCCAGGGTTGGGGTTTTTGTTTAAAGTCCCGTACAAGTCAATGGGAAATATATGTTACTGCATAACTTCCAAACGGCGGGAGATATTTCGATAATTCTTGGTCACATGTTACTTATATGTCCACTTAAAATATATTATAGTTAATTTTACCCTTAACTACCCCCATTTGTGAGGGTCGGGGTTTTTGTTCAAAGTCCCATGCAAATCAATGGGAAATGTATGTTCCCACATAACTTACGTACGGCTGGAGATATTTCAATACCTGGTACACATATTACAGGTCGGGATATGAGGACAGGATAGGAGGTCGAGAAAGGAGGTCGGGAAAGGTGGACGGGAAAGGAGGTCGGGATATGAGGTCGAGATAGGAGGTCGAGATATGAGGACGGGATTTGAGTACTGGATAGGAGGACGAGATAGGAGGTCGAGATAGGAGGACGGGATAGGAGGTCGAGATAGAAGGACGGGATAGGAGGTAGGGATATGAGGACGCGATATGGGGTTGGGATATGACAACAATATATGAGGAAAGCTTAGTCTGAAGAATGTCTGCTTATATTAATGGCCAAATTTCTTCAATGACTAAGGTTAAATGTGGTGGTGGTGCTACAGACTCAATACCTTCTATCTGATTTCCCAGCAGATCACCACAGTTGATGCAGAGTCCAGCAGCACCAAGACATATGATCAGATTATAGAGATAGTAGGGGGACATTAGATGAGGAATTTGGAGGCAACTATTTGGAATTGATGGCAAACAGTTTTTAAAATCAGGGTGAACATGGCCTTATTAGTACCAAGGGGGGTGTGCGAAAAACTCACACAGTTCCACAAACTCAAGACTTTTACTTATCAACTTGGCAGCAAATCCAGAAGACAAAACATAATACCTATTTTTCCAGCAGGGGGGAAGAATGTAAACAGATTTAGGGCCTTTTTACACCGGCCAAGGGTCTGTAGCTGACGAGTGCTATGTCATCAGTGCCTGTTATGGAGCGTTGAGCTGGAGCGTTTGTGGGGCCCGTAAAATGAATGACTGTCAGACGCATATCGCCTGCTTACACAGGGTGATGTGTGGCTGATAGTGATAATTTAAAAGGCCGCCAATCAGCCAAAAAATGTGTGTGTTTTTTTTTTTTTGGCTGATCGCTGGCCCTTTTCCAAGAAATGATTATTTGCACAATAATCGAATTTTCACACTCTATCGTTCAAAGGCAGGTGTCTTTGAGCAGGATTGTCCTTACTATATATCCACATACAAGCAAGAAGAAGTAGTCCCTCATCAGCACTATAGAATTGACAGGAGCAGAGGCTTGTATGCAACCTACTTTGACTCATCGACTTTCTCTCAAGTACAGCCACATAGTAGCAGTCTGTTTGGGACAGGTTTGGGACTGGATATAAATATGAGAACTTCCCCTGAGCACAGAGCACTGAACCAAAACACCCCGTCCAGATGGAGATCTTATTAGCCAGGACACTCAGGGCCTAGGGGAACTTACTAATACAATAACTACCATGGATTGGCAGAGTAGGGAGTTTACACCCATCACAGCAACTTATCAAGTAATTCACCAAAAATGAAAATTCCAAGTTAACTTTTTAAAGTGATGTTCACCAATAAATGTACAATATCACACACAATATAAATGCAAAGAAGGCAAGTGTTCAGCTCACCTAAACAGCCTCTCCACATTCCCGAAAGTGCAGGGCAACACTAAGAAGATAATGAGAATAAAGAGAGTCTAGTGCAGTACCGTGAAGCAAAAATGAAGATTTTTTCATTTTAATATATGGTGCAAGATACAAGGCATGGTGAAGCAAAGTTTTGTGTTTCAGGTGCAAATAGCACTCTTACTCCTACTATATAAATGCAATGACTACTATAAAGTGCATTTTCTTTTCTCATACCACTACTCGCATAAAAAAGCAGTATAAATCACATTATGTACATACGGACACATAACACAAGATGTCCTGTAGCTATAGAATCTGGTAAACAATGCAGATGTCCCAGCAAAAAAAAAAAACCTGCAAACTCGGACCACAAGGTAGCAAATTGTGATACTGTATGAGCGCAAGCTTCAATAATAGTAGCAAACAAAAGAATCAAGAACTTAGTACGTTTTTTTGTCCTCTTACAAGTCCTTTGCAGCAAGACCCTTCAGAAAGAAGGGATTGTCCAAAGAGAGACGCACTTTATGTTTCTACATTGACACATCGTTCACTGACTTCTAGCAGAGCTATATTTTGTAGGTGACTCAGTAGATTTGTTCACCTGATGTGAATGTACCACAGATTAAATGATCAACAGACTAAGAAGAGCTAATCTCATAGAATAACATACTATATAAATTAATATTCAGATGTGTTCAGTTGCACACAATTATTCTGCACTCTTAGGGTACGGTCCCATCTAGTGCATACTCATCGTATTTCATTCTGTGCAAAATCTGTTGCGCAGTGGGAAAGACTCTGCATATTCTCAATTGAGCGTACACACAGGGCTTCTATGTCGCTGCTCTGTGTGCAGTGAAGTTTGGAGTCTGGGCCAGGCGTCACAGTCCCGCTGGCATGAACCCGCCTTCAAACTTTAGTGCGCGCACAGGGCTCTGGTGGGGAAGCTCAATATGGAATATGGAGCATATTTCCCACTCTTGACATTCAAATGATGATATTTACTCAAAGACCAAGAAGCCCAATGTATAATACACTCAGTTGATCATATGCCCCCTATTATGCAAGTCAGTAGTCAGTACTGTATAACTTCCAATTCATTGGTAATAATATTGTAACATAAATAGTATAGAAATGCATACATTCCTCACGTGTTAAAAAGGTAGTCCAATGACTAAGTGTATGATTGCAGGGACCCGATTGCTGGTACCTCCCACAATCTCAAGAATAGGAAACTTGGGCCCCCTTTCTCAAGATCGTGGGGGTTCAAGCATTTTACCCCCCCCACCCAGTATTCTACAGATGCAGACAGTGTCATCTTGATCCCTGGTGCATTAAAGGGTTATTTTGGTCAAAAACTATTGGGGATAAGATGTCTGATCGGGGGGGGGGGGCAGCTCCTGAGACCCCCCTTGATCTCCCTGCAGCACCCTCATTCTATGCGGGTGCTGAATCTGCAGTTTTGGAAACCTCCGGCCATCACGCCCCCTCCCTTAGACAGGTTTCGGAGGTTTCCAAAACTGGAGATTCAGCACCAGCATAGAATGCGGGTGCTGCAGTGAGATCGCGGGGGGTCTCAGCAGCGGGCCCCCCGTGATCAGACATCTTATCTCCTATCCTTTGAATATGGGATAAAATGTTTTTGTCCAGAATACCCCTTTAAGATATTGTACTGCACTCCTAAGTACAGTACTCCTTCATTTCTGGCCTTATCTTGATCCCTGGTGCATTAGGATTGGAGGGGCAAGCTGTGCATAACTAGCTTGCCCCCTGACTGGTGAGCAGTTAAGGGGTTAAGAAATGTACAGGCAAGGTTTTTTTTAGCCCCCTCCCCCGCCTGTAAAACTTGCCAGTGGCTACAGTGGTATGTCCCATGGATAGGGGGGAAGGAGTGCACCAATCAGGGGTTTAATAGTTTCCCGGGCTTTCAGGGGCCCTCCCCATGGTATTTATAGCTGTGGTGCCTCCCTTCCCCCCTCAATCTGCCCAGAACCCGGAGTTTTGGTTGCCGGTTGGTATGTATCTGCCCCTTATTTATGGCCCGGATGGAGCAGGAGGGTGAGGGCTGGCATGCTCGCTTGTGGCTGAGCTGGCCTCCCATCCTGTTGCACCCTGGCGTTGGGTTTGGGAGGCTGGCGGACCTCTCACCCTCTCACAGTCCCGCTCTCATTCCCCCTGTCCTGCCAGTTCCTTTAATCCCCTTCCCTGCCCGTTCCTTTAATCTCCTGCCCGGTCCTTTAATCTCCTGCCTGGTCCTTTAATCTCCTGCCCATTCCTTTAATCCCCTTCCCTGTCCCGTTCCTTTAATCTCCTGCCTGTTCCTTTAATCTCCTGCCCGTTCCTTTAATCTCCTGCCTGTTCCTTTAATCTCCTGCCCGTTCCTTTAATCTCCTGCCCGTTCCTTTAATCTCCTGCCCGTTCCTTTAATCCTTTTCTCTGCCCATTCCTTTAATCCTTTTCCCTGGCCCGAGCCCCATTCCCAGGCGTGCTCCTTTTGAGCGTGCTTTGCCTCCTTCCCCCGTTACTGTCCCCTCCGTCTGCGGTGGCGGCCCCCTGGGTGGCTGCTGCTGTTTTTTTTTTATAGGTTTGCGCAAATGGACGTTTATTAACGTCCATTTGCGTGTCCCCAGCTATAATGCGCGCTCACAAGTTGAGCGCGCAGCATAGCCGTCGGGTCCCAGTTGCTATTAGCAACCGGGACCCATGCTAATGCCGGACGTCGCCGAGCGGGCAGATGTCCGGCATTACCTTTTTGGATGCGGCGATCAAAGTTGATCGCTGCATCTGAATGTATGTATAGGCGCCCGGCTGCTCAGTCGGGCTGATCGGGACCATCGCGATTAAATCGCGATGTCCCGATCAGCTGGGACGCAGCAGGAGGGTCACTCACCTGCCTCCTGCGCGTCCGCTCGTGGATTGATTGCTCTAAGCCTGAAATTCAGGCTTGAGCAATCAATCACTGATAACCCAGGTCATTGCCACATGGCAAGTGATCTGTGTTAGGATCTGTGTGTGCAGTGTTGTGGCTCCCTATGGGAGCTACAGCATTGCACAAAAAAAAAAAAAAAAAAAAAAAAAAAAGAATGTTCATGAAGATCAATTTAACCCTTGCCATAAAACGTTTGGATCACTACTCCCCCCTCCCTTTTTTCCCCCATACATAAAAAAAATTAATAAATAAATAAATAAATAACTTAATAAATGAATAAATAAAATAATAATTAAATGAAATATAAAAATCTGTATTACATCAAGCATATACACGTATACGGTATCACTGCTTGCGTACATGTCCGTACTATCTAAATATATCTTCGATTGCAGTACTCCTTCAATGGCGTACTCGCAAAAATAAATAAATAAATAAATAAATAAAATTTAATAAAAATAAATAAATAAATTAATAAATTAATAAAAAATTCATAAATAAAATACATTAAAAACATAAATAAATAAATAAAAAATTATAAATAATAATAAATAAATGATGAATTACAATGAAATGAATAAGTACAAACTGTGTGGATTTCAATACCCATACGCATGTGGTATCAAAGGCCACGTGCGTCAATGTCAGAACTATCAAGTCATATATCCTCATTTGATTGCACGGTTTAGGGTGTAAGCGCAATTTAATAATTAAATATATAAATTCTACAGTCCCATATAGCATATTTTGGTCGCTTTTTATACCAAAAAAAAAAAAAATAAATAAAATAAATAATAATAATCACATCTCTGATTGACACGACAATGGTACCGCTGTAAACTTTGGATCACGGAGCATGGTTCTTGCAGCCACTGCACCCCAAACCCTCCATCACCTCTCCTCCCCGAGTTCCCAAAAATAAAAAAAAAATAAAAAAAAAAAACACTGCGGCCGCTGCTGTCCCTCTTCCTGAGTCCTCTGCTGCTGGTTTCCCGGCGCCATTCCGGGCGGCGGCAGAGTACCCGCAACAAGGTGGTCTCCAGCGTGCCTTGTCCCACGCCTGCAGTGGTGAAGTGGTTCCTCCATCTTTTGTGCCTTCTCCATCTTCTGGACTTAGTGAGCGTTCTGTTGCGGGGGGCAAGGGTGGCTCTATTTTCGTGCCTGCTCTTGGGGCTTTGGCAGGCCAGTTGTCTTCAGCTGGCTAGGCTGGGTTGGTGCCCTCTCCTTCCCCGGTTAGTGTGCTTATGGCTGTTCTGGGTAGTATCTGCCTTTTGTTCCTGTGTGTTTGTTGGGTTTGGGTCTCGGATATAGGTGTATGTCTATGTTGGTTTCTGGTTGTGAGTTGGGTACGTCTCTTCTTGACGGGGTGCTTTGGTGTGGTATCGTTTTCTGCGGTGAACGCTTAGGTGAGTGGTCTTTTGGCCTTACGCTCTGGATGACCGGGTTTTGTGGATTTAGCTCCTGAGGCTTGTTCCTTATCCTGAATCGGTGGTACCCAGTTACGGTTTTGTTTCTTTTGGTTTTCTCCCCCCTTGGTTTGGTGTTTCTCTCCGTCACTAGTTGTAGTCCCTCTCCGCTGCTCTGTTTGTCCTAGTGTATTGTCTGATGTTTTCTCCTGTTTTGCTACCGATCTCTGGTAGGCATAGGACTCCTGTATGTCGTGCTGGGTGCTTTAGCTGATGTGGTGGTGGGTAGGTTTCGCTTGGGTCTCAGTTTGTCTTTCCTTGTGGGTTCTTCAGTTTGTGGTTGTTTTTCCAGGGGGGGATTCTCCTGTGCTCTACGCTTGTTGGGGTGTGGTTTGTTGCAGTCTTCCGCATGCCGTGTTGGCGTTTGTCTGCAGTTTTCCTGTGAACGGGGAGTGTTTGCGTTTTCTCTGTTTTGGTTTCCTCGGGGCTCGCTAGGTGCCCCTGTTCCGGTCCTTGCTGGTTTACTGTGTGTTCCGCATGGAATATGGTTCTGGGCGGAGTTTTTTCCTGCAGGTTGTCTCTGGCCACCGAGGGTGTCTGGTATTTGTGCCCCCGCATATGTGCCCCTGGTACGCTATGGGCTGACATTTCGGTTGGTTGGGGTTTTTTCAGGAGTTGGGCAGTGGACTGGCCTGCTTTCAGTTCCCCATTGCAGTGCACGGGGAGCTCGCTCTGTTCTCGGTTGTGGCCGGTTTGGTCGGTTGTTTGTGTGGTGTTTGGTTTTCCAGTGGTGCTGCGGTGGGTTTCTGCCATGCTTGGGGTTTTGTTTGAGCTTTTCCCTTGGTGTTGGTTGTGGGACTTCGGGTGCTTGCTTCGGCAGCTCATGTTTTAGACTTGTAACGTTACTGTGTGGGTTGGCTTGGCCCCTGTGCTTGGTTGCGCGCTAATTTTATGATGCTTTTCTTCTTTTCTAGTGTGTGATTTGAGTGATCAAGGGGCCTGTTTTCTTCCTGTGCTCGGCTTGTTGCACCTAGTTGTCACGATTCGGCTTCCAGGTAGTGGATCCTCTGTGCCAGAGAGGGATTGGCGTGGACCGTGCTAGTGGACCGGTTCTAAGCCACTACTGGTTTTCACCAGAGCCCGCCGCAAAGCGGGATGGTCTTGCTGCGGCGGTAGTGACCAGGTCGTATCCACTAGCAACGGCTCACCTCTCTGGCTGCTGAAGATAGGCGCGGTACAAGGGAGTAGGCAGAAGCAAGGTCAGACGTAGCAGAAGGTCGGGGGCAGGCGGCAAGGTTCGTAGTCAGGATGGGTAGCAGAAGTTCAGGTACACAGGCTTTGGACACACTAAACGCTTTCACTGGCACAAGGCAACAAGATCCGGCAAGGGAGTGCAAGGGAGGAGACTAGATAAAGGCAGGGAGCAGGTGGGAGCCAATTAAGCTAATTGGGCCAGGCACCAATCATTGGTGCACTGGCCCTTTAAGTCTCAGAGAGCTGGCGCGCGCGCGCCCTAGAGAGCGGAGCCGCGCGCGCCAGCACATGACAGCAGGGGACCGGGACGGGTAAGTGACCTGGGATGCGATTCGCGAGCGGGCGCGTCCCGCTGTGCGAATCGCATCCCCAACGGCCAACACAGTGCAGCGCTCCTGGTCAGCGGGACTGACCGGGGCGCTGCAGGGAGAAAGACGCCGTGAGCGCTCCGGGGAGGAGCGGGGACCCGGAGCGCTAGGCGTAACAGTACCCCCCCCCTTAGGTCTCCCCTTCTCTTTGTCCGGTAACTGCCTCCCCTGGGATGAGGACACCGGGAAAAAATGGAGGGTTTCCTCAACGGCAGGCAGTACAGCAGGAGTGGGAATGGGGAGGGAGGGCAGAGGGCGAGGCCTGGCACGGGGCAGTGTGACACCAGGACGGGGGCCATGGGGAGGCACAGAGGCTTGCCTGATGGGACTGGGAGGGGGGGAGAGGCACTTCCTGTGGCAGGCAGAGTCCCAGTTCCTGATCTCCCCGGTGGTCCAATCAATGGTGGGGGAATGAAGCCGGAGCCAAGGCAGACCGAGGAGGACCTCAGAAGTACAGTTGGGAAGAATGAAGAACTCAATCCTTTCGTGGTGGGGTCCGATAGACATCAGGAGGGGTTCTGTGCGGTAACGCACGGTGCAGTCCAATCTGGCTCCGTTGACCGCGGAAATGTAGAGCGGTTTGACGAGACGGGTCACCGGGATGCTGAATCTATTAACAAAGGACTCCAACAAAAAATTCCCGGAGGCACCAGAGTCCAAGCAGGCCACGGCTGAGATGGAGGAGTTGGCTGTAGAGGAAATCCGCACGGGCACCGTGAGACGTGGAGAAGAAGACTTAGAAGCAAAAGATGCCACACCCACGTGAGCTGGGTGCGTGCGTGCGTTTCCCAGGCGTGGAGGACGGATAGGGCAATCCACCAAGAAATGCTCAGTACTGGCACAGTACAGACAGAGATTTTCTTCTCTACGGCGATTCCTCTCTTCCTGGGTCAGGCGAGACCGATCCACTTGCATGGCCTCCTCGGCGGGAGGCCCAGGCGAAGACTGCAAAGGATGCTGTGGGAGAGGTGCCCAGAGATCTAAGTCTTTTTCCTGGCGGAGCTCTTGGTGTCGCTCAGAAAAACGCATGTCAATGCGGGTAGCCAAATGGATGAGTTCTTGGAGGTTGGCAGGAATCTCTCGTGCGGCCAGCACATCCTTGATGCGACTGGATAGGCCTTTTTTAAAGGTCGCGCAGAGAGCCTCATTATTCCAGGATAGTTCAGAAGCAAAAGTACGGAATTGTATGGCGTACTCGCCAACGGAAGAATTACCCTGGACCAGGTTCAGCAAGGCAGTCTCAGCAGAAGAGGCTCGGGCAGGTTCCTCAAAGACACTTCGGACTTCAGCAAAGAAGGACTGGACTGTGGCTGTGGCAGGATCATTGCGGTCCCAGAGCGGTGTGGCCCAAGACAAGGCCTTTCCTGAAAGAAGACTTACTACGAACGCCACCTTAGACCGTTCTGTAGGAAACAAGTCTGACAACATCTCCATATGCAGGGAACACTGAGACAAAAATCCACGGCAGAGTCTGGAGTCCCCATCAAATTTGTCCGGCAGGGACAAGCGGAGGTTAGGAGCGGCCACTCGCTGCGGAGGAGGTGCAGGAGCTGGCGGAGGAGATGGTTGTTGCTGTAGCAGAGGCAGAATTTGCTGTAACATGGCGGTCAACTGCGACAGCTGCTGTCCTTGTTGGGCAATCTGCTGCGATTGCTGAGCGACCACCGTGGGAAGATCAGCGAGACTTGGCAGCGGCACCTCAGCGGGATCCATGGCCGGATCTACTGTCACGATTCGGCTTCCAGGTAGTGGATCCTCTGTGCCAGAGAGGGATTGGCGTGGACCGTGCTAGTGGACCGGTTCTAAGCCACTACTGGTTTTCACCAGAGCCCGCCGCAAAGCGGGATGGTCTTGCTGCGGCGGTAGTGACCAGGTCGTATCCACTAGCAACGGCTCACCTCTCTGGCTGCTGAAGATAGGCGCGGTACAAGGGAGTAGGCAGAAGCAAGGTCAGACGTAGCAGAAGGTCGGGGGCAGGCGGCAAGGTTCGTAGTCAGGATGGGTAGCAGAAGTTCAGGTACACAGGCTTTGGACACACTAAACGCTTTCACTGGCACAAGGCAACAAGATCCGGCAAGGGAGTGCAAGGGAGGAGACTAGATAAAGGCAGGGAGCAGGTGGGAGCCAATTAAGCTAATTGGGCCAGGCACCAATCATTGGTGCACTGGCCCTTTAAGTCTCAGAGAGCTGGCGCGCGCGCGCCCTAGAGAGCGGAGCCGCGCGCGCCAGCACATGACAGCAGGGGACCGGGACGGGTAAGTGACCTGGGATGCGATTCGCGAGCGGGCGCGTCCCGCTGTGCGAATCGCATCCCCAACGGCCAACACAGTGCAGCGCTCCTGGTCAGCGGGACTGACCGGGGCGCTGCAGGGAGAAAGACGCCGTGAGCGCTCCGGGGAGGAGCGGGGACCCGGAGCGCTAGGCGTAACACTAGTGCTTCGCTGTTTGGAGTTACAATTTCTTTCCCTGGGGTCGGTATTGGGTGTTGATGTTTTGTCCCGTTTTCTCTGGCTGTAGTTCCGGAGGGTTGCTTGTGCGGCCGGCCCGTGGGTCCTTGGGGAGAGTAGTGTAATTCTTGGTCCGTTTTGGTGGCTCCTGCGGCTTGGTCGCCCTCCCAGTACGGCGCTTGCGAGTGGTTGGTGTTGGTGTGGAGGCCGGGATGTCTACAGTCGAGGAGGGTCCCGGAGGTTCCAGAGGGTCCCGGAGGTTCCAGAGGGTCTGTGGACAGCGGATAAAAACGTAAAAAAAAAAAAAAGATTGGTTTCCATACCTGGATTGCCCCTTGATGTAACCTTACAAGGCTCTAATGTTTGATTTACGGTTTCGTTTTAATAGGATGTGATAATGGAGGTTCGAGATTTGGGCAGTGTTTTCAGTGTATCCAAATAACATTCTGAGTATGTGATGCTGGGATCTTCACCTACAGTATGTGAATCACCTACAAAAAAAAAAAAAAAAGTTGGGTGCCTTTCCCGCTGTGCTGCGATCCAGTGGGGTGTGTTTGGTGCACGGCACATGGCAGGGGGTGATTTTATTTCTGCTTTGCAGGTGGTGTATACCTAGGGGGCCCGCGAGTGGGTGGTGTATACCTAAAGGCTGGGCCCGCGAGTGGGTGGCCTTGCTGTCGGCGACCGTTTTTATTTTCCTATCATTTTTGGGTCGCTTGGTGGCGGCTGCGGGTCGGGTTTTTGGTTGTCGTTTTGCGTAATTTTTCTGATCCAAGATTTTGCGCTAGTTTTTTGTCAGGGCTATGTGGATGGGGCACTTTTTCTTTCTCCTCGTCTCCTTCCATGGGACTTGGGTGTCCGTGTTTTGGGTGCCTATTTTGTGCGTTTCATGGAAAAAGTAAAAAAAAAAAATAAACAAACAAAAAAAAAAAGGCCCGTCGGTCCGAGACTGTTTAGGCGATCCGGGAGATGCAGCTCGTGCTCCATGAGGGTCCGTGACTGACTGTTTTGTGAGTTCGGGATTTGCTCTCTTTTTGTATCGGGGCCGGCGGAGGTGGCTGGGTTTCCGGAGAGGGTAGCGCTGCACGTGGGGCGCGGGCGATCTGCATGTTGTATTGCTATTTTCGCCCAGTTTGATGTTTCCCATGTGTGTTTTTGTTTTAAGAGCGGCTTTCTGCAAGGTGGTGCTAGTGTATGGGCGAGTCTGAGAGAGAAGTTCACACGGGTTATTTAAAAAAAAAAAAATAAATAAATAAATTAAAAAAATTAAAAAAAAAAAATGGTCCTGGTGGCAGGTACCTCGGATTTCCTGGAGAGGAAATGTGTTGAGCGGATTTCCTGGAGAGGAAATGTGTTGAGCGGATTTCCTGGAGATGAAATGTTTTGGGTGTGTCGGGGGGCTGAGGTGGCCCCAGGTGTTGGCTATCCAGTATCTCTTGGGTGGGGGTCGGAGCCCAGTGTAGGGCTAACTGGTCTCCTCCGTGGCGGTAAGAAGACGGTGAAAGCGGGGTCAACCCGGGGTAGACCTCCACACAGGACAGTGTGGCAGCACCTCTCGGGTGGGTAAGAAGCCAATCGGTGTCTTTGTTACAGTTAAATTGTTATTTATATAAGTAATTTTATAAATAAAGCTGTGGCCGATTCCCACCCACGGAAAAGTTAAATTGTTGTTGTGTCAGTTATTATTTAATTAATTATTGTAGTAAGGGGGAGGGGTAGATATAGCCTGCTAGGAGCTAATTGGGTCTCAACAGTCTGGAGGGGCAAGCTGTGCATAACTAGCTTGCCCCCTGACTGGTGAGCAGTTAAGGGGTTAAGAAATGTACAGGCAAGGTTTTTTTTAGCCCCCTCCCCCACCTGTAAAACTTGCCAGTGGCTACAGTGGTATGTCCCATGGGTAGGGGGGAAGGAGTGCACCAATCAGGGGTTTAATAGTTTCCCGGGCTTTCAGGGGCCCTCCCCTGGGTATTTATAGCTGTGGTGCCTCCCTTCCCCCCTCAATCTGCCCAGGATCCGGAGTTTTGCCCTCCCTCCCTTTTTTTTTGTATCTCGGTTTCTTGTAAGTCACAGCTTGGCGGTAAGAAGACGGTGAAAGCGGGGTCAACCCGGGGTAGACCTCCACACAGGACAGTGTGGCAGCACCTCTCGGGTTGGTAAGAAGCCAATCGGTGTCTTTGTTACAGTTAAATTGTTATTTATATAAGTAATTTTATAAATAAAGCTGTGGCCGATTCCCACCCACGGAAAAGTTAAATTGTTGTTGTGTCAGTTATTATTTAATTAATTATTGTAGTAAGGGGGAGGGGTAGTTATAGCCTGCTAGGAGCTAATTGGGTCTCAACAGTCATCCCAACACAATACATTGTTGGTTGGATTTACACATTCAAAATCACGGCTACATTTGTATGTACACTTATTTCCTATCTTTAAAACTATTATGATACAATTAAAGGAGTACTCCGGAGCGCTGGTACTTAAAAAAAAAGTTTACCTCATCTGATAGCTCTTTCAAAGACCTTTCCAACGATACCTCATTTGTCAAATTTGGCCCAGCCATTCTCTTGTAATTGCCACCTGTAGCAGTAAGCAGCCATGTCATAAAGAATACATTTCCCATGACTCCCTGCGCCAGCTTCCTGTTAGCTGCTGCTCTCTCCCCCTCCTCTCCCCCCCCCAGGAAATTATAATAAATTATAATAAAGTGACGCCCACAGCTCCTTCCCTTGTGGTTATCTCCTCCCATCCTCCCCCTCTCAGCTCATCTGCCCTCTCCATGTGCCCAATAGCCCACTGATCCATGTGCCCACTAGCCCACTGATCCACCCATCCATGTGCCCACTAGCCCACTGATCCATGTGCCCACTAGCCCACTGATCCACCCATCAATGTGCCCACTAGCCCACTGATCCACCCATCCATGTGCCCACTAGCCCACTGATCCATGTGCCCACTAGCGCAGTGTTTCCCAACCAGGGTGCCTCCAGCTGTTGCAAAACTACAACTCCCAGCATGCCCAGACAGCCTTCGGCTGTCCGGGCATGCTGGGAGTTGTAGTTTTGCAACAGCTGGAGGCTCCCTGGTTGGGAAACACTGCACTAGCGGTGTCACAAGAATGCCACTGGACTACGCAAATAGCATAGGGCTAGCGTAGGCAGCGATAGGAGCCTAGCGATAGCCCTACCCTATTTGCGTAGTACTGCGCATGCACAGAATAAATTGACTTTGGGAGAGTAGCCGACTCAGGGCTGGGAGGCCGGCACAGCCCGCAGTGACTCATGGGAGCGATGAGTCACCGGGCGAAGATGGCGCCGGATCGTGAAGAAGACGCGGTCGAGCATCATCAAAGGACACAGCTTCCGCCCAGATGGAAAAGCGAGGGGAAGTCCGGGAAGAAGCCGACATGGATAACGTGAGTATATTACAATGTGATATAACTTTTATTAATGCTTCATTTCTCCCATAAACAGGTTGTGTCGGAGTACTCCTTTAAAGCATTAAGCAGCAGCAGCTTATGTTTCCTCCAAAGTGCAGATAGCCTGTATACCACCTGCATAGTGTTACAATAAAAGATGTTAAAAAAAAAAATTTTGTGGAATAAATTTTGTTTCATAAGTGCATCTAGTTGATATGCATATGTCATTCTCCAAGTTGTAACATAAACCATTTACTGTGTGTCACCTGTGCTCGTTATGAGATGGTGTCAGCACTGCCTTTAAGGCTGGGTTCACACCACGTTTTGTTAAATACGGTTCCCGTATACGGCTGGGAGGAGGGGGCGGGGCTTAATCGCGGCATCCGCCGTATTCGGGAACCGTATTTAATGCATGTCTATGAGACGACCAGAGTGAACCGCAGCCTCCGGTTGGCTTAGTTTTCGGCCGTATGCGGTTTCCCGACCGTAGGCAAAAACGCGGTCGACCATACGGTTGAAGTGTGAGCATCTTGTCAGACTGTCTACTACTGAGCCATGTTGGGAGAAGAGGTTTGGACCTAGTTCAGTTGCCCTGTTTCCAGCTAACCTTTCTGTGAAGTATGTTAACAAAGCTCTGGTTCTGCCAATCTATATCCAGTTTCAATTGCTAGAGTCAAACCTGAGTCCGCTCTGGGTCGATCACAGTGATCACGGCAAAGTGTGGTGTTTCAGGAGATTTGCCCAACACTGTCTTCAGTTCACACTGAGAGGACATTCATCTCTACTATTCTCTTCCTTCTCTGAGAGGCGGATTTGTCTAGCCAGAACATGGAATAGCCGTACAAAGACTCCTCTGCCAACACTTAACTCTTTCTAGGCTTTTAGCCAGAGTTAGTTCTGTGTAACTTACACATTACAATCATCTTTATCTTATGCCTTGCAATAGGGAATTTTAATACAAGCAATCGAGTCTTTTAAGTTTACTCACCGCCGTCAGCCAAGCTGTGTCGACCTTCCCAAGTAGAATATATTTTAATAGCAAAACTAAATAGCTCTATATTTGTATTCCTGGATAACCCCTTAATAGTACATCCATATACATTTTGTCAGTATTACTGGTCTTAAAACAATTAAAGAGAACTGTGACCAAAACCTGTCCAGAGGAAAAGTTGCTGAGTTGCCCATAGCAACCAATCAGATCGCTTCTTTCATTTTTCAGAGGCCTTTTCAAAAAAAAAAAAAGCGATCTGATTGGTTGCTATGGGCAACACAGCAACTTTTCCTCTGGACAGGTTTTGTTAAATCTCCCCCTATATCTGTATGTTTGGTTGTATATAGGGAACTTGCAGTAAAGTTAACCCCTGTTTTGCTAGTTTGGCATGTTTAACATACCAGCACGTACATCCCCCCTAATCCCCCCTAATCCCCCCCCCAGGCCTCTCACTAAGCATACCCTGGGATCAAGGACTTTTTACAATTATGCATGCAAAAGTCACACTGGTCCAGAGAGGGATATATAGGGTCAGCCACCCCCAAAGTCAACTGTGACCGTGAAGGCTATGCCTGAGAAACTACTACCCTCAGCTGCCCTGGCCTGCACCACCCATCCTCCTTGTGAGCATCACACTTATATTACTATTTACTCAATAAGGAACTGCAATAATACAAGAATACAACAATGCTAAATAGGATGAGCAATAACACTTGTTTAAGCCGTGTTTGCATATGACAAATATGATATATAATAATTAGACAAACCCTCCCGTATAAAACGAATACAGTGATCCCTCAACTTACAATGGCCTCAACATACAATAGTTTCAACATACAATGGTCTTTTCTGGACCATTGTAACTTGAAACCAGACTCAACATACAATGCTATTGAATCTGCAAAACATGTTAATGGCTGGAAGAACCGACCAATCAGAATGGATATTTCACTGGTAAAACCCCTGTATTCCTAAAGTGCATGCACTGACTGGTGTCTGGTAGCGCCCCCTACAGTACAGGGACGTACTACATGTTCTGTACTACTTTTAACCTATGCCAGGGTTAGCTGCTCCTTTGGACACCAAGTAAGGGCGGCTCCATTTTACTTTTTTTTAGGGCATTATGTGTACTGTAGAGGACCCTGAAGAAGCTCCTGTCCTCTACATAGACCAGTATTTCCCAACGAGGGTGCCTCCAGCTGTTGCAAAACTACAACTCCCAGCATGCCCGGACAGCCGAAGGCTGTCCGGGCATGCTGGGAGTTGTAGTTTTGCAACAGCTGGAGGCACCCTCGTTGGGAAACACTGAAATAGACAATGATTTACAGCTCCCAGCAGATCTTTCTTACTTTTATATGGAAGGACTTGCTTTATCTCTATTACTTATCTACTTATTTTTCTTTAATCCTCCATTTTTTCCTATTTTTGGATGACATTTTGTTGGCTTCAGAACCAATTACCAGGTTTCCATAGAGTTATGGTTTCAACATACAATGGTTTCAACATACAATGGTCGTCCTGGAACCAATTAATATTGTAACTTGAGGGACTACTGTAGTGGCTTCCTAGAGGACAATTTGCAACTCCTCTAATATGACATAACATTCTTGCTGCCAGTGTCTATTGCTTTTATCTCATTATTATTATTATTATTTTATTATTATTCCTAAACATTTTTTATGTATTTTCCTGACTGGACCATGTGGGAAAATTTTAAAGAAACTCTTTCACTAGGCTTTTACTGTCCTATCCTAGTGCAGCATAAACAAGTTCCTTACAATGTAATAGGGATCATTTTATAGGAAGTTATCAGTACTGTACAGTATGTTGTTTCTTATGTTATTATTCTTTATACCAGCCACCTTCAATAACTGAATGAATCTTACATGTATGTCAAGGATATAATTCAACCAGTACCAGTAAGGCCACAGCTGACTAAGTCACTGTAGCTGAATCGATCAGCATTCTGGTTATTGAATTATTGCTTACATAGTGTTACATGGGGTATGTAGAAAAAATAAGATGTGCTGTAATAGCCATGAAATGTGCATTATATCTGGAACAAAATAGACCACGCTGCATAGAATCTTATTAATTTTGTGCACTGGGTCACAATTGCTTCACCCTATCTGCGAGGTTTTCATGCTCTCTTATTATTCAGCGTGAAGGCTGCTGCATTTGCAGATGTGATACAGTGTCTTACTTTAGGCTGCAGTATGGTGTCATCGACACTTTTCCCTAATGCCAGCTGGCATGAAACACACAGGATATTCCTTGAAGTGCAATTATTTTCTTCAATGAATCAAGCTAAAAGGCTGTATCCTTCGAGTCTATAACACGGAAATTACTTATAAGCGGCAAAGCTAAAACAAAGAGTTAAAGTGGTTTCTATAGAAAAATAAATGGCTGTATTCCATCTATAAATCTGCAGGTATGGACAGAGGCTATAGAAATGTAAATTAATTATCACTTTTCCTGATATACTATGTATATATTGTCAGGATCCGGGTACTGAGAGGATACTGGTGGTGGATCCTCTGTGTCAGTGGGGTGATGACGTGGGCCGTCCCAGGGGAACAGAGTCTAAGGGGTTACTGGTATTCACCAGAGCCCGCCGCAAAGCGGGATGGACTTGCAGCGGCAGGTAACCCCCAGGTCGTTCCACCCGATAGCGACTCAACCCCAAATGACGGCTGAGAAAGGTGCGGTACAAGGGATTAGGCAAGAGCAAGGTCGGACGTAGCAGAAGGTCAGGGCAGGCAGCAAGGATCGTAGTCAGGGGCAACGGCAGAGGGTCTGGAACACTGGCTTGGGACATACAAGGAATGCTTTCACTGGCACAAGGGCAACAAGATCCGGCGATGGTGGGAAGGGGAAGTGAGGTAATATAGGCATGGACACAGGTGTATTCACTAATTGGGCCAGGCGCCAATCAGAGGCGCACTGGCCCTATAAATTGCAGAGAGCCGGTGCACGCGCGCCCTAGGGAGCGGGGCCACGCGCGCCGGGACCGCACCGATGGAGGACAGGACGGGTAAGGAGACTGGGATGCGAACCGCGAGCGGGCGCGTCCCGCTACGCGGGTCGCATCCCCGCCGGTGACATCAATGCAGCGCTCCCGGTCAGCGGGTCTGACCGGGGCGCTGCAACAAGGTGAACGCCGCGAGCGCTCCGGGGAGGAGCGGGGACCCGGAGCGCTCGGCGTAACATATATGATACATACTGTGGAACGTTACAAAACCCTTTTCCCAACCCATAAGTTAAAGGGGTTTTCGAGGCAAAAGTAACTGATGGCCTATCCACTTCATGCATCACCAATAGATGATTGGCAGGATGCCGATACCCAACACCCTTGCTTATCAGCAGTTCTGCAGAGCCGCAGTGCCCAGATATACCCATTGAACAGTGCCGGACGTTTTGGCTCCATACACTGTTTAGTGGTTATGTCATATTACTGCAGCTCAGCTTCCATTCACTTTATTGTAGATGAACTGCTGTATCTGGTTCTTACGAGTGATGAATAATGAATAATTTAGGTTATACATTCCCTTTAGAAAAGATTGGCATTATAAGTCTATGGGGCCGCGGGACATTGATCGTTCAGAGCTGGAAAGTAAAGCGTGGTACCAAATGCTTCTCCTCACCCGATCTCCTAATTGGTGATAACATTTACTCTGTGATACGTCAAACATTTATTATAATGACAAGGACACTTTAAGGAATTCTTCTAACAAAGTGAAGAACTCCTTTAATGTACTGTAAAGTGGTGAGCATAAGGTTGGAGAAAGAAAAGGACCAAGAAAAAAAAAATGAAAATTATATATTGAAACTCAAGTTCTAGTATTAACTTTGCTTTGGTTGGTCTGAAGTCAAGTCAAATTTACACCTAAGTAAGCAGTGTGAAGCTAGCGGTCAGCACATTATTAAACTCTGCAGTAAGTCTGGTATACAAGCAGAACCATTGTTCACATAGCATACAGTACAATAGCGAACACCCTTACCACTGTTATTTTGCAGACTTTGTGGCAGTCGTTCTGCTACCTGGCAATGTTCATTTGTTTTAGAGGGCTGCTCGCACGGTATGCTAAACATGACGTTTAAACAATAATTTTCTATTTTAAAGTACATAGCATATAATATAAAGCATAATTCTAGGCTTTAAGCAAATGACTTGTCATGTTTTAAGAGCGCGGTGCAAATTGCTGCATGTCACATTTCTCTTGGTAATAGCTTAATCGCCTTATGGGTGTTCTAATATCTGTACTGACAGGTTCTGCAAACCGGTATTGTCTGAAAAGACCCAACTCATATGAAAAATAGAAGTGTCACAGGCTATGGGCATATAGTTATGCCTTTAGTCTTGCAAGGAAGCCATATGTCACTATGCTGTTCTATGCACGCTATGATTTGTTTTCAAAATATAAAGGGGAATTTCAAAAATGATCTTCATGTTACTCATGGCCAGAAAATAATCTTAGGTACAGGGGTTACAAGTATGGGCCCCGTCTAGATCATTAATTATTTATTTTAAAATTTTTTTTAGAAAAGTACCTGGAGCTCCCGGTATCTGGAGATTTTGCCATTGGCAGTGCTCTGGAGAAAAAGCCACATATTGTATATACTCGAGTATAAGCCGAGTATTTCAGCACAATTTTTTGTGCTGAAAACGCCCACCTCGGCTTATACTCGAGTGAACTCTCCACCTGTCAATCCCTTCATCAGTGGTCTTCAACCGGTGGATCTCCAGATGTTGCAAAACTACAACTCCCAGCATGCCACTGCGGCCTTCGTCATCATCCAGCCCCCCCCCGCCCATTTTGTTTTGTACTCACCTCCCCTTGGCGGGAAGATAGGGTGAGCTGGTCCGGGCCATCTATGCTGCAGGGACCGTCCGGTGGGGATGGTTAGTCGTTGCGGGCTGTCCATTTTCACAGGGGGGGGCCTATTCTCCGTGCTTCGGGCCCAGCCCCAGAGTAGTGACGTTGCCTTGATGACGACGCACAGGGAAGTTCATGCGCAACATCCCTGTGCCTCGTTGTCAAGGCAACGTCCCTAGTCCGAGCCTGAAACGCGGAGAAGAGGCCCCCCCCGGTGAAAATGTACAGCCCGCAATGACTAACCATCCCCACTGGACAGTCCCTGCAGCATAGATGGCCCGGACCAGCTCACCCTAACTTCCCGCCGAGGGGAGGTGAGTACAAAACAAAAGGGGGGGGGGGGGCTGGATGATGACGAAGGCCACAGTGGTCTTCAACCTGCGGTCGATGGCTGTCCGGGCATGCTGGGAGTTGTAGTTTTGCAACATCTGGAGGTCCGCAGGTTGAAGACCACTGATGACGAGATTTAAAGGCGGTGATGATGAAGGGGGGGATGATGACGGGGGGTCTGGATGATGACGGGGGTCTGGATGATGACAGGGGTCTGGATGATTTCATGGGGGGATGATGTATTTCCCACCCTAGGCTAATTTGGGGTAAAATTAGGGGCGTCGGCTTATATTCGGGTCGGCTTATACTCGAGTATATATGGTAGGTTACATTAATGCTAGGGGTTTACTGTTACAGTATGTCTGTATTCAGTATACTGAATTCGTTGGACAACCCTTTTTACTCTGTTGTCTCTGTCAGGATATCATGACCATGAGTTCATAGGTCCTGCACTAAAAGACATTGCAGCTGATTCTTGAAAGCAAAGGTGACTACTAGGCATACTATTACTGACTTGAAAGGGCAAATTCTTGAACAAGTCACTATTCACACTAACGATGAACTTAACGCAAACGAATGCTTCAACGCAAAGGTTTTTGGATAACAGAACTTCAAACATTGATCCCTAGGTATACGAATGAAAGCTGTAGTTTTAAAGTCTTTTTGTAGGTATATTATGAGTGATATAATGTTATAGTATATTTTATTCTGCGTAGTTACTTTTTTACTGTTTAATTAACACTCACTTACTTAGACCTCACCATCACGTTGTCCATTGCACATGAGTAAGGGGGGAAACGTGCCATGGCCCAGGAGACACAGATTTTGTGATATACTTGTGCTATGCACTTGCACCTTTTTGTCTTTGAAGACTTATAAAAGAACTATGAATAAAAGAACATAAGTGAACTAAAAAAATGCTTGACTTGACTGTGAGGGGTCAATGCTGCTTTTAGTGGAGGTGGGGTGAGAAGCGGACTAAATTGGTATTTGTTTAGCACTTCTGGGGAAGTATTTTGTGCTGCACTGTGGTCTTTGTTTAGCATTCCTGGAGAGTCATTTTATTTTACACTGTGGTATGTGTTAAGTACTAGTGAAGATGTATGTTGTGCTGCACTGTGGTCTTTGTTTAGCATTCCTGGAGAGTCATTTTATTTAATACTGTGGTATGTGTTAAGTACTAGTGAAGATGTATGTTGTGCTGCACTGTGCTATTTGCTTAGCAATGCTCAGGAAGTATTTAGTGCTGCAATATGGTATTTTTTTCTGGTGTAGGGGTATTTAGTGTTGCACACTGGTATTTCCTTTGTTCTGTTGGTGGTGTATGCTGTGCTGCACTGTGCTGTTCAGTGTGGCTAGGGGATATTATGTGCACTGCATGGCGGTAATTGGTTAGAAGTAGTATAGGTGCTACAAGGAAGTATTTGATTGTTGTTGAGGCCCCAGCATCAACATGGATTGTCTGATGAAGTAGCCCTGGTTAATGCTATATGCAGGGACGTGCACACATAGGAGTGAAAGGGGGCTGGAGCCCCTGCCCTTTTCCTCACCTGCCCCTCTAGTGCCCTCACAAAAGGAGCTGCAGACTCAGGGTGACCGGTGAAGTAAAAAGGATCTGTTGCTGGGGAGATTTGTATGGGGTTTAATGGAGGGTGCTGTGCCCTCCCTGCAGCAAGGGGGCGCCACTCACCCTGTCATTATCTGCCATTTCTCTGCTTCTCTCCACACGGAGGAGACAGGATCAGAGGAGGCAGAGAGAAGCCCCGCCCACAGCATGTCCAGACACAAACTTCAGTCTATGCAGCCCTTACTGTAACTGTAAATATATGTGAGTGATTGTATGTCAGTGTGTGTACATGTATATATGTGAGTGATTGTATGTCAGTGTGTGTGTATATGTATATATGTGAGTGATTGTATGTCAGTGTGTATATGTATATATATATGAGTGATTGTATGTCAGTGTGTGTGTATATGTATATATGTGAGTGATTGTATGTCAGTGTGTGTGTATATGCATATATGTGAGTGATTATATGTCAGTGTGTGTGTATATGTATATATGTGAGTGATTGTATGTCAGTGTGTGTGTATATGTATATATGTGAGTGATTGTATGTCAGTGTGTGTATGTATATATGTGAGTGATTGTATGTCAGTGTGTGTGTATGTATATATGTGAGTGATTGTATGTCAGTGTGTGTGTATATGTATATATGTGAGTGATTGTATGTCAGTGTGTGTGTATGTATATATGTGAGTGATTGTATGTCAGTGTGTGTGTATGTATATATGTGAGTGATTGTATGTCAGTGTGTGTGTATATGTATATATGTGAGTGATTGTATGTCAGTGTGTGTGTATGTATATATGTGAGTGATTGTATGTCAGTGTGTGTATATGCATATATGTGAGTGATTATATGTCAGTGTGTGTGTATATGTATATATGTGAGTGATTGTATGTCAGTGTGTGTGTACATGTATATATGTGAGTGATTGTATGTCAGTGTATGTGTATGTATATATGTGAGTGATTGTATGTCAGTGTGTGTGTATATGTATATATGTGAGTGATTGTATGTCAGTGTGTGTGTATGTATATATGTGAGTGATTGTATGTCAGTGTGTGTATGTGTATATATGTGACTGATTGTATGTCAGTGTGTGTATATGTATATATGTGAGTGATTGTATGTCAGTGTGTGTGTATGTATATATGTGAGTGATTGTATGTCAGTGTGTGTATGTATACATGTGAGTGATTGTATGTCAGTGTGTGTATGTATATAAGTGAGTGATTGTATGTTAGTGTGTGTGTATATGTATATATGTGAGTGATTGTATGTCAGTGTGTGTGTATATGTATATATGTGAGTGATTGTATGTCAGTGTGTGTGTATATGTATATATATGTGAGTGATTGTATGTCAGTGTGTGTGTATATATATATATATGTGAGTGATTGTATGTCAGTGTGTGTGTATATGTATATATGTGAGTGATTGTATGTCAGTGTGTGTGTATATGTATATATGTGAGTGATTGTATGTCAGTATACATATATATGTGTGTGTGTGTGTGTGTGTGTCTATCTCTATGTATGTGCCTATATATGTGAGCAAGTGAATCTATGTATGTATGTATGTGTGTGTATGTATGTATGTATGTATATATGTATGTGTGTGTATGTATGTATGTGTGTGTATGTATGCATGTGTGTGTGTATATATATATATATATATATATATATATATATATATATATATATATAGATATGAGCAAGTAAATCTATGTATGTGTGTATATATCTGTTAGTGATTGTATGTGTGTACCTGTATGTATGATGTGCTTATTGGCTATATCTTTTAGTATATATTCCATGTTATATGTGTGTCTGTGTATTTATGTTTCTTAATGTATATTTGTACCTGTATGTATGTGTCAGTGTCTCTATGTATGTGTGTATATTACCTATGTACTGTATGTGTGTATATTACCTATGTACTGTATGTGTGTATATTACCTATGTACTGTATGTGTGTATATTACCTATGTACTGTATGTGTGTATATTACCTATGTACTGTATGTGTGTATATTACCTATGTACTGTATGTGTGTATATTACCTATGTACTGTATGTGTGCATATTACCTATGTACTGTATGTGCCTTAATGTTATGTGCTTGTATTTATTGTATGAAGCATTATTAGGGAATTATTGGAGGAATGTAAGCACAGTATATAGGGAATTTATGGAAGCACAGTATATATTTCATTATATTGGAACATTATATTTTTATGTATGCTGGCACTGTGTATAGATCCTTAGGGTGCGTTCACATGTGCCTATTTTTGCTGCAGATTTTTCTGCTGCAGATTTTGCTTCCCATTGACAATGGGAAGAGAAATCTGCTAAAGCAAATCTGCAGCAGAAAATACGCACATGTGAACATACCCTTAGTGGTGGCACAGTATAGTTAAATAATAGTGGCACAGTATATAGTTCATTAATGGTGGCACAGTATATAGGGAATTAGTAGATGAATGGTGGCACAGTATATAGTTCATTAATGGTGGCACAGTATATAGGGAATTAATAGATGAATGGTGGCACAGTATATAGGGAATTAAGGGGGGTACGGTATATAATTAAAGGGAAACTGACAGACTGTTTACTCGCACTAAACCCAATACACTTGGTGACAGTGCATGTATACAAAAATTGGTCTTTCCATTTTCTAGGTATTGCCCCACATTGCTAGTATGCGAAGTCAGTCTTGTGCGCAATGGAGGCGGAGCTTCCCTGCCTCCATCCTGTATGCTGTGCTATGCCTGGCCGTCTTTGTACATTTATAATTCTTTTTTTTGCCAACTCTAGTATATTGTAGCATGTAAGCATATCTTTGTGTGGTGTCCATCTCTTCAGTGTAAGAACCAGGGCTGTGTGGAGATTCCTGCATTAGGTGGGTGATTGGTGCTGGGTGATTGGAGATGGGTGCTGGGTGCTGGATGATGGGTGATTGGTGCTGGGTGATTGGTGCTGGGTGATGGGTGATTGGTGGTGGGTTCTGTCATATAGAGGTCAGACCGGGGCATATAGGGGGAGATTTATTAAAACCTTTGCAGAGGAAAAGCCTTCTGCAAAACCATCTGATTGGTTGCTATGGGTGACTGCACCGCTCTTTCTCTGCACAGGTTTTGATAAATCTCCTCTATAATACAGTCTATTATAGGGCAGCTGTCACATGTTTTCTGTAAATAAGACTGACAGCACAGCCAAAGTGTATATACACATGGCGGACCTCAGAGAAACTGTTCTTGACTCGATTTTACAAAAACACCAACTTTTATGGGGATAGGAATGTCGAGGAGGCCTGGTGGGAGTCCACTGTGTCCCTGGGCCGCAGCACATCTGCCCATTAAGTCTGGCAGACGTTTTCTAAATTATGAAAAGTGCCCTCTTTTTTTACTTGAGCCCCTGCCCTTCAAAATGTCTGTGCACGTCCCTGGCTATATGTGTGTATAATTGGACATCCAGTGGTTAAGATGTGAGTTGCAGTCTCTTAAAGGGGTACTGAAGCAGGAATTAACTAATACCCTATCCACAGGTTAGGGGATAAGTAGCTGATCGTTGGGGGTCCGACTAGAGGTAGACGTCACACGCTCCTGACTAAGAGGGACGGGGTCGGAGTACCCCTTTAAGGAATATTCTATTAAATTCTATTAAATGTGGAAACAAAGGGAGAGATTAAGAAAAACCTGTCCAGAGGAAAAGCTGCCGAGTTGCCTATAGCAACCAATCAGATAGCTTCTTTCATTTTTCAAAGACCTTGTCAAAAATGAAAGGAGCAATCTAATTGGTTGCTATGGGCAACTGGACAGCTTTTCTTCTGCACAGGATTTGATAAATCTCCCCCAATGTCCCTTTATAGAGAATTTTAAAGACAGAAATCAGCCATTCTTGGGCTGCTTGACATATCAATAAACGTCCCAAAAAACTTAGTGTGCACGTAACCTTAATAGTACATATTGTATGTTTTTTCAATCTATTTTCAACATCCTAAGTGCCCTTAGTATTTCTCCATGATGTTATGTCTAATGTGACATGAATACATGGACTGCTGAATGATAAGGATATGTGGCAGGTGGCATAGTGATGTACCAGAGACAATTCATCTATCTTCGTGTCATATTAAGAGCTGCATTTCTATTCCGGAGCACGAGACCTTACACACTTGTGCCCTGCTAAGAATGAAGGAATCATTGATTTTATCTATTTGTCTACAGAATGAAATATGATGGACTGACAATTCTTTTTTCAGGGTTCCATATAAATGCATAAGAAATGTCAGCTATTTCTCTGTTCATTGGATATTTACCCCTCCTCCATCTGACTTCAGCTGCAAAACGGCACAGACGGTAACTGGAGGTAAGGATCTTGTTTAGATGCACTGACATATAGCTTGTGTATATGTTTGGCACTGTGTCAGGATTAACACCCAGATCTTCTTAAATTATGAAATTAAATAGTGTACAAAAGAATGTAAAAAAAAAAAAAACGAATATTCGTAATTACGGATATATAGTAATATATATATATATATATATATATATATATATATATATATATTCGCGAGCAACATTACTGATGACCACTTACCTGTCCTCGGGGTTCCGGCGCGTCCTCTTCGGGATCCCCTGCATCGCCATCGCTCTACATCATCGTCATCCCGTCGCTGCGCACGCCGTCCCGTCATCCAATAGGAGCGGCGTGATGGCGGTGACGGAAAGCGAGGATGCTGGGGAAGCAGAGGCCTTGCCGGAGGGTCGGGGACGCGGCGACAGCGATGGAAGGCGACATCCAGGGCAGCGGTGACGGTCCGGAGCGGCGCGGACACGTGAGTATAACCTCCAATACCAGTGGTCTTCAACCTGCAGACCTTCAGATGTTGCAAAACTACAACTCCCAGCATGCCCGGACAGCCGTTGGCTGTCCGGGCATGCTGGGTGTTGTACTTTTGCAACATCTGGAGGTCCGCAGGTTGTAGACCACTGTCCTATACTTTACATTGCACGGATCAACAAACAATGGTCCATTTGGAATGGATTTCCATCGTATGTTGAGGGACCACTGTACAATGAACACTGTATACTGTGAAGAAACTATGTTAAGGGTGATGAACTGTGATTGCTTTATTGCTAACAAAAAAGAAAAAAAAGTATGAAAACATCCATATGTACTGACAGGACAACAATGCTGGCGACGCATTTCCCCTCTTTCAGCCTGTACACCTTCTCAGTGTTTTTCACAGAGAGAAAACAAGCATTCTTAGTCAATATTAAAATGTTATTGGTTCAGAGACAACACAAAAGAGAAGGGAGAATGCTATGCTCATCTGCTGTCTGCTGAAGATGTATAAAAATCTCCCAGCCAGTAGCATACATAGATAAAAGGGAGCCCCATAGCAAATGTCCAAATAGTTTCTTACCAACAGAAAAAGAAACAAGACCAATCAGACTGGGGTCCCCTCTCTCCAGGGGCCCCATAACAGCCATGTGGTCTGCCACTCTAGTATGTGCTCCCTTGCTTCTAGAAAGTACAATTGTCTCTTGGAAAACCTTACTGATCCCTCTGGAACAGTAGACAGGAGAAGGGAGAGTGAATGACAGCTTTAAAGGAAATCTCTCATCAGTGTCACCTGCACTAACCTGTCGATGACAATGGTACTTACCTTGTCCCGTTCCGTGCAGTCGCACATCAGTAATCTTCTTCCGTATGTTCAGCTCCGGGCCCGGCTTGGAGCATGGGCGGAGTTTAGTGACGTCCCTATCACATCACAGCTGTTCTCTAGCAGCCGGACCCAGCAGAGAACAGCAGCGGTGACGTCACTAAACTCCGCCCATGTTTCAAGCCAGGCCCGGAGCTGAAGATACCAGAGAAGATTACCGAAGAATGACTGCACGGAACGGGAAAAGGTAAGTACTGTTGTCATCAGTGTTACCTGCACTACCTGTCTGCACCAAGAGGTTAGTGCAGGTGACACTGATTACAGATTGCCTTTAAAACGGTCATTTTATGAAAAAAAATATATACATAACAGATACATTTAGCTATATATATATATATATATATATATATATATATATATATATATCGAATAATTTTCTTTACTGGAATGTATGTCATGCTGTCATTATGACCTTATGACCTATGGTCACCAAAAATGTTAAATATGTGATCTTAAGAATTGGCAAAAAATATAAACAAAGGAATTCATATCTCTGGGCCTGACTTTTTACCCAGAATCTTTTAAGCTCATTGATTGGCGCTAGGTGATATTTTTTGCAACATCATAAAATAATATGCAGGTATTTAAAAATGTTGCTGATTTATTGGTTATGATTATTAAAAATAAATAAGTATATACACTCAATTATATATATCATCAATAAGATATGATCATAGATAGAATGTTGATGAAGCATTATAAGGTTATGTTAGTAACTAAATACAGCAGAACTACAAGTCACAGAAATTCAAAACTAAGTCACATTAGTAACAAAGGCTAGTTCAATAAACATGGTATCATAAATATGGCATTACTCTGAAAGAGAACATGACATCAAATGATATAAAGAATGGGCAAATACCTAATCTCTAGATATATAAGATGGAAGTGACTTGAATAAACACTCCGCCCCTTTCTAAATAACCACACAATTCTGGTAGGAAGATATATGATCTGTGGTACTCTAAATTTAGCGATATAATCCTATTTTATTTTATTATATTTTAAATTATTATATTTTATATTTTTGTATTGCAAGCAAGAATAACCTGAAGTTAGGTAGGGCCAAGCCACCTTCTTACTCTGTAAGGCTATGTTCACCCAATGGAATTTACCAGCAACATCCAGCGGAAATATTCTGCTCGGATGGTCCATTGCAGTATAGTCCCATTTTTTCAATGGGATTTTGCTGCACCTTGCACGCAATGGAATTTTCGTGGCAGAAACATCTTCAGGATAGTTCTAAATCCAGCCACCGCAGAAGAAATAGACATTTTTTAAAAAAAATTTTAACATTATATTTTAAAAGTTCAGATATTTACGCACATGGCGATACAAAATATGTTTATTAATGTTTTTACACTTTTTGGGGGTGAAATGGGGAAAATAGGACAATTTACGTTTATATTGAGGGGATTTTGAAAAATGTTTTTACTTTTTTTTTTTACATCTTCTACTCTGGTCTGCTCGATCTCAGACCAGAGCAGAAGACCCGTGGAAGGCAGCGGAGGCAGGTGAGGGGATCTCCATCTGCCGTTCTGGATGATCGGATGGCTGCGGCAGCACTGCGGGCGATCCTATCATCCATTTGTATTGATCCATCTCTATTGATCACGGTATCTGAGGGGTTAATGGCGGACATTGGTGCGATCGCGGATGTCGGCCATTACCAGTGGGACCCTGGCTGCTATCAGCAGCTGGGACCTGCCGCGCATGACTCCGATGCTAGCGGTTATGTATAGGACTTAAATGTACGTCCTGGTGCGTTGAGTACCACCTCACCAGGAAGTACATTTACGTCCTGCATCTTTAAGGGGTTAAATCTTGCCCTCTTCTTCCCCCAGGTAAGACATCTTTTATCTCAACATATACAGGAAAGGAAAAGAATAGGGGTGTGTATATATATATATATATATATATATATATATATATATATTTTTTATATATATATATATATATATATATATATATATATATATATATATATATATATTTACCTATACTAAAGAATGTATCTAAAATAAATGCCACCATACAGTTACCCGTAACTGATGCCTAGAATATTACAACTTATTAAAAGAAGAAACTGACAAAACATTTGAAAAAAAAATAAAAAATTGCAATAGTCCTACTAGGTTAAGGATATTGAAAAAGAGAGGAAGATGTCCAATAATGTGTAATTCATAATTTATTAAAGTATACTATGGTGTCTTCTGCAGGGCCCTTGCATCAGACATGACACAGGTAAATAAGATAAAACAGATAAAATGCAATAAATACTAATCATATACTCAATAAGGAATGCTCATAAACGTATATTATACACAGGATAAAATAATATGCAGAAGACTCCATAGTATACTTTAATAAATTATTAATTACACATTATTGGACATCTTCCTCTCTTTTTCAATATCCTTAACCTAGTAGGACTGTTGCAATTTTTTTGCTAATTTTTTGTATACTGTGATACACGTTACATTGGGTAACGTGTATCACAGTATCCTCGGTTAAGGTCTTTGTTTTATGTTGAGCTCCCAATACCTTTTTTCTTTCTGTTAGTCCATAAAAGACCTAGATTTCAAATAACCACAATGCCTTAATAACTAACCATTAACCATTAACCAACTCTTATAGGGCCAGGGTTGGTGCAAGGATTTTTGCCACCCTAAACGAAAGCTAAGTTTGCCCCCCCCCCTTGACCCCGCCCATTGGCTCCGCCCTTTGACATGCTCCACCTTACTACTGGGGTGACACACTGTAACAAACCTCCTCCTCATTTAATCTCCTTACTACTGGGGTGACACACTGTAACAAACCTTCTTCTCCTGTAATCACCTACTACTGGGGTGACACACTGTAACAAACACCCTCCTCACGCAACGGTGGTTCTATCTGGGCGGGTGCTTCGAATGAGTGGTGGGTGCTTCAGATGCTGGCTGGTTACTAACTTTCTTGCAGCAGGCAGATAGGTGCCCCCATCAAGAGGGCACTCCAGGCTGTTGCTTATATTGCCTATAGGCAGAGCCAGCACTGTATAGGGTCTATGGATATAAAGAGTCATGATCCACTCTGTCAGCCAGAACAGAACCAGGCAAGGGTTGTATCTATAGGGCAGTGTTTCCCAACTAGGGTGCCTCCAATTGTTGCGCAACTACTACTCCCAGTATGCTTGGACAGCCTTTGGCTGTCCAGGCATGCTGGGAGTTGTAGTTTTGCAAAAGCTGGAGGCACCCTGGTTAGGAAATACTGCTATAGGAGGTGCAGAGGTTGCAGTCATGGATGGGCAATGGTGGCTCTGGGGAAGTCACCAGTATTATGAATGACATAAGGAAAATGGGGGTCCTGTTTGCACTGTGGCCCAGGACTATAAGGATCCAAGTTATGTTTTTGTATCTGACTTATTTGCATTACATGTCCAATGTCTTTAGCTGTTCTCTCCCGTGATAAGTGCTCATCATAGGAAACAGGCCACCCCATGATCAGTTCATTATAAAGGGATTTGTCATGGAGCAAAGAGTTATCCAAGTAGCAAGTTCTTACTATATTATTAATGGTGTTACTCTCACAAGCAGCAAGGTGGCCAAGGGAATGTCAAATCCCCAGTCACTTCCTTGCAAATCAAACAGCAGACTAAAGACCAAGAGACAGCATCACTTTAAGCGTTGCTATATAACTAGCAGGTATGGACAGCAAACTCGCACCCTTGGGATATGCTTGCTGCAAAACGTACACTGGCTTTCATCTGAAGGTCACAATGAGTGAACTAGTCAGAGACAATTTTGCACAGAAGACACCTTGATTCCAGGCTCTCTAATGACTGCCACTTGTTTTTTACTTCAAAGGCTGTGCTCAGCATGGTGGAAAAACAAGAAGAAAAAAAACAACTTGTATTCTTGTGTTCTTTTATTTACTCATGTTTACAAATAGGCAGGGATATTTTTTTTAAACATAATTTTTAGAATTAGTTTAGAATATTTACAATCACTGGTATTAACAATATTAAATATTATCACTACTTACACAATTGTTTACAATCACTGGCATTAACGATATTAAATATTATCACTACTTACACAAGTGTTTACAATCACTGGTATTAACAATATTAAATATTATCACTATGTACACAAGTGTTTACGATCACTGGTATTAACAATATTAAATATTATCACTACTTACACAATTGTTTACAATCACTGGCATTAACGACATTAAATATTATCACTATGTACACAAGTGTTTACAATCACTGGCATTAACAATATTAAATATTATCACTACTTACACAATTGTTTACAATCACTGGCATTAACAACATTAAATATTATCACTATGTACATAAGTGTTTACAATCACTGGCATTAACAACATTAAATATTATCACTACTTACACAAGTGTTTACAATCACTGGTATTAACAATATTAAATATTATCACTATGTACACAAGTGTTTACGATCACTGGTATTAACAATATTAAATATTATCACTACTTACACAATTGTTTACAATCACTGGCATTAACAACATTAAATATTATCACTATGTACATAAGTGTTTACAATCACTGGCATTAACAACATTAAATATTATCACTACTTACACAAGTGTTTACAATCACTGGTATTAACAATATTAAATATTATCACTATGTACACAAGTGTTTACAATCACTGGTATTAACGATATTAAATATTATCACTACTTACACAAGTGTTTACAATCACTGGTATTAACAATATTAAATATTATCACTATGTACACAAGTGTTTACAATCACTGGTATTAACAATATTAAATATTATCACTATGTACACAAGTGTTTACAATCACTGGTATTAACGATATTAAATATTATCACTACTTACACAAGTATTTACAATCACTGGTATTAACAATATTAAATATTATCACTATGTACACAAGTGTTTACAATCACTGGTATTAACAATATTAAATATTATCACTATGTACACAAGTGTTTACAATCACTGGTATTAACGATATTAAATATTATCACTACTTACACAAGTGTTTACAATCACTGGCATTAACGATATTAAATATTATCACTACTTACACAAGTGTTTACAATCACTGGTATTAACAATATTAAATATTATCACTACTTACACAATTGTTTACAATCACTGGCATTAACGATATTAAATATTATCACTACTTACACAAGTGTTTACAATCCCTGGTATTAACAATATTAAATATTATCACTATGTACACAAGTGTTTACGATCACTGGCATTAATGATATTAAATATGCAGTAATACTATTAAAGGGGTTCTCCGCTGCCCTGCCTCCGGAGCTCTGCTCGCCAGCTTCCGGAAGTTTCTTATTCCGAATGCTGTGTGCGGGCTTCCCTGTTCGAGGCCGTGACGTCACGCCCACCCCCTCCTGACATCATGCTGCCCCCTCAACGAAAGTCTATGGGAAGGGGGCACAACGGCTGTCACACCCCCTTCCCATAGACTTTCGTTGAGGGGCGGGAGTGACGTCACGAGGGGGCGGCTTTGAACACGGAAGCCCGCACACAGCGTTCAGAATAATAAACTTCCGGACGCTGGCGAGCGGAGCTCCGGAGGTAGGGCAGTGGAGAACCCCTTCAAAGGAAAACTGTCAGCCTGTTCACTTACACTAAACCCAATACACTGGGTTATAGTGTGGGTGAACAGGAGTCAGACAATGGGACACTTGCTAAAATCTGTTCTGTAGGTCCGGAGATATGTCCCCTTTGAGATCCTCTTCTTTATTACTTGAATTGCGCACAGGAGCTCAATTTATATTTGTACTTATACATGTAAACATCATAAAATTGAAGAAGGAAGAGGTGACTAGGGGCTATCCCACCAGGAGGACCCTACTGGAACGAAGTAACTGACTTTGGGGACCACCATACAAGGTACGGTATACCATATGGTATCGGGACACCACACTTACAAACTGCATGTGCAAGTTCTTTTTCCTGACACAGCCTCTGTATAGTGTTCCCTGTGAGTAAGGCTGGGTTCACACTACGTTTTGTCCCATACGGGAGCGCATACGGCAGGGGGGAGCTAAAAGCTTGCGCTCCCGTATGTCACCGTATGCACTCCCGTATGTCATTCATTTCAATGAGCCGACCGGAGTGAAACGTTCGGTCCGGTTGGCTCATTTTTGCGCCGTATGCGCTTTTACAACCGGACCTAAAACTGTGGTCAACCACGGTTTTAGGTCCGGTTGTAAAAGCGCATACGGCGCAAAAATGAGCCGACCGGACCGAACGTTTCACTGCTTGCTGGGAAGTTATGGCAAGAAAGTTCCAATATGTATTGTGCTGGCATAAAAAGGCACAGTAACCACCTACTCAAAATAGAACATTTTAAAAAGGGGAAATCAAATTTGGGGCAGTTTCTGGCCAAATAACCCTGGTGTAAACAAACATTATTGGTTTTCAGTCAGTTTATGTTAAAATGACATGTACAGTTTAAATCTTGGTTCATACTCAGTTTTTGAGCCATTTTTTTTAGCCCATTTTTAGTCAGTATCTTTTCCAAAGCTAGAAGTGGGTCCAAAACTTAGCCAAGTGCAAAACTTTTAATTATATTTAAGAACCAAAATGAGTAAAAAAAAAAACTTAGTGGGGGCATAGCCTAATGCTGTAGAAGCAAGATGACCAAACCAGATGTCTCATGAATGGCATATGACATTAACCCGTTAAGGACCAAGCCCATTTTGGCCAATTTTATTTTTGCATTTTTGTTTTTTCCTCTTCGCCTTCTAAAATCCAGTACTCATTTATATTTCCATCCACAGACCCATATAACGGCTTCTTTTTTGCACCACTAATTGTACTTTATAATGACATGACTAATTTTTCCATAACATGTACGGCGAACCCAAAAATTATTATTTGTGTGCGGAAATTTAAATTAAAACTGCATTTTTGCACATTTTGGAGGGTTTCTTTTTTACACTGTACACTTTACAGTAAATTACATGTTTTCTCTTTTCTGTGGGTCAGTACAATTAAAATGATACCCATTATTACATTATTACATACTTTTCTATTATTGTACTGCTTTTAAAAAATCGCAAACTTTTTTTTTTTTTACAAAATCAGTATGTTTAAAATCGCCCTATTTTGACCACCTATAACTTTTTTTTATTTTTCTGTAAACAGGGATGTGTGAGGGCTAATTTTTTGTTCTATGACCTGTAGTTTTTTTTAGCACCTTTTTTGTGTATATGTGACTATTTGATCTTTTTGTAAATTTTTTTGTGAATGTAATGTGACCAAAAAAGCTGTTATTTTAAACTGAATTTTTTACGTTTACGTTGTTCACCGTACAGGATCATTAACACTATATTTCGATAGATTGGACATTTAGGCACGCAGTGATACCAAATATGTTTAATTAATATTATTATTTTTGCTTTTTTAAGTAAAATGGGGAAAAGGGGTGATTTACATTGCGGGAGGAGATTTTTAAATTTTTTACCCTTTTTTTACTAAAATGCATAGGCATAGCACTGATTAGTATTATCAGTGATCTTCTGCTCTGGTCTTCTGGAAGGCAGATCCGAGCAGAAGATCCCAGGAGAGCGGTGGATACAGGAAAATGTATACATTTAAAATTGTCCCCTTCTGGCCCCTATAACTTTTTATTTTTCCACATACGGGGTGGTATGGGGGCTCATTTTTTGTGCCGTGATCTGAAGTTTTTCTCGGTATCATTTCTGTTTTGAACGGACTTTTTGAACGCTTTTTATAAATTTTTTTATGGTCTGAAAAGTGACCAAAAAGACGCTATTTGGGACTTTGGAATTTATTTGTGTGACTGCAATGGTCCCGATCAGCCCGACTGAGCAGCCGGGAAGCTTTCACTTTCACTTTAGACCTGGCGATCAACTTTGATCGCCGCGTCTATAGAGTTAATGCCCGACATCTGCCGGAACGGGTATGATGCGGATATGATGCGAGCTCAGCTCCTGAGCTCGCTTAATAACCCTCCCGTGCCGCAGTGCCGTATAAACCCGGCATTTTGCGGCAAGGGGTTAAATGAGGTTGAGTTTACAACACTTGGCACAATGCATAGACAAATATGAAACTGTCATGGACAACCCTATAAATCTAGGAACATCGAAAATCTAATATCTAAAGTTCATATGCAGGAAGACTGGATTTTATTAATTTTCCTTTTATTTATGTTGTTTTTGTTTATGTTTTGTTTATTTATTTATTTATTTTTATTGCTTTATGTAACAGCACATGTTTTGCACATTTAAAGGCTATGGACCCATTTGTATGGATTTTTTATTGTTCTTTTGTTTCCAAAATGCTAAATTAAGCAACTTTCTAACTAACCTTTATAAGGTGCAATTTGCTTAGGTGCCATTCAGAAAATGGTTGAATAAATCTAGCAGTATGACTTTCTGCTCTGTTATTGTTAGACACACCAGCTTAGATTGGGGACAGTGTGGAGAGATTCCTTTGACGCCAATTCATACAAGCTAAAAATAGGGAGAAGGGCACATACAAGGCAGTTTTCAGGGGAGAATTATACTGCTCCTGTAAATCTTGGGTGTATCTAAGTACTGGGAGCTACTGTTAGGTTGGAATTCCAGTTGTTTTTTTTATTCCTTTCGGCATTTTTTCACTCTTTTTCAGCTCCTTGGCGGTTTTGCAAAATCACAGCATGTTGAGCCTATGGGTTTTTTTTCCCTGAAATTGTGGCGTTTTTCTCCCATAGAAGTTTATGGGAGTAAAAAAAACACCAAGAAAAACGCCATGTGGGTTTTAACTTTGGCGTTTTTGCAGGTGGTTTTTATTCCTTTTTGGAATCCAAAAAAGTGATGGAGATGCCTTTTTTAATAAAGTTTCGTTGGGTACCATAAATTATTTTTTTTAAAGATACAGTAGTTAAGGAAAAAATTGTATCTAACAAAATTTATCTTTTTTATAACAACATTTTTATTAATTTTTAAAACAGGGATCAATTTATGTGTGCGGGCAGAGCACTAAAAATGTAGCTGACAATAATAAAAATGTAGTGTGTGTGTGTGTGTGTGTGTGTGTGTGTGTGTGTTTTTCACTTTTTTCTTTCATTTTACATATTTTTAGGTATTAAGTAGTACTACCTAAAAATATGTAAAAAAGAAAGAAAAAAGTGAAAAACACACACACACACACACACACACACTACATTTTTATCTATACGGCAGTGCAGGGGACCATAGAAGAACGGCCGCCCGCATCTATAAATTATAAAGGAGGATCGCAATGGACCTGAGTGATCTGTCAATTAGTACAGGTACTGCTACTCCCATCATGGAACAGTGTGTTCCATGCTGGGAGTAGTAGACTCCCAGCATGGAACACACTGTTCCATGATGGGAGTAGCAGTACCTGTACTAATTGACAGATCACTCAGGTCCATTGCGATCCTCCTTTATAATTTATAGATGCGGGCGGCCGTTCTTCCATGGTCCCCTGCACTGCCGTATATATACATCTATTCATATTTCCCGCAAAGAGCTGTGATTGGCCACATGGTTCCAGCCAATCACAACTCTCTGTGGGAAATATGAATAGGTGTATATATATATATATATATATATATATATATATATATATATATATACACACATCAGTGCAGGGGACCATAGAAGAGCGGCCGTCCGCATCTATACATTATGCAGGAGGATCACAGCGGTCAGGAGTGACATCCGCTGTGATCTTTCCTTAACTGCAGGTACTAATGCTCCCAACATGGAGCACACTCTGCTCCATGCTGGGAACTTCTGACACCTGTTGCGTTCTGTCTATTAATGCAGGTACTACAGCTCCCAGCATGGAGCATAGTGTGCTCCATGATAGGAGTAATAGTACCCACAGTTAAGGAAAGATCACAGCAGGTGTCACTCCTGACATCCACTGTGATCGTACTTTCTATTGCAGACATGCGGATTGGCTTTCTCCTACGCTCCGCATCTCTGCACTATACTCCGGCCAGTGATATGAATAGAACATCACTCATTCATATTTCCCTCAGAGCTGTGATTGGCTGCAACCATCCGGCCAATCCCCACTGTGGGCAGAAAATATGAATGAGTGATGTTCTATTCACATCAGTGGCCGGAGTACAGAGCAGAGATGCGAGCGCAGAAGAAAGCTGCTCCACATCTCTGCAATAGATAGGACGATTGCATCGGGTATCAGGAGTGACACTCAGGATGATATATCTATTAGTACAGGTACTACAGCTTTCATCATGGAACAGTCTGTTCCATGCTGGGAGTAGTAGTACTACCTAAAAAAAAATTAAATAGTGAAAAAAAGTGAAACACACATACTTTATTAAAAATGTATTAAAATTTTGTTGTAAAAAAAATGTTGTTAAATAAAGTTTTTACCATTCCTACTGCATCCTTTAAAAAAAAAACACAAAAGGGGCAAAAAAATGCAATTTCCACTCAAAAACGCATGAAATTGTACTGGCATTTTTTCTGGTGTTTTTTTTTTCTGTGAAAAAAAGACGCAAGAAAAAAAAGAAGTGGAATACTAGCCTTAGGGCAAGGGAAAGGTGACTTCTATAGATGAAGTCCATTGCTGCTGCCTTTTGTACACCCCTGATAATGTGTAAAGGCAACAATAATTTAAGTTGTTTGCAGTCATAACAAGTCTATTTCGTATTCTCCCCATGCTTTCTATAAACTGATTTTGATGTTATTTTATTTGATTCAGTAAATGCCTGTGAATAACTGATTTTACAGACGAAAGGCAAAAACATTATTCAGAGGAGCCCGTGGAACGAAGAAACTGGAACAAAGAGGAAACAAGATTGCCGCATGTATGTCGTGGAAGAATGAAAGAAAAACATTGATTTTTTTTCCTTTTGCAAACTTTTCTATACCCATGAAGCAAAGCAGACATCAAAGTATTGAACTTTTTTATACTCTTTTTATATAGAAAACATAATTGTACTTTTTCAAAGAATTTGAAATTATTGCAGGTTTGTAAACTGTAAGTAAAGTCTAGTCCGAAGAATATCAATAAAGGCCTATTTTGGACAGACGTGCGTAACCTGCGTAACTACACACGAGCTCTGTAAGATTCTTTTACACGGGCCAACAGGCTCCTGATAAATAGTGCTGATCTCATTGGTTAGTGCCCCTTCTACTAAGCCATTACATGGGTCTTTTATTGCATGGTAAGTTGCAAGGACCATCCTAGAGGGGAAAGCTCTTTACAGGGCCATACTACCCTGTTTGGTAAAACTTTGATATGGTGACAGTCCAATAGCGTTTGGAATAGCACTGTATATAAAATACTTTATCCAAAAGGTACAGATGGTGAATAAATTATTCATAGTTATTAAACAACTTGAGTTCCACTATGTATGGTTATTGTTCATATACAGTGGTCCCTCAACATACGATGGTAATCCGTTCCAAATGGACCATCATTTGTTGAAACCATCATATGTTGAGGGATCCGTGCAATGTAAAGTATAGGACAGTGGTCTACAACCTGCGGACCCACCGCTCCGGACCATCACCGCTCATCACCGCTGCCCTGGATGTGGCCCTCCATCGCTGTCACCGTGTCCCCGGGGTGTGCCGATGCTCCGGCAAGGCCTCTGCTTCCCCGGCATCCTCGCTCTCCGTCGCCGCCATCATGTCGCTACGCACACCGCTCCTATTGGATGACGGGACGGCGTGCGCAGCGTCGTGATGACGACGATGGAGAGCGCCGACGATGCAGGGGATCCCGAAGAGGATGCGCCGGAGCCCCGAGGACAGGTAAGTGATCGTCAGCGGACCACACGGGGCACCGTAAACGGCTATCCGGTGACAGCTGAAGCAGTCTGCGCTGCCGGATAGCTGTTTATGCGATGGCCCCGACATACAAAAGCATCATATGTTGATGCTGCCTTCACATGCGATGGCCTCTGAGAGGCCATTGTATGTTGAAATGATCGTATGTCGGGGCCATCGTAGGTCGGGGGGTCACTGTATAAACAGTTGCATATTCAGAGCCTCCCTGGATACTTCAGGTAGTTTGGCCTTGTAATCCGTCTTCTTCTTCTCCTTCTGAGCTTCCTGCAGAGTGGTGGCAATGCTGACACTCGCCCTACATATATTTCAATGCACAATGTGTGCCATTTGGCAATCTGCAGGACCACTGCTTATGAGGGAGCTAAGGAGGAGAAGGGGCTTCCTTCTGGGAGCAAGCAACAAATCCCACTCTATGCTTGTATAGAAAAATTCCGCAAAGTAAAATACCTCCCATCAAGGAGTGATCTGTAGTTAGTTCTCCAAGATGTTGAATGTCGCTGTTGTGTGCCTTCAAAAACTGTGCAAATATACCAAAAAAATTGATGCTGTTTTATAGGCAAAGTGTGGCAAATATTGGTTTCATTTAGAGTTCTCTTCTGTTCATTGACGTTGCATTTAGCTCATTGATATAGAAACTATTGCCACTTCTATTTTTCTTACTTTGCACTATTTTCCACACCTACCTAAAACCTTTGAACATTACTGTACATTAGGAGTTCTCTTGGCATATACCTCTAATGGAAGGCACAGTAAATGTACACTATACAAACTCACAAAACAAAGAAAATAGTGGTAGTGACACATTAAAGGTGTGCTCCACTGCTCCAGCGTTTGGAAAATTTGGGTGTGGGCTGCGGGGGGGTCCTGATGTCATAGCCATTACCTCATGACGTCACGCCCCCTCAATGCAAGCCTATGCAAGTCTACGCCCCCTCCCACAGACTTGCACTGAGGGAGTGTGGCACGACGTCACGAGGGGTGTGGTGTGACATCATGAGGGGCGTGGCAGGGAAGTCCAAATGCTGGGGCAGTCAAATACCCCATTAGACAGTTGATTCAGTCCTAGAAAATAAGACGTAAAACCTCACACATTACACGGCTTAGCATTCATATAATTTGTCTTTAAAAGAGAGACTGTGGGAAATCTAACAAGTACTCCAACTGGTTTAAAACTGAGATGATTTGTTAAGTATAGAAGCCAATATTTTTTTTTTTCATACAGACAGTATGAAAACTCTTCCATAGCATAAATGAGCTATCTCTAGACTATAGGCTCCTACTGTCCTGTTGGCTGCTGGAAACCATCTTTTCCTCTAAATAACAGCCTAGAATCATGTAATGGAAACACAATCACAATAAAGAAATGTAAAATGAGAAAATAAAAACAGAATGAAAAAACGATCTCTGCACGTAACCAACCTGCTATCTGCAATGCTCTTTTTACTGCCTTACATATAGTAATAGGTAGGGATGTCCCGATACCGATACTAGCCATTTGCATGGTATCAGGGACTCGTTTAATGTTCCCGATACCATGCCCGATACATGGTGCCGCTCTGCTGCCCCGTTCTTCCATCCTCCCGTCCGCATCATGGCGTTCCATGGAGGAGCATGTGACACACATGTCACTCCGCCTCCTCCCCTGTGCCCAGTGTAACGCTACGCAGGAAGCAGAGTGACGTGTATGTCACATGCTCCTCCATAGGACGACATGATGCGGACCGGAGGACGGGAGAACGGGGCAGCAGAGCGGCAGCACCAGCACCCGTCCCGAGGAGGTGAGCTGCCTGCGAGAAGGGGGCCGCTACTAATGTCCAAGCAGGGGGCCCTGCTGCTGTCTAAGTGGGGGGGAACCTGCTGCTGTCTAAACGGGGGGGGCTGTTGCTGTCTAAATGGGGGGGGCTGCTGCTGTCTAAAGGGGGGCTCTGCTGCTGTCTAAAGGTGGGACCTGCTGCTGTCTAAAGGGGGGGGGCTGCTTCTGTCTAAAGGGGGGGGGGTGCTGCTGTCTAAAAGGGGGGCTGCTGCTGTCTAAAGGGGGAGCCCTGCTGCTGTCTAAAGGGGGGGGGGCTTTTGCTGTCTAAAGGGGGGCCCTGCTGCTGTCTAAAGGGGGGGCTGCTGCTATCTAATAGGGGGCCCTGATGCTGTCTAAAGGGGGGGGGGGGCTGCTGCTGTCTAAAGGGGGGGCCCTTCTGCTGTCTAAAGGGGGGGTCCTGCTGCTGTCTAAAGGGGGGCCCTGCTGCTGTCTAAAGGGGGGGTCCTGCTGCTGTCTAAACGGGGCCCTGCTGCTGTCTAAAGGGGGGCCCTGCTGCTGTCTAAAGGGGGGCCTGCTGCTTTCTAAAGGGGGGTCCCTGCTTTTGTTTAAATGGGGGTCCACTGTCTAAAGGGGGGCTGTGGTCTACAGGGGGGCTGCTGTCTACAAGGGGGGCAGCTGTCTACAGGGGGGGCTGCTATTAATGACTGCCAGGGGGCTGCTGCTAATGTCTGCAAGGGGATACTACCTACTATTAAAGGCAATCTTACAGCAGAGTCACCCGGTTTCTTCCGCTGCTCACCATGTGGTCATCGGTCTTGCCGCCAATGCAAATTCCCTGTTCTGTCCAATGGAGAAGAGAGAAATCTTGGCTCATACTACAGCAGCCGCCTCCATTTTACACAACAAGGACCCACATATCATACGGTAAACCGCGCCAGAAACCGGGTCACCCTGGTGTCAGATTCCCTTTAAAATATAATTACTCGTACTTGGTATCGGTGAGTACTAGAATTAAAGTATCGGTACTCGTACTCGGTCTTAAAAAAATGGTATTGGGACATCCCTAGTAATAGGTAATAGTCTCCCTACCATGCCCCTTACAAGATTATCGTGTCTCCATTTGTGCCCATGCACAAGGCACTAGCATCACCAATGTGCCTCTACAAGGTTGTAGTGCCCCTACACAGTAAAAGTGCTCCCACTGGGCCCTCCACAAGGTTGTATTGCCCCTACAAGGGTACATTAGCCTTACTGTGCTCCCAAAAAGCTATGGTGTCCCTACTGTTCCTCACAATACAATTCTTACCCCTAACATTTACAATCTTTTCTTTAATCTTCAGTGTTCTCCTGTGATCATTGTGATACAGCGCAGTTCATGTAAAAAACAACGGTTCTTGATCTTTTCCCTCTGTCTTTACTGCTTTGAGGCCTGGGAGTGAAGCTGACAGTAGAAGAAAATTAATGTTACTTACAGTAGACAGCAGTGGCCTGTGCCTCCCTCTAGCTTAGGGGCCCTGTCGCTACTGCTACCTCTGTGAACCGCATTGCTACTCCACTGGTTAGAGAACTTATAGGGTGCTCGAGACATAGTAGCATATGCAGTGTGCAACATCTTAGTATATATATATATATATATATATATATATATATATATATATATATATACAGTTCTCACACCAGAGAAAGCACTGTCAGGTGTGAAACTAGTTGTTTATCTCGGAACCCCTCCACACCTCATGGCTATTTTTTCCAGCTTTACATCTTGGAAATAAAACATCATCATTCCAACTACAGAGGGTGAGTGTGATTCATCTATCTATCTTCCATTTTGTATTATTTTCTACAATTCATCCAGAATCTGCACCCCGGGTATTGCTTTATTTTTAAACTGCCTCCCCTGAATTAGATATTCATCTTTCAAGCATTGCACCTGAAGGTTGTGTCACCTTGTGTCTTCCATTGTGTTTCTTAGTATATTACTGAGGCAATTCAATTAAAACATTTCCTTCATTTTAATGATTTTCAAGGCATTCCACAGATGGTTATCCCTTTAAATTTTGCAAAAATAATGATTTTATAAAAATAACAACTATATGGCAATTTTGGGTCCCCAGGAAGAAGAGTAATGATGAAATGTTGTGATGGCCCATGCTTAGTTCCCTGCATGCTTAGAAAGCTAATTAAAAGAAGTGTAAAGTAAAGAGACAATATTTCACAAGCGATCCAATTTACTGACTATTAGCATATATTACTTTTTTCTTTGCTTCCTAAGAACCCTGATTCACAAAAATGCTAAGTCCACAACTCCTGATTATTAGCACAGTCAGTTTTACCTTGTTAAATGGCATTTCTGACAAAAGATATTGACATTCCTCTTCCTGCGCAATAAATACATCCGAGAAATGGCAAAATGAAGGTCTGCTTTATAACTAATGTCCTTACCCCAAGGGATTAATTGGCATCAAACCGAGTATTTGATTCATCTGCATTCACTTCAACCCAGCCACTCCAATTCAATCAATTCTGCTCCATTTGATAATTAAACCTTAACTCCGAGACAGTCATTTGGAGAATAGTGCTGTGGCATTTACCCGGAGAAAATCAAGTGATGTTCTGTAATATGTCAAAGAAGCGAAATAAAATAAAAAAAAACATCCACGCAGTTGTGTCAAGTCATGATGTCATTCTCCTGTGCATCAGTGATACAGCAATGTGAGTTTATTCCCAGATGCCTTTTCTTATCCCGGCTCCGATAAATATAATTAATGTGTAATATTGGGCGCACAGTCTGCTGGTGGAAATGTTATTATGAAATTATTGATCAGTGATGAAAAAGTGCTTTATGACTGCATCATGGGAATGGTGGGCGCAGAGCCGCAATTTTTGTTATTACAGGGTTAAACAAGTGCCAGCAAAATGAATTGTTTATACTCAGAGCGTGCAGGAGGCCCTGTGAGAAAATATTTTGTGGATTCTAGAATTAATAAATAGAAGAAGGCGATAGAGAAGAATACCGGTAGTAAATAAAAAAATAAAAATACTGTAGAATTGTATATAAAATGACTGCCTTTAACAAACTTATTGTGTATTTTTTGTCTATTTTTTTGGATTACTGGTAAACATGTATTTTTTCCAGTATGTTTGCATATTACATTCCATTAACCCCTTAAGGATGCAGGGTTTTTCCTTTTTGGATGTTCGTTTTTTCCTCCTTACCTTTAAAAAATCACAACAGCTACAGGAATCAGCTGGGAGATGATGCCATTCAATGGTTGCCGTCTCAGGACAAGCCAGCTCGTCCTTAGAGGGTAACCGGTTAAAGGGCTTATCCAGAAATAGAAAAGTGCAGCTTATTTCTTTCAAAAACAGCACCCCACCTGTTTCTGTGTGGTATTAATGCTTGGCTCTATTCACACACTAAACTGTAACTCCACACACAACTGAAGGACATGTATGGTATTTTTTTTTTCTTTTAAGAAATCCGTTTTGTTTGTCTTATCCTGGATAACTCCTTTAAATATTGGTAGGCATAATGTAGTAGTGTTGTCCCTTAGCAATAAGTGAAGTTTTCTTCCCAGCTGCATCTAGCATCTTCTGTTTTGGCTCCTTAAACATGCAGCATTACAGCCCTCAATTTAGTTCCCTGGTACCTAGCAAATACAGTAGTGTTCCCCATAAGCAAAAAGTTATTGCAACAGTGTTCTTGAACTACTTTTTGGCTATGCACACCATGTACAATGTGAGTTTTCCTTTTCATACAAATACTTTGTTTTTTTCTGCTCTGTTTTGCCAGTTTATAGGAGTTAAAAGAAACCCAATGTAGCCACAATTACAGCTCCTAAGGTTTGTCACAAAGCTTTCCCAAACTCCTAAAATGAAATGGGCATTGTTAGATTCAAAAACCTTTTGGCAAAACATTAATCTTTTCTAATATACTTCATAAGAAGATCATAATCCTGTCCAGCTACAGCATCATCTTTGTCCAAGGTGAAGGACAGGCACAGACAAAGTCCAGTAAGTAAGGGCGGGACTAGCATTCCTAGGAGCATGAAAAGGAGGAGGGGGTTACAGAGCAGCCTGCAGTGATTGGATGAGGAGACCCAGCACTCAGGTAGTAAGCTGAGTCCTGCAGAGTGAGGGACACGCTCCCTCCAGAGCACAGAATGACAAAGCAAGTAGGCAACAGAAAGAAGGTATTTGTCAGAGAAATATAGGTGCTAGACATGTGAATTTTATTTAATTTACTAATTATTAAATGTAATTTAAAAATTATATGTACATAAACAGGATTAGGAACATATAACTTCAGCCTACTTAACCCCTTAAGGACACATGACGTACTGGAACTTAATGTGTCCGCTCCCGATCTATAACGCGGGGCCACACACGTCATAGCGGGTCGGGCCCGGCCGTTGACCCGTGGCTAATAGCGGCCTGGGACCCGTGGCTAATAGCGTGCGGCATTGATCGCGGTGCCACGCGCTATTAACCCTTTTGACGCTGCGTTCAAAGTTGAACGCCGTGTCTAAAGTGAAAGTGAAAGTATGCCTGTTAGCTCAGTTTCGCCGCGGCTATCCCCAAAAGCTTACAGGACAGCAGGAGGGTCCCTATCTGCCTTCTCGCTGTCCGATCGCCAAATGACTGCTCAGTGTCTGAGATCCAGTCATAAGCAGTCAAGCAGCAGAATCATCGATCACTGGTTTCTTAAGAGAAACCAGGGATCAATGTAAAAGATCAGTGTGTGCAGTGTTAAAAGTGAATAAAGATCATTTAACCCCTCCCCTATTAAAAGTTTGAATCACCCCCCTTTTCCCATAAAAAAAAACACAGTGTAAATAAAAATAAACATATATGGTATCACCGCGTGCGGAAATGTCCGAATTATAAAAATATATTGTTAACTAAACCACATGGTCAATGGTGTACGCGCAAAAAAATTCCAAAGTCCAAAATAGTGCATTTTTGGTCACTTTTTATATAATGAAAAAATGAATAAAAAGCTATCAATAAGTCAATGCAAAAATGGTACCGTTAAAAACATCAGATCACGGCGCAAAAAATGAGCCCTCATGCCACCCCATACGCATAAAAATAAAAAAGTTATAGGGGTCAGAAATGACAATAAATTAACTTAACAAAAAACAACCTATGAAGAGGTCAAGTCAAAAACCTATGTAGTGAACAAGTCAAAAATGTATGAAGGGGTCAAGTCAAAAACAGAAGTGAACAAGTCAAAAATGTATGTAAAGGACGAGTCAAAACCGTATGTAGAGGACAAGTCAAAAACATATGAAGAGGAAAATTCAACCTCTTATAAAAAGGAAAGTCAACTTAAGAAGAGAACAAGTCAACAATTTATAAGGAGAAAAAGTCAAAAACGTAGGATGAGAACTAGTCAAGATCTTATTTTTACTTTGATTGAAAACGTTTACTACGCTTAGGGTTTTTGTCACTACTTTATGTTGTCCTCAAAACCGGCAGCATAAACCTGTTACAGGTTCTCTTTAAAGGTCTAGTCATTTTAAAATAAAACTTTGTAAAGTAAAAGCTGCTAAAGATTCCCAAAGGTATGTTGATAATTCTGGAGTTTTAAGAACTGCAGATAGGTGACATAAAGTAGTGACAGGGTTAAACTAACATACTATGGTACTAGATTCTCCAGTAAATCAAGCTTGTAATGCAATAATGGGGCCCAGTGGTCCAGAAGGCCACCCCATTTGGAACTGCCTTTTGAGCCAATGACTTGTCACAAGAGGCTAATTCTAATGGGTTTATTCACTTAGTCACAAATAACCTATTATAGCCTATGTTCTGTACAGTATGTATGTACAAAAACAATAAAAAACAAAACAATGACATTAAATTGAAATATACATGTATATGCTTTTTAGAATTATTTTATCTGGCAGGGCCAAGAAACCCTAGCCTGACACCAAGTACTGATAATGGGGTCAAGGATCTTTTTGGACTTCCAGTCCGTAAACCCTAACATTAAGACAAATGGCAGCCCAGCTTTAACTGACTGATAGAATAGATGTCACGAACCGGCAGGACTGGTAGTGGATCCTCTGGGCCAGAGAGGTGATGGTGCGGGCTGTACTGGAGGACCGGTTCTAAGCAGTTACTGGTCTTCACCAGAGCCCGCCGCAAAGCGGGATGGATTTGCTGCGGCGGTAACTACCAGGTCATGTCCCCCAGTAACAACGCGACCTCTCTGGCAGCTGATATAGCGTGGTACAGAGGGAGTAGGCAAGAGCGTAGTCGGATGTAGCAGAGGTCAGGGCAGGCGGAAAAGGTTCACAGGTGAGTAGACAGTAGCAACGGGTTCGGCAACTGGCAAGGCAAACTAACACAGTAGGGAACGCTTTCTCAGAGGCACAAGGCACAAAGATCCGGCAAGGCAGGAAGGGGGAGGCAGCTTATATAGGAAGGACACAGTAGGAGGTGAGGAACCAGCGCACCAATTACCGGTGCGCTGGCCCTTTAAATTTACTGAAGCCATCGCGCGCGCGCCCTAGAGAGTGGGGCCGCGCGCGCCGAGATGCAGGAGTGCAGGGAGCCGTGCGCCGAGGATCAGGTGAGCCGGGCAGGGACGCGGCGCGTGAGTGGGAACCAGCCGCCACGCCAGCCGCGTCTCTGAAGCTGTGGAACTCGCGCTCCCGGTCAGTGCGACTGACCGAGAGACGTCGGGACTGAGGGCTGAGGCAACGGGCGCTCCGGTCCGGAGGTGATGACCGGAGCGCTCACTGTGACAATAGAACAATTGATTGCTTTAAAGGGGTACCCTGGTGGAACACATTTTTTTTTTAATCAACTGGTGTCAGAAAGTTAAACAGATTTGTAAATTACTCCTATTAAAAAATCTTAACCCTCCAGTACTTATCAGCTGCTGTATGCTCCACAGGAAGTTATTTTCTTTTTAAATGTCTTTTTTGTCTGATCACAGTGCTCTCTGCTGGCACATCTGTGCATGTCAGGAACTGAGCAGAGTAGGAGCAAATCCCCATAGTAAACCTATCCTGCTCTGGACAGTTCCTGACTATGACAGAGGTGTCAGCAGAGAGAACTGTGGTCAGACTGAAAGAAAATTTTTAAAGAAAATAACTTTCTGTGGAGCATACAGCAGCTGATAAGTACTGAAAGGATTAAGATTTTTAAATAGAAGGAATTTACAAATCTGTTTAACTTTCTGGCACTAGTTGATTTAACCCCTTAACGACGCAGGACGTATATTTACGTCCTGCGCCGGCTCCCGCGATATGAAGCGGGATCGCGCCGCGATCCCGCATCATATCGCGTGGGTCCCGGCGCTAATCAACGGCCGGGACCCGCGGCTAATACCACACATCGCCGATCGCGGCGATGTGCGGTATTAACCCTTTAGAAGCGGCGGTCAAAGCTGACCGCCGCTTCTAAAGTGAAAGTGAAAGTGACCCGGCTGCTCAGTCGGGCTGTTCGGGACCGCCGCAGTGAAATCGCGGCGTCCCGAACAGCTGATCGGACACCGGGAGGGCTCTTACCTGCCTCCTCGGTGTCCGATCGACGAATGACTGCTCCGTGCCTGAGATCCAGGCAGGAGCAGTCAAGCGCCGATAATGCTGATCACAGGCGTGTTAATGCACGCCAGTGATCAGCATTAGAGATCAGTGTGTGCAGTGTTATAGGTCCCTATGGGACCTATAACACTGCAAAAAAATGTAAAAAAAAAGTGTTAATAAAGGTCATTTAACCCCTTCCCTAATAAAAGTTTGAATCACCCCCCTTTTCCCATAAAAAAAATAAAACAGTGTAAAAAAAATAAAAAATAAACATATGTGGTATCGCCGCGTGCGTAAATGTCAGAACTATAAAAATATATCATTAATTAAGCCGTACGGTCAATGGCGTACGCGCAAAAAAATTCCAAAGTCCAAAAAAGCGTATTTTGGTCACTTTTTATATCATTAAAAAATGAATAAAAAGTGATCAAAAAGTCCGATCAAAACAAAAATCATACCGATAAAAACTTCAGATCACGGCGCAAAAAATTAGTCCTCATACCACCCCATAAATGGAAAAATAAAAAAGTTATAGGGGTCAGAAGATGACATTTTTAAACGTATAAATTTTCCTGCATGTAGTTATGATTTTTTCCAGAAGTGCGACAAAATCAAACCTATATAAGTAGGGTATCATTTTAACCGTATGGACCTACAGAATAATGATAAGGTGTAATTTTTACCGAAATATGCACTGCGTAGAAACGAAAGCCCCCAAAAGTTACAAAATGGCGTTTTTTTTTCGATTTTGTCGCACAATGATTTTTTTTTCCGTTTCGCCGTGCATTTTTGGGTAAAATGACTAATGTCACTGCAAAGTAGAATTGGGGACGCAAAAAATAAGCCATAATATGGATTTTTAGGTGGAAAATTGAAAGGGTTATGATTTTTAAAAGGTAAGGAGGAAAAAACGAAAGTGCAAAAACGGAAAAACCCTGAGTCCTTAAGGGGTTAAAAAAAAAAATAAAATGTAAATTCCACCAGAGTACCCCTTTAAGGAAACAGCAAATGTTCAGATATAGATTTAGAGTTAATTTTCAACTAGTATTTTCCAAATAGTGTGCCTCCAGCTGTTGCAAAACTACAACTCCCATCATGCCCGGACAGCCTTTTGTTGTTGGGGCATGCTGGGATTTGTAGTTTTAAAGCAGCTGGAGACACATTGTTTGGAAAACATTGCTTTAAACCATACATATTCTGTACCTTTCTAGTTTGGAGAATAATTGAACTCCTATAAGGAATAATAACTGATCTTGTATAAAGAGTCTGTGCTGCGAATGCTTTGCTTCTTTCCGGGGGGTTGCATTTCCTGCCCCTCTCTAAGCTGCTCTCTCTGGGAGGTTTATATATAATGCACTGACTGTAAAGGTCCGTGGCTCACATTAATGTCGCCCCTAGCTGTGACCACAGACACTTCTTTCTCTCTTGGCAGTAAAATAAAAGAAAGTGTTTTGTCTACAGGGTGCAGCCTTTTAGCCCGATCTTTGTACTACGCCTTTTTCTCGAATACTTTAAATACACAGAAAGAGATTTACAGATTATAATTATAAAGGAATACCGCCAGGCACCCAAACAGCTAATACATTTTTTATTTAGGCCATTCTCACCAGGATGCCCCCACTGCATACTGGGCAAGTGAACAGCATAGAGTAAGTACAATAATTTATTTATGTTTTGAATCATTAGGCAGCCAAAGCATTATACACCGTGGATAATGGATCACCCTTGCATATTTTAAGAGCACTAGAAATCGCACTTGGCACATTGCATTTATGGAACACAGACATAGCGTATACAATGCCATCTGCGGGGCATTGAGGTGCAACGTAAGCAGACTATATGCTTTAAGATACATCCTAAATCACGGCAATGATGATTATACTATACTATTACAGAATGAAGTGGTTCGTAATAAACTTGTCTGTAACTTGCATGAAATTGGATCCCCAAATATGCAAATATTGAGTAACAGCATAGGAAACCAGTTTAGGCACTGGAGCACATAGACAAGAATGTCCCATAACAATATGACCCCTTTGCTACCATCATAATCATAGAATATTTCCAGGACACTACAATCTAGCTGTCTTCTGCATTCTGGGGCCCAACGATGTCCCCCCTCGGTGGGTGATATGCTGAGCGGCAATGTGATGTCATGGACCTGGGCACCTAGAAGGAGGTTGGAACCATTACATGACACTGCTGCTCAGTGTATCAAGACCTGGCCTGAAGGACGGAAGACCTATACTGGCACACAAAGGAAGCGGTGAGAGATAAGTTAAAGGCAACAACAGTCACAACGGTAGGCACTACAGCCCGGTAAATGCCATTCTTAAAGTGCACAGTGGTGATAGCAGCAGTAAGAAGGTGACACAGGGTGTGTATCAATAGAAGCACAGAGAAAATGAGATAACACTCACCGCTTCATTGAATGATAAGTCGTTTATTGAATCCAACAGATAAGGTGCATGGTGCTATACATGGACAAAGACGTGGCTCTTGCAATGAAACGGGTGACAGCTTGTCAGGATCCGGACTGGTATGCAGCGAGGACACTGGAGGTGGATCCTCTGTGTCAGTGGGGTGATGGCGTGGGCCGTACCAGGGGAACGGAATCTATGGGGTTACTGGTATTCACCAGAGCCCGCCGCAAAGCAGGATGGACTTGCAGCGGCAGGTAACCCCCAGGCCGTTCCACCCGATAGCGACTCAACCCCACTGACTGCTGAGACAGGTGCGGTACACAGGGACAAGGAAAGAGCAAGGTCGGACGTAGCAGAAGGTCAGGGCAGGCAGCAAAAGTCGTAGTCAGGGGCAACAGCAGACGGTCTGGGTACACAGGCTTGGGAACACACTAAACGCTTTCACAGGGCACTAAGGCAACAAGATCCGGCAGGGACAGGAAGGAGAAGTGGGTTTATATACCAATGGAAGCGATTGACACTGATTGGGGCAGGCACCAATTAGTGGTGCACTGGCCCTTTAAATCTCAGAGAGCCGGCGCGCGCGCCCTAGAGAGTGGGGCCACGCGCTGGGACATGACAGCCGGGGAACGGGACAGGTGAGTGGATTGGGATGCGACCCGCGGGCGGGCGCGTCCCGATACGCGGATCGCATCCCCGCCAGCAGAGACATTGCAGCGCTCCCGGTCAGCGGGTCTGACCGGGGCGCTGCAGAGAGGATAACGCCGCGAGCGCTCCGGGGAGGAGCAGGGACCCGGAGCGCTCGGCGTAACACAGCTGTTGCGCATGCGCTGGAACACGCTTCCTCAGACCCTCTTCCTTCCACGCGCAACAGCTGTCACCCATTTAATTGCAAGAGCCATGTCTTTGTCCATGTATAGCACCATGCACCTTATCTGTTGGATTCAATAAACCGGCTTTTCATTCATAGATGCGGTGAGTGTGATCTAATTTTCTCTGCTACTAAGAGATAAGTGAAAGTTTTTTTTAGTTTATTTAATTTTTTTGTTTTTTTTTTCTGCAGCCCAGACAGAAAGGAAAATAAATAAAAATCAGTGGATTATCTGTTTAACCCCTTAAGGACCAGGCCATTTTACACCTACACCTAAATTTTATGGTAACTTGCATCCTTTCTTGGTGAAAAATCCCAAAATTTTATGAAAAATCAGAAAAATTTGCATTTTTCTAACTTTGAAGCTCTCTGCTTGTAAGGAAAATGGATATTCCAAATAAAAAAATTTTTTGATTCACATATACAATATGTCTACTTTATGTTTGCATCATAAAATTGACGTGTTTTTACTTTTGTAAGACACCAGAGGGCTTCAAAGTTCAGCAGCAATTTTCCAATTTTTCACAAAATTTTCAAACTCACTATTTTTCAGGGACCAGTTCAGGTTTGAAGTAGATTTGAAGGGTCTTCATATTAGAAATACCCCACAAATGACCCCATTATAAAAACTGCACCCCCCAAAGTATTCAAAATGACATTCAGTCAGCGTTTTAACCCTTTAGGTGTTTCACAGGAATAGCAGCAAAGTGAAGGAGAAAATTCACAATCTTCATTTTTTACACTCGCATGTTCTTGTAGACCCAATTTTTTTATTTTTACAAGGGGTAACAGGAGAAAATGTATACTTGTATTTGTAGCCCAATTTCTCTCGAGTAAGGACATACCTCATATGTCTATGTAAATTGTTCGGCGGGCGCAGTAGAGGGCTCAGAAGCGAAGGAGCGACAAGGGGATTTTGGAGAGTACGTTTTTCTGAAATGGTTTTTGGGGGGCATGTTGCATTTAGGAAGCCCCTATGGTGCCAGAACAGCAAAAAACCCTCACATGGCATACCATTTTGGAAACTAGACCCCTTGAGGAACATAACAAGGAATTAAGTGAGCCTTAATACCCCACAGGGGTTTCACGACTTTTGCATATGTAAAAAAAAAAAAAAAATTTCTCTAAAATGTGTTTCCCCCCAAATTTCACATTTTTGCAAGGGTTAATAGCAGAAAAGACCCCCCAAAATTTGTAACCCCATCTCTTCTGAGTATGGAAATACCCCATGTGTGGACGTCAAGTGCTCTGCTGGCGCACTACAATGCTCAGAAGAGAAGGAGCGCCATTGAGCTTTTGGGAAAAAAATTGTTTGGAATGGAAGTCAGGGGCCATGTGCGTTTACAAAGCCCCCCGTGGTGCCAGAACAGTGGAACCCCCCACATGTGACCCTATTTTGGAAACTACACCCCTCACAGAATTAAATAAGGGGTGCAGTGAGTATTTACACCCCACTGGCGTTTGACAGATCTTTGGAACAGTGGGCTGTGCAAATGAAAAATAAAATTTTTCATTTTCACGGACCACTGTTCCAAAAATCTGTCAGACACCTGTGGGGCGTAAATGCTCACTGTACCCCTTATTACATTCCGTGAGGGGTGTAGTTTCCAAAATGGGGTCACATGTGGGTATTTTTTTGGGGGGGTTTATGTTAGAACCGCTGTAAAATCAGCCACCCCTGTGCAAATCACCAATTTAGACCTCAAATGTACATGGTGCGCTCTCACTCCTGAGCCTTGTTGTGCGCCCACAGAGCATTTTACGCCCACATATGGGGTATTTCTATACTCAGGAGAAATTGTGTTACAAATTTTGGGGGTCTTTTTTTCCTTTTAACGCTTGTGAAAATAAAAAGTAAAGGGCAACACCGGCATGTTAGTGTAATTTTTTTTTTTTACACTAACAAGCTGGTGTAGCCCCAACTTTTCCTTTTCCTAAGGGGTAAAAGTAGAAAAAGCCCCCCAAAATTTGTAGTGCAATTTGTCACGAGTACGGAGATACCCCATATGTGGCCCTAAACTGTTGCCTTGAAATACGACAGGGCTCCAAAGTGAGAGAGCGCCATGCGCATTTGAGGACTAAATTAGGGATTGCACAGGGGTGGACATAGGGGTATTCTATGCCAGTGATTCCCAAACAGGGTGCCTCCAGCTGTTGCTAAATTCCCAGCATGCCTGGACAGTCAGTGGCTGTCCGGAAATGCTGGGAGTTGTTGTTTTGCAACAGCTGGAGGCTCCTTTTGGAAACACTGCCATACAATACGTTTTTCATTTTTATTAGGGGGACAGTGTAAGGGGGTGTATATGCAGTGTTTTACTCTTTATTAGGTGTTAGTGTAGTGTAGTGTTTTTAGGGTACATTCGCACTGGCGGGTTACGGTGAGTTTCTCGCTAGAAGTTTGAGCTACGGCGAAAAATTTGCCGCAGCCCAAACTTGAAGCAGGAAACTTACTGTAAGCCTGCCCGTGTGAATGTACCCTGCACGTTCACATGGGGGGGGGGGGGGGCAAACCTCCAGCTGTTTCAAAACTACAACTCCCAGCATGTACTGACAGACCGTGCATGCTGGGAGTTGTACTTTTGCAACAGCTGGAGGCACACTGGTTGGAAAACCTTCAGTTAGGTTCTGTTACCTAACTCAGTATTTTCTAACCAGTGTGCCTCCAGCTGTTGCAAAACTACAACTCCCAGCATGTACTGATCGCCGAAGGGCATGCTGGGAGATGTAGTTATGCAATAGCTGGAGGTACGCAACTACAACTCCCAGCATGCCGAGACAGCTGATTGCTGTTTGGACATGCTGGGATTTGCAGTTTGCATCTGGAGGGCTACAGTTTTAGAGACTACTGCAAAGTGATCTCCAAACTGTGGTCCTCCAGCTGTTGCAAAACTACAATTCCCAGCATGCTCTGACAGCAAACAGTTGTTTGAGCATGCTAGGAGTTGTAGTTTTGCAAGATCTGGAGGGCTACAGTTTAGGGATCACTATATAGTGGTCTCAAACTGTAGCCCTCCAGCTGTTGCAAAACTACATATTCCAGCATGCCCAAACAGCTGTCTGGGCATGCTGGGAGTTGTAGTTTTGCAACATCTGGAGGGCTACAGTTAGAGACCACTGTATAATGGTCTCAAACTGTACCCTCCAGATGTTGCTAGGCAACTCACCGGCTTCCGTCGGATCCAGCCGCACGTCATCGCCGCCCACCGATCTCCGTCGCCTGCAGCCTCCGACGCCCGCCCGGATCGGTAAGTGGATCTTGGGCGCCGGTCCCCGTCATTTCCCTGTCCTGCCCCGCCTAATGTGGGAGGGCAGGACGGGGAAAACGAAAGTAAACCCCTCCGCCCCCGATCTGCTATTGGTGGTCGCGTCTAGACCACCAATAGCAGGGATAGGAGGGCTGGCACCCGTGCCACCTCACTCCTATCGCTTCAGGGGGATCGTGGGTGTCTTAGACACCCGCGATCCCCCTTACATTCCGGGTTACCGGGTCACTATAGACCCGTAATCGCGCAAATCGCAAGTGTGAATTCACTTGCGATTTGCCGCGATCGCCGACATGGGGGGGTCTGATGACCCCCCTGGGCATTTGCACGGGATGCCTGCTGAATGATTTCAGCAGGCATCCCGCTCCGATCCCCACCCGGCGGGGACTAAAACTGCCCATGACGTAAATGTACGTCCCTGGTCCTTAAGACCCAGGGTGTCGGGACGTACCGTTACATCATGGGTCCTGTAGGGGTTAAACTATTGCGTGACAACTGCCGTCCATGAGATTGTATATAGCAGTGTATTACTTTGCACTGCAGCTCTATGTTAATAATTAAAATTAATTAATTAAGCTGAATAAAGCTCTATGAAATGTAACAGTGTAGCTCCGGTTTTTAATTGGTTCTCAGCTACTTTACTTCTTATCCCCTATGCACAGGATAGGGGATAAGTGTCTGATCACTGGAGATTCAAATGATGGGACCCCCTCACGATTTTTTGTACAGTGACCTGGCTCTCCTCATACATGTAACATGGGTTGACCTGGCCCCTGCACAAATTCTATGGGAGAGACAGAGATACAGAAGTACAGCTCATGTGTATCTCTGGCTATCCCATAGAAATGCAAGGAGGCGGAGGCGGAGGCGGGGGGGGGGGGGGGTGTCGACAGAGGATAGCAAGAGGGCCATACAGGAGATCGCAAGGGTTCTCAGAGGCTGGACCCCCCACATCTGACACTTATCCCCTATCCTGTAAATGGGGGATAAGAAGTAAAGATTGCCGGTGTTACTTTTAGGGCCCTTATACACTGGCAGAATAGGTTACTTGATAGCTACACAGGCATTAAGCATTAATTTATTAACTGCAATGTAATTCAGAGCATGAACATCGTTCTTTCTACAGAATCTGGATCAACCTTGGAAGTTCCGCTGCAGAACTTCCACAGTGTACACAGTACAGCAGAATCCTATTGTAGTGTGCAAGGGCCCTTCCTATGTTCTGTGATTTTGTATATCAGTGGTCCCAGTCCAGTCACTGGTATGGGACCTCTGAAATTCAGAATTCAAATGCGTATGGTGCACTCATATGATCTGGTGGTATGACCATATGCAATGATAACCGACATTATTGCAGTCGTATCATAATCACAAACTGTGCCAAGTTAGATGGTATGAAACAAGTATCACATTCTATTAAAATATGTATCAGCATTGTTTGCAAATATCTAAACCAACCGGGGTGCCCCCAGCTGTTGCAAAATTACAACTCCCAGTATGCCCAGACAGCCTTTGGCTGTCTGGGCATGCTGGGAGTTGTAATTTTGCAACAGCTGGAGGCATTCTGATTGGGTTACACTTACCAATACATTTAATATATATATATATATATATATATATATATATATATATATATATATATATATTGCATTTCTGAGTTGAATGTAGCTCCTAAACATCACTCACAGTTTAATGCTCACAAAAAATTGGGGCCCTCTTCTTTATATAATAATTGCCCATGGGTCTGGAAACTGATACAGAGCCCTCATTTGGAGGAAGCTTTAAAACAGACCTGGAAGCCAGGCTAAATAAAATAAAAAAATTAAAATTATGATAATAATAATTATTATTATTAGAGATGAGCGAACTTACAGTAAATTCAATTCGTCACGAACTTCTCGGCTTGGCAGTTGATGACTTTTCCTGCATAAATTAGTTCAGCTTTCAGGTGCTCCTGTGGGCTGGAAAAGGTGGATAAAGTCCTAGGAGACTCTTTCCTAGGAATGTATCCACCTTTTCCAGCCCACGGGAGCACCGGAAAGCTGAACTAATTTACGCAGGATAAGTCATCAACTGCCGAGAAGTTTGTGACGAATCGAATTTAGTGTAAGTTCGCTCATCTCTAATTATTATTATTGTTATTATGATAAATAATAATATATTATTATCTATTCAAAGTGTCAAATAAATAAATACATAAATAAATAAAACATTATAATCATAATAATAGTAATAATAGCGAGTCAGTGCAAAATCAATCATGCAAAATAAAAAAATAATAAAATTTTTTTAAATTATAGTACATAAAAGTAAAAACTTTTAAACTCTAAAAATAATCCACAAAAAAAAAAAAATGTTTGTTTGCTGTTTAACCCTTTAACGATGCAGGACGTATATTTACGTTCTGCGCCGGCTCCCGCGATATGAAGCGGGGTCGCGCTGTGACCCCGCATCACATCGCGTCGGTCCTGGCGCTCATCAACGGCCGGGACCCGCGGCTAATACCACACATCGCCGATCGCGGCAATGTGCGGTATTAACCCTTTAGAAGCGGCGGTCAAAGCTGACCGCCGCTTCTAAAGCGAAAGTGAAAGTATCCCGGCTAGTCAGTCGGGCTGTTCGGGACCGCCGCGGTGAAATCGCAGCATCCCGAACAGCTTGCAGGACACCGGAAGGGCCCTTACCTGCCTCCTCGGTGTCCGATCGGCGAATGACTGCTCCGTGCCTGAGATGCAGGCAGGAGCAGTCAAGCGCCGATAACACTGATCACAGGCGTGTTAATACATGTCAGTGATCAGCATAGGAGATCAGTGTGTGCAGTGTTATAGGTCCTTATGGGAGTGTTATAGGTCCCTATGCAGTGTTATAGGTCCCTATGGGACCTATAACACTGCAAAAAAAAGTTAAAAAAAAGTGTTAATAAAGGTCATTTAACCCCTTCCCTAATAAAAGTTTGAATCACCCCCCTTTTCCCATAAAAAAAATAAAACAGTGTAAAAATAAAAATAAACATATGTGGTATCGCCGCGTGCGTAAATGTACAAACTATAAAAATATATCGTCAATTAAACCGCACGGTCAATGGCATTTGCGCAAAAAATTCCAAAGTCCAAAAAAGCGTATTTATGGTCACTTTTTATACCATAAAAAAATTAATAAAAAGTGATCAAAAAGTCCGATCAAAACAAAAATCATACCGATAAAAACTTCAGATCACGGCGCAAAAAATGAGTCCTCATACCGCCCTGTATGTGGAAAAATAAAAAAGTTATAGGGGTCAGAAGATGACATTTTTAAACGTATACATTTTCCTGCATGTAGTTATGATTTTTTCCAGAAGTACGACAAAATCAAACCTATATAGGTAGGGTATCATTTTAACCGTATGGACCTACAGAATAATGATAAGGTGTAATTTTTACCGAAATATGCATTGCGTAGAAACGGAAGCCCCCAAAAGTTACAAAATGGCGTTTTTTCTTCGATTTTGTCGCACAATAATTTTTTTTTTCCGTTTTGTCGTGAATTTTTGGGTAAAATGCCTAATGTCACTGCAAAGCAGAATTGGTGACGCAAAAAATAAGCCATAATATGGATTTTTAGGTGGAAAATTGAAAGGGTTAGGATTTTTAAAAGGTAAGGAGGAAAAAAACGAAAGTGCAAAAACGGAAAAACCCTGAGTCCTTAAGGGGTTAATATAAAATTTAAACCGCAGCAAAGAAAAGAATGATAATGAATAACCACAAAAATGTTCTGGCAGCTAAAGGTTAACATGATTAGAATGACGTTCTGTGACCAGGAAACACTTTAAGGCAGTGTTTCCCAACCAGGGTGCCTCCAGCTGTTGCAAAACTACAACTCCCAGCACGCCCGGACAGCCAACGGCTGTCCGGGCTTGCTGGGAGTTGTAGTTTTGCAACAGCTGGAGGCCCCCTGGTTGGGAAACACTGCTATAAGGCATAAGTGGGGATGTGCATGGGGATTTGTATGTGCCAGTCCTGGCTCCAGGTGTTGCTGCATATGGTCCTCCAGTCTGCTGTGCCCAGTTGATAGCATCCCGCGGTGGATGCCAGTGGTCTCTGGAGCCATGGTGCCCCTCCTCTCTGCCTTGTAGCTGGGCAGGGGAGAGGAGGGAGATGAGTGAATGAAGATTCTCCCAAGTCACATGTTCCCAGTAGCAGCAGCAGCAGAGGTAGCAGTAACAAGAGCTGCCGATCCTGACTGCAAGAGAACAAGCTCCCCTCAGCAGCTGGCACTGCCCGCCTGGCACTCTGACTACATGGGGCACGCAGAATTGCTTCCTGTCATGCCCGGGATGCTGGAGTTAACCCTTCACAGTCACTGTGCTGTCTCCTTGCAATAAGTTGGCATGGCCCCCTTCTCTACATGCAGATGATTAACCATTTATATGTGAGTGCCAGAGGGTAAGAAGTTGCCCAGCAGTGTGACTCGCCTACTTCACTTCTTGTACCTGGCATGTCTCTGTGAGGAGGCAGATGACATGTGGCCCTCTGGAGCGAGCAGTAAGGCACTATGCCCCCGGGACTCTGCTATCAGGAGGGCAGCTTTCTCTGGGAACCTCTCTGCATTGCCCCCACACCTTGTGCCAACAGGGAAAAGCGTCAGGGTCTTCATCAGTGCCAGCCCTGAAGGTAAGTCCCACTTTACTTACTACCATAGCTCTGACTGAACTCACATGTAGAACTTTAGCTGCTGCAGAACCTCTTCAGCATTACAAGTATACAAGTAGCAATAGGGGGTTTTGGGTGTCACTGTGCTACATGTATGTACAGTATGTGCTTTCAATATACAGGTGTTTGTACATACAGTACTACAGTCTACTGGGCAGCATCAACTCTATGAGGATGACACAGTAATGTGTGTGTGTGTATATATATATATATATATATATATATATATATATATATATATATATATGGCTGGGGACATTATGAATCATTGTATCTTTATATTGTATATAGGATAGTACATTGATTATTACAGATTTACAGTCCATTAGATTGTAAGCTCTACTGGGTAGCATCACAATTTGTATGGTGTTACAGTAATGGATACATATAGGGAAGGCTGGGGTATATTATGAATTATTGTATCTATATTATGTATTATATTGGATAATACAGATCTACAGTCTATTAGATTGTAAGCTCTACTGGGTAGCATCACATTTTGTATGGTGTTACAGTAATGGATATATATATATATATATATATGGAATGGCTGATGTATATTATAGATCATTGTATCTGTATATTGTATATAGGATAATAAATTGGTTATTACAGATTTACAGTCCATTAGATTGTAAGCTCTACTGGGTAGCATCACAATTTGTATGGTGTTACAGTAATGGATATAAATATATATATATATATATATATATATATATATATATATATATATATATGGAATGGCTGATGTATATTATAGATCATTGTATCTATATATTGTATATAGGATAATTAATTGGTTATTACAGATTTACAGTCCATTAGATTGTGAGCTCTACTGGGTAGCATCACAATTTGTATGGTGTTACAGTAATGGATACATATAGGGAAGGCTGGGGTATATTATGAATCATTGTATCTATATTATGTATCATTACATTGGATATTACAGATCTACAGTTTATTAGATTGTAAGCTCTACTGGTAGCATCATATTTTGTATGGTGTTACAGTAATGGATACATATATGGAATGGCTGATGTATATTATGAATCATTATATCTATATATTGTATTATTATAATGGATATTACAGATCTACAGTCTATTAGATTGTAAGCTCTACTGGGTAGCATCACTTCTATTATGATGTTACAGTAATTATGTAAGGCTGGGGGATATTATAAATCAGTGGTCTTCAACCTGCGGACCTCCAGATGTTGCAAAACTACAACTCCCAGCATGCCCGGACAGCCAACGGCTGTCCGGGCATGCTGGGAGTTGTAGTTTTGCAACATCTGGAGGTCCGCAGGTTGAAGACCACTGTTATAAATCATTGTATATAGGAGAATACATCGGATACTAATTATCTTCAGTCAAATAAATGGCTAGTTCCTCTGGGTAGGGTGACCTCTATTATGATGCTGTAGTACTGTATACATACTGTATATGTGAGGCGTAAGGACATTATACATCATAGTTGATTGGATACTACAGATTTCCTGTTCTGATCTATTATGTAACACAGAGTAGGATGCAGAGTATTAACCCCATAATACCAAGAAGCTCCCTATTGCTAGAAGTTGGGATATAAGGGAGGGATATCCTACAGAGCCTGCCAGCATGTCCTCATCATAAAGTGTATTTATAGTAAGCCCACATGCCTCATTGAGCCTGAGATGAATGTCTGGGTTACAGAAGATCCATCACATATTAGCCTGATGTCTCCTCCAGTCTACACTTCATGTAATGTATTTAGGATTTCTCTACAATGTGCTCAAACAATGGGGAAGTGTGATTCCTGCATAACAAATGACTGGCATGTGTTCCCAGCACCCTTCATAAAGACAGCAAAAAGTAGGTGCCCCAGATTTGCCAGAAAATGATGGATATTAATAAAAGTCTGCAGAGCAGAAAGTACAGTGTTTATATCTGAGGGGAGCAGATCTAGATGAGTGATAGTTGTCTATGTGGAATATAGGACGTCTGTACGTAAATTATACTCAATACATAGTGTTATATATAGTATATAGCAGTGGTCTCCAACCTGCGGACCTCCAGATGTTGCAAAACTACAACTCCCAGCATGCCCGGACAGCCAACGGCTGTCCGGGCATGCTGGGAGTTGTAGTTTTGCAACATCTGGAGGTCCGCAGGTTGGAGACCACTGGTATATAGAATTAACATAAGATATTTGGCATGTTCTATAATCTTACAATGTGTTACCTTGTACACTGTTACACAGTCAGAAAAAGACATCAAGTATTTGAAAAATAAATAAATAAAAAACGTAAATACTAACCCTGTGGCTTTTATTAGGACTGCAGCTATCAGTTCAGATTGGTACATATACACACTGTATGCAGCTTTTTATTTGTCGCATCCTATTATGATATCATAATATATGTATTTTTAGAAGACTGATTTATGATATGTAAATCCTCTTGTGCTTCTTCTACTCTTTTGAAGTCATTCTACGACTCTTTTCTCCGCCACATCCATTATTGTATCGGAGTACCAGCAGACTATGACTGCATAGCAGTAAGTTTTGAGGTTGTGCACCGGTGACATCATTGTCTACAAAAAGCGTTGACATCACTGTCATCTAATCTAGGGATGGGAGCACTTTTGTCTGTGCTGAATTCTATGTTGCCATTTGTAAGCATACGAAATGTCTTCAGCGGCTGAAGCCTGACAAGATCACGTATGTTGGCTGACAGGGCTTGCTTATCTATGACCTTGTCTTTATGTGAAATGCCCATTCTCGAGGCTTCTGTAGAAAACGTGAGCTTCTTTGGTCTGTAGCTGTAACCAGATCTCCACATTATGTCTCACAAATGTTGCGCTGTGTATTTCCAGCCAACACTAAGCAAAAGCTGGAAGCAGCTAAAACTATCAGTATGTCATGTAATATTTGCTGATAAATCATTTCCTACAACCTGAGGTAATGGGGCTGCTAGGTATTAGGCTTTCATGGTTTAAGCTTACGCATTATTAATGAACGAGTCTGGGCTTTATTCTTTATCAACAGTGTTGGTGCTGAAAGCAACATTATCTCAGAGGGTCACTCACTGCTGAGTATAGGGGTATACATAACACATGGCGGAAGCCAATGTCACGTATAGGATCAGTGTTATGTATTTCACTATTATCTTTTTATTGATGGACCGATATTTATTGAAAGTGAAGTTATGTGTATGTCAAACTACTTTTATTACCAACATGAGCAGGACTAAAAGAGGTAATACTCCAGGGATGACAGGGGGACAGTCACACCCCCTCCCATAGACTTGCATTGAGGGGACGGGGCGTGATGTCACACGGGGGCGGAGTCGTGACGTCACGGGCTTCCGTTCCGGTGGTTGGTACCCAGACCCTCCAGCGCTTCCGGAGCAGAAGCATGCTATATTGCGGGGGTCCCCAGCGGCGGGACCCCTGCAATCAGACATCTTATCCCCTATCCTTTGGATAGGGGATAAGATGTCTAGGGGTGGAGTACCCCTTTAAGTGAAACAGTAGTAACTTTGATTTTCCCATTGTTTTCCTATTCAGGGGAAATTTTGTATATTGTGTATAAAGAAGTTTAGGCATACCTGTCATTTCAACTTTTCAGAGTAAGCTGTTGTGTGTGTGTTTGTGTTACGCCGAGCGCTCCGGGTCCCCGCTCCTCCCCGAAGCGCTCGCAGCGTTCTCTTATTCGCAGCGCTCCAGTCAGACCTGCTGACCGGGTGTGCTGCGATATTGCTCCCAGCCGGGATGCGATTCGCGATGCGGGACGCGCCCGCTCGCGATGCGCATCTCGGCTCCCGTACCTGACCCGTTCCCCGTCTGTGTTGTCCCTGTGCGTGCGGCCCCGCTCCTTAGGCCGCGCGCGCGCCGGGTCTCTGCAATTTAAAGGGCCAGTGCATCAATGATGGTGCCTGGCCCAATCTCCCTGATTAGTTTCCACCTGTGCACTCCCTATTTATACCTCACTTCCCCTGCACTCCCTTGCCGGATCTTGTTGCCCTTGTGCCAGAGAAAGCCTTTCCTTGAGTTTTCCTAGCCTGTGTTCCAGACCTCCTGCCGTTGCCCCTGACTACGATCCTTGCTGCCTGCCCTGACCTTCTGCTACGTCCGACCTTGCTCTTGCCTTATCCCTTGTACCATGCCTATCTCAGCAGTCAGAGAGGTTGAGCCGTTGCCGGTGGATACGACCTGGTTGCTACCGCCGCTGCAAGACCATCCCGCTTTGCGGCGGGCTCTGCTGAAAACCAGTAGCTACTTAGAACCGGTCCACCGACACGGTCCACGCCAATCCCTCTCTGACACAGAGGATCCACCTTCAGCCTGCCGAATCGTGACAGTTTGTATGTGTGTGTTTGTGTGTGTGTGTGCATGTGCATGAGAAGACAGAACTATTTCTAAACATTGTTTGAATTGTACATGGCAATTGTGCTGGTTTTCCTCCCTCTGTCGCCGAGCTGTTGAGTGGAGACTAGTTACTTTAATATCTCCTATACACTGCACACGCACAAAAGAGGGAATCCTACTCCCATATTTATCTATAGCACTTCCTTAGAAGCAGCAGTAGCATGGCAGATATTATAGAGCACTAAGAGTGAGATATAACACTCAACGAAACTACCCTTGAGGTAGTAAGAGGCCAATAACGAACAATACACTAAACCCCAGGGCCTAAGCCCAGGGTATGAAACCTCTATTGCTTACCCCTAAAATGTAACTTTTATTGAATACTACTAAAATGTCCCAAAAGAAAAGATTTAAAACTGATACCACGTGTCCCTAGTGCTTATATCATCAAGATTAAGAGAATAGTCTCCACCATTTCTCCAAAGGTAGCCCTGCAGTGGCTATTTATATAGAGGGTAACACACTAGTATCGCTTAAAAACAAACACAATTGCCGCCTCTACATGTTTCGCCGCCTCCGCGGCTTTCTCAAGAGGCAATAGTGGCAAAGGCCTTTGCCACTATTGCCTCTTGAGAAAGCTACGGAGGCGGTGAAACATGTAGAGGCGGCAATTGTGTTTGTTTTTAAGCGATACTAGAGACTATTCTCTTAATCTTGATTATATAAGCACTAGGGACACTTTGTATCATTTTTAAATCTTTACTTTTGGGACATTTTAGTAGTATTCAATAAAAGTTACATTTTAGGGGTAAGCAATAGAGGTTTCATACCCCGGGCTTAGGCCCTGGGGTTTAGTGTATTGTTTGATATATAACACTCACCACAAGCTGATGTATCCCTGTGTCTCTTCTTCTTCTGCCTCCTTCTTCTGCCACTTCCACAGCCCTCTCTATAAGCTAATATGGGCAGTTGTAACCTGATGCTTCAGTCAGTTGATCTGTCTTGAGACAGACATAAATTCTTTACAGATTCAATGTTGAATTTAGGAGTGAGGAGGGTGCAGGAAAACAGCCTGATAAGACAGAACTTCACCTGTACTATTTAATTATGCAATGTTTGGTAAAAACAACAGTGATCTTTTAAAGGGGTTGTCCAGAATTAGAAAAAAACACTTTTGCTTTACTCTTATCCTTAGTTTGTGTATGATATTGTAGCTCCATTTTATTTAACTGAATGGACCTGAGTTGTAATACTACACACAGCCTAAGGAGGGGTGTGGCACTGTTTATGAAAGAAAGCAGCTATATTATTTCACCCTGGATAACCCCTTAAGGTATAATGCCATGCATGTACAGCAGAGTATGCAGTGCCTTCTTACATACTGCTGTACATGCCCGGCATAAATTAGCACTGATACCGGCACCCATGCAGGTGTCATCTGCAGCAGGAGCTGGCTGCCAGGTTTTTCTAGCTGCACTAAGATTCTGGCAAATAATTCTTTACAAGCTGACCGCAGCTTTTCTTTTATTACTGACCTCAACATCTACCAGTGTTGCAGATTGTGGGGTTCTGATAGTAGCCATGGCAACTGGAGGCCTGAGAACGGCCTCCAGTCTTCCTGCTATGGAAGCTGATCAGGGTCTGCTGGAGGCAGTGCGCGATCATCTCTACCTATCAGTGACTGGTATAATATACTGTAGTACAGAGCTGTACTGCAGTATATTATATGTCTGATCAACATAGTGCACAGTCAAGTCCCCCAGTGGGGCAAAGTAAAAATAAAAAACAAATAAATAGATAAATGTCAAACTTAGCCAAATGTCAAGGTGGTGGAGCCGGGCTGCTCAAGTGCTATCACCTAGCATGTCTCCTTACTCATCTTCCCTCCCAGCCCCTCCTTGACTGATGTATAGGACTCTGTATGTCAATCAAGGAGGGACTGGAAGGAGAAGGCAAGCAAGGAGGCGTACCAGGCGGTGGCACTACAGCAGCTCGGCCCCACCTTCTTGACATTTGGCTGAGAAATAAAAAAGGAGATTCTATAAGTTTGGCAAACCCCATCAGCTCCAGGAAAGATACAATTTACATTTATATCCTAACAGCTATCCAACTGTATCCGTAGCTCTTAACAGCAAAAACAGCTGACATATTTCCTTTAATCCACTCAGTGAACACCATAAAAAAGAACCAAAATGACTGTTTCTAGTTAATCCTGCCTCTATAAAAATGAAATAAAAAATTATCAAAATGTCAAGAAATAGTACCACAAAAACTTCAACTAGAAGATAAGTGGCATTATATATAAATTTATGCCCATGATTATTTCTTACCCAGCTTATTCTACAGCCTTAATATCAGACTACAAATGTGTAGCCAAGAGGGCTCCTACAGTTGGTCAAATTGTATCTCCAAGTATCATATCTTAAAAGTCTCATCCTCAACCTGCTATGTGGCTCCCACATTTGGGCTCTCACAAATGTGGTCAGGATAGATGCCCATGCTGAAAAGCTATGCATGTTACTAAAACATTTACTTCATATGCTACTACAGAGACATTTACTAAAAAAAACTATTTATTACGGGAAATATGCAGCCCTAACAACTTATCCCCTATCTGCAGGATAGGGGATAAGTATCTGATCGCGGGGGGGTCCGACCAATGGCACCCCCCCCCATGATCTTCTGCATGGGGCTGCTGCTCTCCCGTGCAGGAGGTGTGCCACAGCAGACATCCCGCCTCCATGTAGTTCTATGGGAGAGGCAACGTTCGTGCCTCCCCGCCTCTCCCATAGAGCTGTATGGGAAGGGGGTGTGGAGGGGGCATACCGTTGACCTCACTGAGGTCGACACTATGCGCATTAGCCGCTCTCACAGAGCCGCAATGCCGGGCCCGTTTGGGAGATCGTGGGGGTCCCAGCAGCCGGACCCCGTGATCAAACACTTATCCCCCCTGTGGATAAGTTCTTGTGGCTGCAGTTGCCCTTTAACTGCAGCATGTTCTTTGTTATCTATCTTATATCATGTACCTCTTGTCAGACCCAATATGTGAGGTGCACTAAAAACCCCCTCAAAATACAACCGAAGAAACATTGACATGTGAAATTACACACTTTCATTCTAAAAATGTTGCTACGGTCTCAAAACACAGCTGAAAAGCAAGATGGATGTTTTTCTACTGTGATATTGAAAGGGTAAATGTAGAGACGAGAGGAAGGGATTGTAGACAAAAATCGCTTAACCAAAAAGTTTTTGGGGGTCTTAAAGTTAGAAACTCAGTCTCCACGAGGTCTGAACAAACTCCATATTTGAATATGTTTTTTTTTTTTTTTTTTTAAATAAGGTATACTTGCTTTTCTTCTTTTTCTCCTTTTTCTTTGTCTATATTCCTTGCATATCTAATTTAAATGCTTTTCTCTGTGTAGGGAGAAAAATAATAATAATTTTTCTACTATACATATTTATGTTGGTAGCATGTTGTTGTTTATCTCTGCTACATGGTGGAGGCATGTTGAGGGATCCCAAGTGTGTTTTTTTTTATAGCTCAGTCATCTTATAATGCACTCTGGGATCATTGTCCAACAACATATCTATTCATTTAGCAACATTTTTGTTTTGGTTAATTTATTTTTCATGGTCAATTATGTGTTATGTATTTATTTACTTTTAAATTTGTGCTTTAGAGTATACTATAAGGGTGGATTGCCGGTCATACCAAATGTGACATTTTCTGAGATATAGCTTTTTACCATGTTGTTTTTTGTTTAGAACAGGGAATAGTTTATATTCCATCTAATCAATTTGTATGTGTTGTTAGGATAATAGTTTTTTGTAACAATAAGACCACTGGTGTAATGCTTGTAAAGGGTTAACCCATGCTTCGCTCAGTTGTTTTCTAGGGATTATGGGATCCCTATTTAAGTTGGTCTGTGTATGAGAAATGATAGTGTGACTAAGGGTGTGTGACACCAGAAATGTGTCACTTTCCATCCTGCCATGTCGTTTTGTATATGTGTCACTTCTGGGCAGGGAAGAAGTGTACTCTATTCTCACACACTTCCCCTATTCCTGCCAACTTACATACCCGCCCTAAGTAGCGTGTCTGTAACTACAGTTACTGCCCCTACTTACAATAAGTGAGGGCAGTCCAGTCAAAATAATAAACTATAATGCAGACAGAGGTCGGGACACAGAATGGAATCACTCAGACTAACAGAAAAATAACTAAACATACACACAATAAGCCGCTGTCCACAGTGCGAGATGGTACCTAGAGGCTACAGATAAGCCAATTCGCAAAGCCGGAAGAAGGCCCAATCCCGCAAATAGACCGTCCACCAAGGACAACTCCGGAGCATCTGCACCAAGGGAAAATACCCATTCCTGGGAACCCCCTTGCAAAGGAGACATAATAATACCCACTCTCTGGGCTTCAGTACCAGATGTGTAAGGCTTTAACCTGAAGTACAATTTGCAGCTCTCACAAAAGGTTTTGAACATTTTGCGGTTACCAGAAAATCGGTCAGGGAGACTAACTTGTGGCTCCAAAGGAGCTGAAGCAGGAACAGATGACTTCTGAGTTCGGGCAGACTCCAGCTCCTGAATTCTGGCTAGCAAGCTCTGAACTAACTGCTCCTGATCTTGCAACCTCTGAGTCAAGGTCTGGACTAATACTGACTGAGACTGAGAACACTCATTGCTGAAGTCTTTCAGCTAAATCCTGGACCAGCTGAGTCAAGCTCTTCATTTGCTCCACCATAGCAGACATAGCTTCCACAATGGAGGGACAAGGCAAATGCAGGCATGTAGGCCTGCTATAATGTCACATCTTGGCAGGGAAGGAGTGCACACTATTCTCGTCCCTATCCCTGCCTACTTATGTAACTGCCCTAGGTAGCGGGTCTGTAACCATGGTGACGGTCCCTACTTACAATAAGTGTGGGCAGTCCAGTCAAAATAATAAACTATAATGCAGGCCGAGGTCGGGACACAGAATGGAATCACTCAAACTAACAGAAAAATAACTTAACATACACACAATAAGTTGCTGTCCAAAGTCCAAGTAGATACCTAGAGGTTACAGATAAGCCAATTTGCAAAGCCAGGAGAAGAATTAGAGAGTGGAGCCAAAGGGTCAAAATGGCAGATATAACAGATACAATATAAATGTAAGCTAGGAGTACACAGAGCTCTACAGCAGGCAAGGATTGGGAGTAGACTGCCAGCTTATTTAGGCCCAGACCAGGTGCTCATATCAAGGTCAGCTGACCAGTCCAGACAGCTGGGCGTAGCCCAAAACAAAACAAAACAGAGAGAGCTGTCAGAACTGTTTAACCCTATGGATTCTGACAATATTAATATCAGATTAAGTTAACAAGTTTGTATGTAATATTGCCACACTGGAATTTTCTGTTCTTCTAGTGTCGTTTTACATAACAATTCAGAATGCTAATTAAAAGTACATTTATGGAGGAGTTTACTGAATCCAACAAAATTGTGCCCTGTGCAAACAGGTTTGTACCATAAAGTTAACTCATATGTCTACTCTAGGGCTCAAATTGACCCCTTTCCCTTTCACTCACAATGCCAGCACAGGATTAGCCTTTCGTCAGAGGTATATTAAAGGGAGCCTGCCACTAGTTTCAAGCTGCCCAAACCTCAGAAAGCATGAAACATTTATAACAACTATCGAAACATTTATATGACGATAATCTATGATGACAGCTCTCTATAGAGCATATAGGTTTTGAACATTTTGCGGTTACCAGATAATCAGTCAGGGAGACTAACTTGTGGCTCCAAAGGAGCTGAAGCAGGAACAGATGACTTCTGAGTTCGGGCAGACTCCAGCTCCTGAATTCTGGCTAGCAAGCTCTGAACTAACTGCTCCTGATCTTGCAACCTCTGAGTCAAGGTCTGGACTAATACTGACTGAGACTGAGAACGCTCATATTGCTGAAGTCTTTCAGCTAAATCCTGGACCAGCTGAGTCAAGCTCTTCATTTGCTCCACCATAGCAGACATAGCTTCCACAATGGAGGGACAAGGCAAATGCAGGCATGTATGCCTGCTATAATGTCACATCTTGGCAGGGAAGGAGTGCACACTATTCTCGTCCCTATCCCTGCCTACTTATGTAACTGCCCTAGGTAGCGGGTCTGTAACCATGGTGACGGTCCCGACTTACAATAAGTGTGGGCAGTCCAGTCAAAATAATAAACTATAATGCAGGCCGAGGTCGGGACACAGAATGGAATCACTCAAACTAACAGAAAAATAACTAAACATACACACAATAAGTTGCTGTCCAAAGTCCAAGTAGATACCTAGAGGTTACAGATAATCCAATTTGCAAAGCCAGGAGAAGAATTAGAGAGTGGAGCCAAAGGGTCAAAATGGCAGATATAACAGATACAATATAAATGTAAGCTAGGAGTACACAGAGCTCTACAGCAGGCAAGGATTGGGAGTAGACTGCCAGCTTATTTAGGCCCAGACCAGGTGCTCATATCAAGGTCAGCTGACCAGTCCAGACAGCTGGGCGTAGCCCAAAACAAAACAAAACAGAGAGAGCTGTCAGAACTGTTTAACCCTATGGATTCTGACAATATTAATATCAGATTAAGTTAACAAGTTTGTATGTAATATTGCCACACTGGAATTTTCTGTTCTTCTAGTGTCGTTTTACATAACAATTCAGAATGCTAATTAAAAGTACATTTATGGAGGAGTTTACTGAATCCAACAAAATTGTGCCCTGTGCAAACAGGTTTGTACCATAAAGTTAACTCATATGTCTACTCTAGGGCTCAAATTGACCCCTTTCCCTTTCACTCACAATGGCAGCACAGGATTAGCCTTTTGTCAGAGGTATATTAAAGGGAGCCTGCCACTAGGTTCAAGCTGCCCAAACCTCAGAAAGCATGAAACATTTATAACAACTATTGAAACATTTATATAACGATAATCTATGATGACAGCTCTCTATAGAGCATATAGGGAAAGATCTGTCATTTATGGCCAGCAGGCCACCCTAATAACTCAGAGTGATAGTTATGGCTATGCATTGGATAGTTATGGCTCAGCCATTCATATTAAAACAAATAATATTAAAACAAAAATCATTGTGATAGGAAAACTGTCACATCTGAAGGGGTTTGTGCAGACTAGTGCTCACCCTGACCACTACCCACTTTGACAATCCTCCCTAAATGGCAACCTCAACTAGGTGAACTAAGGCAGGGGCATCAAGAAGCCTAGAGCAGTCTAGGTAAATAACAAACAGGCAGAAACTGTACAAAATCAGCATCTATATACATCTCTGGCTCTGTTTGTAATATTTTTTAACGCAATGTTCTACATTATGAAGTTTTATCAGGTCTATTTTAATTTGAGAACCATCTTCCAAGAACAATATGTGCTGCCTGTCAAAGATGCAGTGATATACATTCCTTTGAATGCAAACATGTAATAAAACCAATTAACTGAAATAAAGATAGATTCATTTAAATGTTCAGATGTAAAAAGTAAGCTAAGAATTCTTAAGAAGAAGATGTTTAACAAGAAAGAAAGGTTATTTAATTAGTTGCTTGTTATAGCACAATTTGGGTAAATGAACCCCCTCTATAGCAACACATGAAGCCTATATAGGTTGGTATTACAGAGCCATAAGCAAGTCACTAAGGCAACATGTAACATCACAACTTTTTTACTGTTTTGGCATTTCACATTGCCTGTTTATATTTAGGACAGATAAAGCATGGGCTATTGTCCATCTGCTATTGCAACAACATAATGTACAACAATGTCATAGTGTCGGCGTTCAAAACATATCGGTGACAGAGCCACAGTGCTTTGCTAGTACTGCAGTCCATAATCTGTCAAAAGATATGTTTGTTGGGTAAATGAACTTATGAGACAGCAAAACTGATGCAAATTGTGCCAAATTTTATGTGGCATAATACTCCTGGTGCAGCTAACTAAGTATGTTTGTCAGACTTTTTTTTCCTTACACATCATGGCTGGCATACCTTATATATTTCTAATCAAAAGATGGTGTATGTCCTTAACCCCTTCAAGACATTGGGTTTCTAATTTTTTCCACCTCGCCTTCTAAAAATCATAACGCTTAAAATGTTCTACCTACAGACCCATATAGGGCTTGTTTTTTTTTGCGCCTGCAATTTTACTTTGGAATGACATCAATAATTGTACCACATAATCTAAAAATAATAAAAAGAAAAGAAAAATGTGTGGGGCAAAATAAAAAAAAACAGCCATTTTGTAACTTTTGGGGCTTCCGCTTCTACGCAAAGCACTTTTTAGTGAAACCTTATCTTTAGTCTGTAGGCCCATACAATTAAAATGTATACACATTTTATTTTGTTTAACTTTTAAAATATAACTTTTTGTATGAAAAATAGCATGTTTAAAAATGTCCTATTCCGATCCCTATAACTTTAAAATTTTTCCGTATATGGAGATTTGTAAAGGCTCATTTTTTGTGCCATGATCTCTTGTTTTTATCGGTGACATTTTTATTTTGATGGGATTATTTGATCGCTTTTTATACATATTTTTTAGTGTATGCAAAGTGACCAAAAATGTACACCATTGACCATACATGTACACCATTGACCGTGCAGTTTAATTAACATTATATTTTTATAGATTGGACATTTACACACGCAGCGGTCCCACATATGTTTATTTTTGTTTACATTTGGAAAAAGGGTGGCGATTAAAACTTATTAGGGAATGGGTTAAATCAAATTTTTTTGCTTCTTTTTTTTTTTTTTTTACTTTTTTTCACACTACATGCAATTTTCAGACTGCGTACACTGTTCAGGGCTATGCCATAGCATTGCATTAATCAATGTTATCGGTGCTCGATTGCTCCAGCCTGCTGAGGCTTCCTGGAGCATTGAGCCACCGATCGGATGGCTAGGAGGCCAGATGTAAGAGCCATCCCACCATCTTCTTAGCTGATTGGGACACCGCATTTTTACTGCGGTGGTCCCGGTCAGTTCAGTTGAGCTGCCGGGATGTTTTTTTGTAACATTTTAGATGCCGCAATCAACTTTGATCACGGTGTCTAAGGAGTTAATGGCAGGCATCACCGTGAGGGGAGCAGGACAAGGGCTTACAGGTAAGCCCTTCATCCTTTAGTGGGTAATAAATTTAGAACAACTGATTCCTTGACGACCTCCTTCTTGTTTTGGGGCTATATTGAGGTATGTTAGGACACTGGCAAAAAATAATTGAAGTATTCTGTTTTTTTTTGCCAGAGCAACACCTCTCCAAGCTCTCCCCTTGCTAGGCAGACATACATCTAGTCTAGAGTGTTTCTTCTCAATCCAGTACAGTTCAGGCCAGAAGAGAAAGGACCCCTAGCTTGAGTGTACTTCCCCAGAAAAGTTCAAGCCAGTGTCCTGTATCCGGTTCAACTCAAAGCCTCGCCCAAACAAGTCCAAGTTCTGTTCCAGCTCCAAGTCCAGTTCCATTACACCTGAGACAGACCCGGGTCACGTGCGCAGTGATCATGGCACCGTACAAACTTAGAGAAATTTGTCCAAAAGGTCATCACGTGCTGATGCTGTGAAGGCATTGGGCTCCTGCACTTTACACTTTGGGGAACAAACCTTTGATAAAAGCATTGCTGAGCTTACAGATGACCTTAAGATTAGCTATACTAACCTGCTGTGTGACATTATCAGCATCTGCTTACCCAAAGGACTACTACTCCAGCTAGCCTGCACAGCCACACCTATGATATTTTGACATATATTGGCCTATTAACTTTAACAGATTCAACATGGTCTACTAATAACTACATTCAGTCTATTCTGCTTGACTACAAAAAAAGTATATGTTTGGGAAATAGAATGTAGTCACTAGTAGACTACGTTCAGTCTATTGAAGTCTGTGGGCTTTCTATGAGGTATATGTCAAAATACTTTATGCCAGATGTAGCCCTGACACAGGATGTAAATGAGGCCTTAGCCACCCCTCTTTTCTCTGATATACTCAAAAACATCTAAAGATCATTGGGGTCCCTGTAGTTGTACCTCCACCATCAGTAAATCTTGGCATATATTAGTGGTATTGTATGACTTACTTTAGTGGGAGAACCCCTTTAAAATACAAACTTCATTTTTTATGCAAGTACATAATAATCCTTTTATACTTCAGTGATTTGTTTTCATTCATAAAAAGAACATTGTATCATTTCCCTGCTGGTGTTTTACAGATATGCTTGTTGTCCCCATGTTTGATGAAGCATAATGAATCATTTGTAAACTTGTGAGGAGGTTATAGCTTAGTAAAACATTTCTACCAAAAGTGTGAAGCCGCTGCTCAAATTCTCTGTGATACCAATTAAATTATGTATTGTGTCAAATACGTAGCATTGGATAGAGACGTGCACATGAAAAAAACAAAAATAAAAACAAAAACAAAACCAAAAACAGAGACTCTACAGAGAAGATATGAGGCAAGAATAATGAGATATCAGCCTATATAGGGAATATAATAAAGAATGGAACTAGCTTGGGGTAGGGCATATGAATTGGATATATGTAGGAATAATCATAATTATAACATGCGGAAGAATAAACCTTTTTCCAGCCCCATTCTCAGCATGTGTAATGGAGGTTCCAAATGGAACTCCCCAATTTTTGATGTGAACATAGCTAAAGAAGGAATATTTACCCATAAACCCAAATTCCTACACAGTGCAAACCTTGCATATCAGGCTAATTGATACATCTGGTATTTCTGAAGGCTATCTAAATTTAGATCAACTCAGCCAGGGATTTTGTAGGATTATAGTCAGTTTTATGATTAACCAAATATACAAAACAGATAAGAAGGTTGTAACACTGTCATTACTAGAAACAGCAGTCGCTGTGTGGAAAGCTTAAATCTGGGTAAGGAACAGCCAAACTCTGCTACAAAGGTGAGGTTGGGGTTTTTAACCCCTTAAGGATCCCATTTGGGCCTTAAGGACTCAATTTTATTTTGACATTTTCGTTTTTTCCTTCTTGCCTTCTAAAAATCACAAATCTTATATTTTCATTCACAGACTAGTATGAGGGTTTGTTTTTTGCGCGACCAGTTGTCCTATGTAGTGACATAACTCATTTTACCATAAAATGTATGGCACAACCAAAAAAATACCATTTGTGTGGGGAAATTGATAAGCGGATTAGTATGGGTGCTAATTTTTTTCAGGGCAAAGCACTGATCAATGTTATCGGCTATCTTCTGCTCTGGGCTGCTCAATCTCAGACCAGAGTAGAAGATGCCGGGAGACAGACAGGGGCAGGTGAGGGGACCTCCGTCCGCCATTACAGATGATCGGATCTCCGCAGCAGCGATGCAGGCGATCTGATCATCCTCATTAAGTGCCGCACTTCTTCAGATGCCGTGATCTGTATTGATCACGGCATCTGAGGGATGAATGGTGGACATCCGTGTGATCGTGGATGTCGGCCATTACCGGCGGGCCCCTGGCTGCTATCAGCAGCCGGGACCTGTTGCGCATGACCCGAGAATCACTCTGATGCTCGCGGTTATGTATAGGATGTAAATGTACGTCCTGGTTGCGTTAAGTGCCACCTCACCAGTACGTATAATTACGTCCTGCGTCGTTAAGGGGTTAAGATGTGCTTATCAAGCTCTTTTAAAGAAGCGCAAAGAAACAGGCAATGTTAAGGACCAGAAACACAATAGTTGGCTCCATGCTTTTGCTTATGGAAGATTTCCAGCAATACTATCAATTTAGAACTGGCATAAATGTGTGGGACCCAAGGACACAAATCTACTGTTTAAAGTGTGTGACCAAAAGTGGTTTACATGAAGAAATTGTGTCTGAAAAGCCCTAGCTTTAACATGAAAACAAGGCCAAATGACTCAGCTATGCATAAAAACATGGGTGCAGGAAAATAGAAGCAGGTGCTCTCCACTGACCAAAATGTGAAATATTTGACTGTAACAGAAAGTTTGTTCACTGTAGGTCTGGAGAGTAGAACAATAATGAATGTCTCCAGGCAACAGTAAAGCATGGTGGAGGTTCCTTACAGATTTTGGGTTGCATTTCAGCAAATGGAGTTGGGGATTTGTTCAGGATTACAGTCAGATCCTTATCCGTCATGTAATACCATAAAGGAGGCGTGTTATAGGCTCCACATTTATTCTGTAGAAGTACAATAATCCTAAACATACAGCCAATGTTATTAAGAACAGTCTTCAGCCTAAATAAGGAATCCTGGAATTGATGAAATGGCCTCCATATATCAACATATAGGCCCACATTCATCAAACTGTGTCAGAGAAAAAGTGGAGTTATTTTTCCATAGCAACCAATCACAACTAAGCTAACGAGCTCTGGTGAAGTGAAAGCTGAGCTGTGATTGGTTGCTATGGGAAAATCACTCCATTTTACACTGACACAGTTTGATAAATCTGGGTCATTGAGGCAGTCTGTCTGTGAATACATGGATTAGAGCAGTGGTTCTCAACCTGGGGTACAAGTACCCCCAGGGGTACTTAGCAGTTCTCCAGGGGGTACTGGAAAAAAAAACAGTAATGCAGCCACAGCCACTGGTTACTGGTCTGGACCACTTTGAAAGAAATGGTAGGCTGACGTCACTGCACCGAGGAGCAGAGCAGGAGGACAGCAAAGGGGAAGCGTGGGCACTGGGCTGCTGGGGGCAATAACTACCATCAGCTTTGTTTACTTTTTTCAGACTTTTTGGCTAACAGCGCACCTTGGGCCTCATTTACTAAGCTGAAACCGACCAATTTTTGTCTGGTTATTTTGACGCAGATTGACTGAGATATGTCTGCGCCAGTCTGCGCCAGAGTGCAACAGTGTGCGCCTGGAAAATCTGACAAACCCGACATTGCACTGTGAAAAGCCGAAAAGGGGGCATGGTCTGTTGTGAAGGGGGCGTGGTCAGCTCAAAAGGGGGTGTGGTTTGACAACCTGACCTATTTACTATTGAATTCACAGAAAATCCTGTGGATAAATGGCTGGAAATTTCCACCCAGAAAAAGCTGATCAGAAAATGTTCCCAACTTTTCCCAATAGTAAATAGAGAGGAATCCTGCAAGTCTGAAACAACATTTCCCACTAGTAAAAACCCGACACTCTTAATAAATGAGGCCCCATATCTTTTCTTTTCCCTACGCACTCTGAAAGCTTCCAGCTTTGAACAGTAGGGGCACACAATTTATTAAAATATATCTAGAAAGAATAACAGTGTATCAGCATTGTTATTTCATAGGAAATACAGGTTTGCACTAAAGCATGTCAGGAGACAAAAATACGAAAATATTCAAAATATAAAACAATTCACTGTAACTAGAAACCACTTTGTCTCATAAAAAAACTACGGTACTTTCCATATCCTCTATTGTCTATTTATCCTTGGGACCTTGCCCCTATGAAGAGTGATGTTGAGTTCAACTCAATGGTCCCCATCTAATGTTATATTTTCTCAGGAAAACCTGTTTTCCTTCTAGAAAGCAGTTGTCATATGTCGTATGTTTGGTTATATGACAGGATCCACCAGCTCCAAATGTAATGAAAAACACTGTCGACTACAAAAAGAAAATTGTTAATGATCCCGTAAAGTGAACGGCATAAAAAAAGTAATATTAAGTAATATTATTACATTAGCATATTTAAAATATTTTTGATTCATATTAGATTCAAGGTACATATAGCATATGCATTGAGCCCTTATTTGGGGATGTAAGATATAAATATATATATATATATATATATATATATATATATTTATATATATATATATATATATATATATATATATATATATATATATATATGTATATATATATATATATATTATATAGAATGCAATAATATAATGTAATGTCAAAGAGTCGCCTGAGAAGAGCCTGAGGTGCATGTCCCAGCACATAGTTCTCTTGATGCAGCTTTAAAGATTTTTAGAATATTGATCAATTTATCAACATGACAAGTTAAGTCACAGTGCTCAAGACACTTGGAACTGTCAGACATTTGGTGAGGCTGAAATGAGTAACTGTGGTCTATTGATTGTTACTAAGTCAGGGCAGGACAAGAGACCACATCTATATTGTCTGAAGCCCAGGCTGCAAGTACTTACAGTTATCCAAAAATATATGGAGCTCAGTGTTTATTTTCAAACCTATAAGTACAAGGGATTTTCTACTGTAAGTTACAGACTTGGTTTTTGGACATCCCCATTCACTGTTGGGGTGAGTTGGTGTACTTGGACAAAATCAGCTGTTACTGTTTGAGTTAACCACAATAAAGAATTAAATTACAGAGCAAAAACCATTGGATGCCCACCAAAATGAATAAGAGTTTATTCAAATCAAGGGGATATAGTGAAATGAATGGGCACCTTAGCTTCTCCAGAGAGTTGTGCCAAGCAGCTTAAAAGATTGCAAATATCTATTTACGGCATCAATGGACCCCAGACTACAGGCTGGAGGATCACAGTTTTAAATTAATATCACCATGTTTACACCATGCTCAATGTGCTGGTACACAGTTAATATTCTCATTATTGTAGATGCAATTTACATAGTTTCTTCTGTGACTTATGTACCATGTATTTTTCTATGGGTAGGTATTTGCTGCCACCTTCTGGCCTATTTTGGTAATGCTCTTGTTCCTCCTGTGAGCATGATTCATCATTTCCTTGTATGTAAACTCCTCCCCTGCTCTTCCTGTACTTCCTGTGTCATGGCTGCTTGCATTTGCCTCATGTAACTGGGACTCTTGTACTCCACATGCTAAGCTGAGGAAAGCATCATCTTTTGACCGCATAATACTGAAATCCATTCATTCTGCTGTATTCCTGTTGTGTGATGTTCAGAATAAACCAGCTTATGGATGAAACCAGTATTGGTGAGTTCAGCTATCTGAGGAGGATTGTCCGCAGTGATCGTATCTGCTTATACAGGCCAGGCACAGAGGTCTCACAAGGGTTAGATCACTATCACAACAATCCGAGTCAGAATACTCAACAATATTTTAATGAAGCATGACGTCAAAAAAGGCGTGGCTTAAAGGTGCCCCAAAAAATTATAATATGCCCCAAAATGTTTTTGTGGTTATCTAAGCCACCTTATATGTGGTGTAGACTTAGAGTAGACAGTATAAGATGCACCAGATTTTTAAACAGCCTGAGCCACTGTAAAAACAATCTCCGACAATCTTAGCCAGTTTTTGAATATCTTTCCCAGTGTTTGCACTTAGTGAGGGTGTCTGGAGACCATGTTGTTGTGAAAGGCTGGTAATCTCGCACTATGCATTACTGAATTCATTGAGTTTAGAGATAAGTTTGGAAAGGACACATTTGTAGACTGGGTAGCTAACCATTTGAAGCCCAATGATACCTACTAGCTGATATTCAAATATAAGAACTACCCTTGACATGCTACTTATAAATCTATTAGAATTGAACACAAACTCTTGGCATAATCTTTGGTCTTGGCCACACACAGATGCATTTGTACAAGTATGTCACCAACATTTGAGTTACACTAGAGTGCAGTCCCTGATTACCACATGGTCAATACAGTCCAAGGAAAAAGTCCTTACCAAAGGTTAACACCTTAGGAAGAGTACTACTTTAACTTGACCTTGCCATAACAGCACACATATCAACTTGTACTTTGCTATTTAACACTTCATTGTATTGCCACCTCTTGCAGGAGAAGAGCTAATACAGACTCAGGTTTCATTACAAATGGAGAAAGTGCAGTGCTGTTTTCTGTGCGGTTATAGAGTCCCACTGGTTTGGTAACCTAAAGATACATCTGCTTGCTTTCTCCGAAAACAATACCTTTTCACTCAGTATGAGTCTTGCTTTGCCCTTTGACCAGACAGAGAGGGAAACAGTATACTTAACTTGTTTGGGACAATTCCAATGCAACAAATATGTAGTCACTGGTTTCCTGGTCAAACAGATCCTCTAGACTCGCCAGCCTCTATGGCTCCATGACTTGTTTCACACAGCATTGTCTTGGGCTCCACTCCCCTCACACTTCAATTTCTTCAGTGGCTGACTAGGTCCAAAACTTCTCTCACATCTTAGTAGGTCTGGCTACAACTCATTCACCTCATTACACCTACACTAAACTCAAGGGCACCTCGGCCCTACCACTGGACACCGAGGTACAACAAGTTACAAGGAGTGCCCTTATTACACAGAGTGATTATCAGCTGAATGGGCCGATATTTCCCTGTCTATTAGCATGAGCAATTAGCTAATGCTCGTTCACCTTCTGATAGCATTGTTTTTTCTTGTTAAAGAAGTTATTGTTCGTTGCTGCCCGTCTCCCATTGTAGTAGGAGATAAGCAGCTGACAAAGATAGCAGCAGACCGCCAGTTGAGTTATCCAGAGATTGTTTATGTGGCCCTCCCGACATGGTAGTTGGGTCTTGTAAATGGGATTGAAGCTTGTTTACAGCAGGTGTCAGGCCAAGTAATAGGGTCCTTAGTGCAGGGCACTAATACACTAGACTGTAATGTAAGGAATGTAATTTTTTTGTGTCAATGAAAGCAGGAAATGTAAACACCATTCAGACAATGGTTAGTCAGCTCCATGCACTAGACGGTGCCCAGACTTTGTGGGTTGTAAAATGATTTACGATGGTCATAAATTGTGCAAAACAGTAATATACAGTGTAAAGCAACAAACAGTATTTTCCAATAAAATCATAATGGCACCTTTTCTACTTCTTTTTTTGATATGTATAAAATAATATTATATATTATATAATATTATTTTATATTTTTCTAAAGACATGAATTCCCAAGCATCAATGTATCTACAGTTACCGTATATTACACATTGGGCTTAACATTTCTCCACAGGTTAAATTAGAAAAGCCTGGGGTTTGTAAATGTTTGCTGTAGCAATCTGTCATTACAGTGTAAAGAAATAGTTATTTCCAATCCAGCTTTATCTGTTCCATTTGGCTAACACAGCACAAGCAGCAGATGATCCCAGCCTATCAATTCCTTGACATTTTCACAACTTGATGTGTACGCCGGTAAAAAGGGCAGCCGCATATATATTGAATGTTAGTTCTTTAGTCTTCACTTATCTATCGAATGGTTTCTGTCGGTTTCGAGACTCAACTATTTAAACTCTTAACTATTTTCATTTTATAGCAATGCTTCTCCTCGGGCTTAAAGCGGCTGAGGTGCTTATTAGATATATTGGATTCAATCCATCTTTTCCACACAGCTGCTTTTTTTCATTGGCGCAGGGAAAAGCAGAAGCGTGAAGATTGACGCAAACATCATTGTTCACCTATTCTATTCAATCCTCTCTATGCTAAGGGAAAGATAATCTCTGTAAAAATCTACATTACAGCTTCACTGATCTATGGTACTTTTCCTTGAAACAATTATCTTTCTCAGTGAAGTTTAGTGGATTATTACTTTCAACATGTAAGATAATATGATATGCTTGAGGCTTTGTGATAAAAAAAAAAAAAAGCACCATAAAACAATTCCTACGAAAATGGTACAACTATGCTGTGAAGTACATAACCCTGAAATCACATACAAAACCATTTCAAAGAGCTCCCAAAAGAATTGGTCAATGAATAACTAAAGCTATAATGCCCCCTCAAAAAAGAAAGCACTTAAAGCGGTACTCCACTGCCCCAGCGTTCGGAACGTTTTGTTAGGAACGCTGGGTGCGGGTTGCAGGTGCGGTTACATCACGGCCACGCCCCTCATCATGTCACGCTATGCCCCCTCAATGCAAGTATATAGGAGGGGGCGTGGCGGCTGCTATCTTATGGACAGTCTGATAGCATTCAAGTCATGACTAAGCCAGATTAAGAGCTGAGATAGTCAGGGAATTTAGTCAACCATGTTAACTGGTTTGATGTAGTAGTGTAGATTTTATGCAATGTTCACCTTTTCCCAGAACCCCCCAAATATTGACCCCAGATCAAGGTATGAAACAGAATTAATTCTAAATTCATCTTTCAGTGTTAAATAGAGAGCAAGTATTTGGAATAAATAAAGCAATTTGAGAATCTCTATCATCTTTAGTGAATAATCTTTGCCCTCTAGAAACAGAAGTAGTTTGTTCCCAATAAGTTATGACTTTTTTTTTTTTTTTTTATGATAGGGGGTTTTATTCATGTAGTACAAAATGTCTAGGTATTAATCCTGTTTATAAGCTTACATTTATGGCATGGTGTATGACCAGTTTGGTATTCTTCATTCATGAATTCAAAGAGCCCTCCAATCTCAGTTATATTTTGTACTAGTGTCTGAGGAGTGTATAAAGAGTATTGTATTGTGATTGCTAATAATACCTCATCCATTAACTACAGACTTAACATACATTTTCAAATTTAACAATACATGTCTGAATAATGGGTCTGAATTGTTAAATAAAAAAAATTGGCCAGCTCTGTCAAGCATGTCTGTATATATCTGTAGGTGTATTATATGGATATTCACAGCTTGGTCATGAGTGAATCTGACAAAGTGAAAGAACATAGGACCAAGGAAGAAAAACAGTAGAAATCTCCTATTTGGCTCTATCTAGCTGCTTCTTCCTGCTTCCTAGACCAGCACTTGTTGAAGGGTTTGCCCGTGCAGCCAATGACTGGCCACAGCAGTGTCTTGTCTCAGCCAGTGATTGCCTCAGTGGGTAGGCCCTTCATGAGCCCTCGTCTTGAAAGCAGGTAGAAGACAAAAGAGCAGAGGACTGGACTGAGCCTAACGGGAGCTGTAGGGAACCAGCATGGGACAAGGGCTGAAGAATGTTTTGGTTTTCTAATTTTTATGGGCCCCAGCACCAGATTAATTTTTATACATAGCAGAATACACTTTTAAGTCATGGAAAGTTGGTTCAGTCTTGTGAAATAAAGTCACTGTTGCCCTGCTATAAACACTGGACATGTTATTTTGTTATTCTACATCCTCCTTGGAGTCCCCTCTCAAGACCTTAAAGGGGTACTCTGGTGGAAAACTATTTTTTTTTTTTCATATCAACTGGCTCCAGAAAGTTGAGCAGATTTTTAAATTACTTCTATAAAAAAAAAAAAAAGGCAACTGAAGGCAACACTGCTGTAAAAAAAGAGTTATCCAAACAGTGTACCTTCCAAAACTACAAGTCCCAGCATTACAGGACTGCCGAAGGATGATACAAATGAATGACATATGAACAGAAAATGTATGCATAAAAACCCCTGTACTTTTAGCACTAAACCTTTTCACTAATTTAGGAAGCTGTAAGTTATGCACTCACCATATTGTCTGGTGGTAGAGTACTGGCAATCTCCAATAATCATTGTGTGTGTGTGTGTATGTACAGCAGCCAGAGAGGAAAGGGTCACAGAACAGGGCTGCCAGGATCCCGAGAGCAGTGAGTCAGCAGAGTGAGGGAGGAGGAGTTATCACAGTGCAGGCAAGATAAGCCCCCGCCCCCTTCCCTTTGAAAAGATGTAAAAGACAGTGGGCAGCTGTAATATGCTATCTATTAGTGAAATATGGGTAATAAATACATAAAAATGACATGTACATGATCAGGATTAGGCATTGAGTAACATATAATATCGTTTTTCGTTTTTTTGTGGGATTAGACGCTTTAAGAGACAGTATTTGAAATCAGTTTTTATTCTGGCCATAAGGCCTCAGAGTAAACTGACACTACCTGTTCTGTATACTCCTTATCAACACAGACAGGAGTTCAGAGAAAGGTGACACCAGTATATAAATAAGACACAAATCACAAAAGCTGATGGTCAGAGATGCACAGGTCACAGAGTATGCCAAGAAACATTTCCTATTCTTGTAAATTGGGCCTGCTTAAGACTGTCGTGCCTATGTCCACGGAGTTTGCTGTAAAGCATATCTCTAAATGCAGTCACCCCAATAATATTAATATCTTAAAGATTAGATTTAAACAACTACAATAAAAATGCTTCAGTATTTGGCTCTAATCATTAAAAATAGAAAATACATCACATTTCCTGAATGTATATTATCATTTCAATCATCTTCCCCACGTGATTTCTAACATATTTGCTAATCCCTTATCCAGAAGGTTTTTTATTTTTACTAGGCCCATTGTGCTATTCTGTTATTTAAAAAAATTACCTCTTCTTACCTCCTGCACTCCCACTGTGCCTCAGGTACCCTTCCCTGGTCCCTTATGTGATCCTCTACCTGCTTTCTGGGCCCATTATGTCATGTTGCAGCTCATCAAGTCGTCCCACCTCTGCCAGTTATTGGCTGAGCTGCAATGTGACAAATTGAGCTCCGGCACCAGGAATAAGACTCAGCCCGGGCCAAATATATCATATTGCAGCTCAGCCAATCACTGGCATAGGTGGGACACTGCTGTGGTCAGCAATTCGCTGAGCTGCATCATAAGGTATTGGGCCCAGCAAGCGAGAAGAGGATTAACATTGGGGCCCAGAGCAGCGATACTGGAGGCAGATGTGTAGAAATAAGTGAACCATGGAGGGGACTCCCAGGGGCTCAATATCTTCACCTTGCCACTACTTTGAAGGATTAATGTAACAAAAAAAATTCTGTTATGTATACAGTATGTATATTACACTATTAAATATTACCATGTTTTGGCATTTGTTATTAATGATGGTTTATTTTATACCTGTCTTTTCATATTCCATTTATTCATAAGCTTAAAAAACTCAGAGACAATCAGCCTGTGGCTCACTGTTATTAATGTTTCTGCCTTCCATAGAGTTTAGCATGCAGCAGAGACCTGCTAAAAGAAGAGGTTGAATAAAAAAATGTATATATAAAAGTTTACCAGGAGCAGAGATCATGTCCGGTTAAAAGAATCTACAAAGGATGTAAGGGAATGGAACAGAGTCCGGCATTATTTCTCCTTCTGTCCTGTGCACAAAACAGTGGCATGTGTGTACAGAGCAGAAATCATAACGCTGGCCCTGTATCTGGCTTATATTCATTCACTGTGTATGGCTATCTACCTTTTTACAGAATAGACAATTTCTTATTATACTTCTATCAATAATTTATCAGCCTCTGATTGCAATAGAAGTGGCCCAGTAATCTGATACAATAGTCATAATCAACATTAGAGATAACAGCTGTTCTGATGTGACCTTTACATGCTATTTTTAATGTAATATACTTATTCTAAATTTAGAAGAAATAATTTTAGATTTGATAGAAACCATGAGAAGAAAGTTACTGATTACTTAGGAGTATGTGTTTTAGTGTTGTGTCCTATGACACTGAAAAGGGATAAATAAAAATACTTAATAAAGTATTTCATACAGTTAAATACTTGCTAACGGACTATTCTTAACATGAGTCTCCATAGAAGTCTCCATACATCTCCAATATTTCCCATAAAGGGGTGTTTAAGAAGGCTTAGAAAGAACCCAGGAGCCTGCAATGAACAAGGGACTAATGACTAATGGCTGGAGTCAAGTGGGTGGGACTTATTTATACTTATTTACATGTATTTGTATCCTATTGCAGACAGAGCAGTGGAAAAGGGCTCTTTATGAAGCTAACTTTCTCACAACTGGACACGATAGGGGAGAGAAGGTGGGACATGGCTGACGTCTCTGGGCACGTTCTGGCATCCTGTTTATTTAGCATATTTTGAAATGTGAGATAAAATAAGACCAAAGGGAAAAAAATATTTAGGAAGGAACTTTTAGGATTGGTTTGGGTATATTCTATACTTTACCTTTAAAGGAGTATTCTGCAGACATGTATCTGTGTTCAAAAGTGCTTTTGGCTGGGGAAAAAAAAAAATTAAGAAAATTTACACACCTGCTGGTGTCATTCCAACAGCCCCAGTCCCTGTTGTTAGTGCTTCCTGTTATCTTCTCAAAACATAGAAAATTCCAGCTCAGCCAATCACTGGTTAAGGCAGGTCACCACTGTGTGAATAGCTGAGCAGGCATTTTCTATTTTTCAGGATGGAGAACAGGAAGAGCTTACAGAGAGGTTCGGCACAGCTGAAATGGCATCGGCAAGAGATTGTGGTTGGGAAGTACATGTCTTGTTATCCCCCTCCCCACCCTGGGCAGTTTTAAATATAGGCACATGTCTAGTATACACCTTCAAAGTTGTACAGAATATTACTAAGGGAAAAACATAGAGCCTTCCTCTAATCCTAGGTGGTGCTGTCTGTTCATAATAGAAATGGTCATAATTAATAAGCAAGTGAAGGGAACTTGGGTAAAACTATAGTACCCAAAGTCAGGCATAAGCTGCCCATGTACATTTCTTCTACAATTGCAAGTGAGTACAAGCGGGGCTCTGTACACTGAGGACAAGCGGGGCTCTGTACACTGAGTACAAGCAGGGCTCTGTACACTGAGGTCAAGCAGGGATCTGTAAACTGAGGACAAGCAGGGCTCTGTACACTGAGGACAAGCAGGGCTCTGTACACTGAGGACAAGCAGGGTTCTGTGCAGTGAGGACAAGCAGGGCACTGTGTACTGAGGACAAGCAGGCCTCTGTGCACAGAGGACAAGCAGGGCTCTGCGGACTGAGGACATGCAGGGATCCGTACACCGAGGACAAGCAGGGCTCTGTGCACTGAGGACAAGCAGGGCTCTGTACACTGAGGACAAGCAGGGGTCTGTACACTAAGGACAAGCAGGACTCTGTACACTGAGGACAAGCAGGGATCTGTAAACTGAGGACAAGCAGGGCTCTGTAGACTGAGGACAAGCGGGGTTCTGTGCAGTGAGTACAAGCAAGGCTCTTTGCAGTGAGGACAAGCAGGGCACTGTGTTCTGAGGACAAGCAGGGCTCTGTGCACAGAGGACAAGCAGGGCTCTGTGGACTGAGGACAAGCAGGGCTCTGTACACTGAGGACAAGCAGGGTTCTGTGCAGTGAGGACAAGCAGGGCACTGTGTACTGAGGACAAGCAGGCCTCTGTGCACAGAGGACAAGCAGGGCTCTGCGGACTGAGGACATGCAGGGATCCGTACACCGAGGACAAGCAGGGCTCTGTGCACTGAGGACAAGCAGGGCTCTGTACAATGAGGACAAGCAGGGGTCTGTACACTAAGGACAAGCAGGACTCTGTACACTGAGGACAAGCAGGGATCTGTAAACTGAGGACAAGCAGGGCTCTGTAGACTGAGGACAAGCGGGGTTCTGTGCAGTGAGTACAAGCAAGGCTCTTTGCAGTGAGGACAAGCAGGGCACTGTGTTCTGAGGACAAGCAGGGCTCTGTGCACAGAGGACAAGCAGGGCTCTGTGGACTGAGGACATGCAGGGATCCGTACACCGAGGACAAGCAGGGCTCTGTGCACTGAGGACAAGCAGGGCTCTGTACACTGAGGACAAGCAGGGCTCTGTACACTGAGGACAAGCAGGGCTCTGTACACTGAGGACAAGCAGGGCTCTGTACACTGAGGACAAGCAGGGGTCTGTACACTAAGGACAAGCAGGACTCTGTACACTGAGGACAAGCAGGACTCTGTACACTGAGGACAAGCAGGGCTCTGTACACTGAGGACAAGCAGGGTTCTGTGCAGTGAGTACAAGCAAGGCTCTTTGCAGTGAGGACAAGCAGGGCACTGTGTTCTGAGGACAAGCAGGGCTCTGTGCACAGAGGACAAGCAGGGCTCTGTGGACTGAGGACATGCAGGGCTCCGTACACTGAGGACAAGCAGGGCTCTGTACAGTGAGATCAAGCAGGGCTCTGTGCACTGAGGATAAGCAGGACACTGTGTACTGAGGACAAATAGGGCTCTGTGTACAGAGGACAAGCAGGGTTCTGTGCAGTGAGGACAAGCAGGGTCCCTGTGCAGTGAGGATAAGCAGCACACTGTGTACTGAGGACAAGCAGGGCTCTGTGTATAGAGGACAAGCAGGGCACTGTGTACTGAGGACAAATAGGGCTCTGTGTACAGAGGAAAAACAGGGCTCTGTGCACTGATTACAAGCAGGGCTCTGTACACTGAGGAAAAGCAGGGCTCTGTTCACTGAGGACAAGCAGGGATCTGTACACTAAGGACAAGCAGGGCTCTGTACACTGAGGACAAGCAGGGCTCTGTACACTAAGGACAAGCAGGGCTCTGTGCACTGAGAACATGCATGACTCTGTATACTGAGGACAAGCAGGGCTCTGTGCACTGAGGACAAGCAGGGCTCTGTATACTGAGGACAAGCATGGCACTGTGTACTGAGGACAAATAGGGCTCTGTGTACAGAGGACAAACAGGGCTTTGTGCACTGAGGACAAGCAGGGCTCTGTACACTGAGGAAAAGCAGGGCTCTGTACACTGAGGACAAGCAGGGATCTGTACACTGAGGACAAGCAGGGCTCTGTACACTGAGAACAAGCAGGGCTCTGTACACTGAGGACAAGCAGGGCTCTGTACACTGAGGACAAGCAGGGCTCTGTACACTGAGGACAAGCAGGGCTCTGTACACTGAGGACAAGCAGGGCTCTGTGCACTGAGAACATGCATGACTCTGTATACTGAGGACAAGCAGGGCTCTGTGCAGTGAGGCATGCCCCCAGCTCACACAGCAGAATGATTGACAAGCCAGGAGCTTGCATAGAGCCCTGCTTGTCTTACCCTCATTTCCTGTATTTGGACTCCTCACAGAGACACAGGCAGTAGCTGCAAGGACAGTATTTTTTTCTCCCAAAAATATATACTTATTTTTAATCATTGTACATTACAAATATACATATAATAGTATTATCTACATTATATGAAAAGCTTTTGTTAATGACAGTTACACTTTAAGTTGGTCTGTCCATATGTATGTAGATATATATATATATACTGTATATGTGACCCTACACTTCAAATTAGCTTCTCACCATAGGCAATGATAGTCGACTAATAGGATATGCAATTAATGGGTAATCCATTGGCATCTTACTGCTATGATCCCCTTCAAATCCTACTAAATCTTTGAATTAAGGGGCAGTGATGAATGGGCAATGGTTAATTAAAGTATTGTATCTACCCACTCATGGCTCTGGAGAATCAATGTGCAAGAAATTAGTGTTCCCAGCATGTTAGAAATTAGGGGGTATAAGAGATTGGACTACCCCCCACTCCCTATGGACTTGGGTGGGAGAAAAAAAAATACTTAAATTGATTTTCCTTCTTCTCTTGTAGTGATAGTTTTGCTGTACATTGTAATATTTTGGTTAATGGTCCGTGTAATTATGGACAGTCCTGCAATGTGCTATATTTCACCGCTGGGTTTTACTGGTTTATAGTCAGTCATACACTATATACTTTGATTGAATGATTTTGCAGTAATGACAAAGTTAAACATTTATGTCTTAATGGAGGTTGCTCTCCCTACCTGCATTCCATAAATAATACAGATGCCAACGCTGCTATTAGAGTAGACTGGATACAAGCAAGAGTTATGGGAGTGCTAATATCTGCTCCAAAATATTCTGTTACAGTAGGCTTTACAGGAGTGATATGCACATTACAAACCAACTAATACAGTATGTTATGGCAGAGCTTTACAGTGTGAGTACCGTATTTTTCGCCCTATAGGACGCACCGGCATATAAGACACACCCAATTTTAAAGATGCTAAATCTAGAAAAAAAAGATTCTGAACCCAACAGTGATCTTCAACCTGCGGACCTCCAGATGTCGCAAAACTTCAACTCCCAGCAAGCCCGGACAGCTGTTTGCTGTCCGGGCATGCTGGGAGTTGTAGTTTTGCGACATCTGGAGGTCCGCAGGTTGAAGACCACTGGAGGAGGTAATACTCACGTGTCCCCGCCGCTCCGGACCCGTCACCGCTCATCACCGCTGCCCTGGACGTCGCTCCATCGCTGTCGCTGCGTCCCCGGGGTATCCCCGACGCTCAGGACGTCTTCTTCCATGGGATCCACGCTCTCTGTCATCACGTCGCCGTCATCACGTCGCTATGCATGCCGCTCCTATTGGATGACGGGCCGGCATGCGCGGCGACGTGACGTCGAAGGAGAGTGCCGGCCATGCAGGGGATCCCGGCACGGAGCAGACACCGAGGAGGCAGGTAAGGTCCCTCCCGGTGTCCTGTAAGCAATTTCACCGCGGCGGTCCCGAACAGCCCGACTGAGCAGCCGGGTTAGTGTCACTTTCGCTTCAGATGCGGCGGTCAGCTTTGATCGCCGTGTCTGAAGGGTTAATACAGGGCATCACCGCGATCGGTAATGTCCTGTATTAGCCGCGGGTCCCGGCCGCTGATGGCCGCAGGGACCGCCGCGATAGGTGTGTATTCGCCGTATAAGACTCACCAATCCCCCCCCCCCCCCAGTTTCGGGGAAGAAAAAGTGCGTCTTATACGGCGAAAAATACGGTAGTTCTAGCGGAAACAGGATCCATACTACGGCAGCTATGAATTGTTTATTGTAGACAGAGTAGCATGTGGACTTGCGCTTCTTTGGTTCCACTGATCTTTTTCGATATGCTGGAAACAATTGTGTGGTATGTTCTATGTTTTGAAGATAATAGATATTTGAAAACACTACATACAGAAAAGAAATGCTGCTTTGAATTGGATCACTGTGGTTCACAACCAGCGGATCCTATTTCTACATTTCTAAAGGCTGCAGTGTGTATAGAAAGCTGCACATGCAGGAATGTTTCACAAAGCATAAATAATGTGAATTACTTGCTTTGTGACCTTTTGCATTCATTTACGTATTAGAATAAATGTAAACACTTGTAGCTTCAATTGAAGCTGTTTACTAGGAACAAATAAGCAAATTGAGACATAAGTTAAAAATTGTAAAAACTGTCTGTCCCTAAAGACTGTTCTGCTATTTTATCTACATATCTTCCTCCTCACCTTCTGAAAAATCATAACACTTTCAGTTTTCCACCTACAGACCTATATGAGTGTTTGTCTTATGCTCTGCCAATTTTACTTTGTAATCACATCAGTCATTTCACCACAAAATATATGGTGAAACTATAAGTAAATAATTTTTGGGACAAAATAGGAAAGAAAAAAAACACCATGTAATTCCGTTTCTACGCAGTGCACTTTTCGATAAAAATAACACGTTATATTTATTCTGTAGGTCCATATGGTTACAATGATACCCAATTTATGTAGGTTTTATTTTATTTTATGACTTTAAAAAATTATAACTACATACACCAAAATTAGTATGTTTAAAATTGTCATCTTCTGACCCAATAACTTTGGCATTTTTTTGCATACAGGGCTATATAAGGGCTAATTTTTTGTGCAGTGGTTTGTAGTTTTTATCTGTACCATTTTTGTTGTGATGGAACTTTTTGATCGTTATTTTTTTGGGATTTTTATGGTATACAAAATGATCAAAAATACGCAATTTTGGACTTAGGATTTTTTTTTACGTATACGCCATTGACCGTGTGGTTTAATTAATGATATATTTTAATAGTTCGAACACTTATGCATGCAGCAATACCACATATGTTTATTTTTATTATGTGAACATATTTTTTTATATGGAATTTGGGGAAAGGGGGGTGATTCAAATGTTTAGTATGGAAGGGATTAATTCACATTTATTAACTTTTTTTTTACTTTTTAACACCATTTTTTAGTCCCCCACAGAGGGCAATAACATGCAATCTTCTGATTGCATACACTGTTTAATGCTATGCCATAGCATAGCATTGTTCAGTGTTATCTGCACTTGATTGCTCCAGCCTGGTGAGCCAGGCTGGAGCATCGCAGAGGAGATCAGACATCGAGGAGGCGGGTAATGGCTTTCCCGTCGTCCTGTAAGCTGATCAGGAATGCTTTTTTTTTTCCATTTTAGATGATCACTGTGTCTAAGGGGTTACTGCCGGGCATCACGCGTTCGGTGATGTCCAGTATTAGACATGGGTCCCGGCCGTTGATAGCTGCCGGGACCGACCCGCTATAACATAAGGTCAGCTCGTGACCCCGCGTCATAGCAGGGGAGCGGGTGCAGGGCGTACAGGTATGGCCAGCATCCTGAAGAGGTTAACCCTTAACCTCTTCTTGCCACAGGATGTATCCATACCTCCCAGTTGCCTACATGTTAACGCAACTGGACGTATGCATATGTCCTAGCGATCTCTGGCTCCCCCTGTTCACCAACAGAAATCCCACGATATGATTGCGGGATCCAGTTGGTTGCCATGGCAGCAGGAGGCCAGCTGATGGTCTCCTGTCTGCCTAGTGCATCAGCCTGTTAGATCCAGCTCATTAAAACGAACATATTTTGTTTCAAAGAGTTTGAAAGGGGCGGGCCGGCTGTCCGCAGCTGATTTTCATGTAACTTTATGGTAGGGATAAGGATCTCAGTTTTTTATAAATGCAAAGACTCAATATTTACAGCTTTGACCCTTCATTTCGAGACTTCTGCGATTCACTCTGGCATTTCTTTGTTTTGTTTGTCCACTCGCTTTTTAAGGTTTTACCAAATGTTCTCAATTGGAATGAGATTGGGGCAGTTTCCTGGCCATGGAGCCAAAAGGTCAATGTTTTGTTCAACATACCACTTAGTTATCACTTGTGCCTGTTGACATGATGGTCCTTCATGCTGGAAAAAGCATTGCTCATCACCAATCTTCTCCTGGATCATTGGCTGCCCAACAGGTATGAACGTATTTTGGAGCAGGAGAGACCCTTGCATTTAATTTGCCAGACTTACGTTGTTTGCACTTTGGCTGCTTCCTTAGAAATTAGGGTGCATGCTAGGCACAGAAGGAAAGCTGGCTTTTAACTTTCTAGTATTTTGTCTGAGCCATTTTATGGATGAATAGGGTATACTTTACTATTAAAGTATTTATTTTTCAGTATAAAGTAGACAACACCTTTAATTCCTCAGCTATAGGAGTACAGTATATAACCTTTACAGGTTAACAGGTTACTCCTGTTAACCTGTATAGAAGTCTTGTAAATTGGGTAAACCAGCCTGACTGTTTTCGGTTTCCTGACGCCCTCTGGTGCTTGAAGTGGTTAAAGTGGGTTGGAGGGCCGTCAATTTTGAGATAGGTATGGGTCCTAGAGGTAGCTACATTGCTTTTTCATAAACCACAGAGTGCCTTAGGTATGTTCTTTTTTTTATGAATGTTTTCCCATATGTCTCTATAGGATTTAAATAATGTGTAAAAAAAAAAAAACACTTTAAAATGTTCGTATGAATAAATAGCACCCTAAAAATCTTGAAATTGATGGTTAAGCTACAAAATGCTTAACAAAAATTATGTGTAAAGCAAGCCATAGCAGTGTGCAATAGTGTTAGTTATGTTTCTGGTTGAGTTAAAAGTGGAACACCCTATGATTCACCGAAGAAGACAAAAGGGCACTTACCAAGGTGATGATGAGTGCTCCTCTACTTCTTCGCTGAATGGTTAGATTTTAATACCTACCTTTAATGAATTGGTGCACCTCCTTTTGCATATTTTCTTGTTGTCTTTGTTCCGATGGCTACTTTATGAAGGATTGTGGTCAAGCAGTTCTGGCTTCTCTTTCTTTGTTGAGTGTATAGCCTATGATTGTGCTTCCTTTGAACACACGAGGAAAACAGGGGGCATGGACCTATATTGCTTTTCAAGGAAGAATATTACATGGTTGCTACATTATACATAATTTCTATTTTTACAGTATGTTTCATCCCATTTCGGGAGAAGTCGTCTCTTCATCTGAAATGTGCACATGTCATGCACCACTAAAACAAAAGTAAATAGAGCAAAAACAAAATTGATCTCAAATATATTCCTTCCGTGCTTCTTTTTTTAGCTGGCCTAGTTCTTTAGTGTAGTAACCCCCATGGCAGTATTACTGTCCACATCAGATGGAGCATGGCGGCTAATTAGTGCGCCGTTCACAAACATTGGCATGAGAACCATACACTTCTGCTGACATCTTTGTGCCCATTGCGTCTCCAATCATTCACAAGTTAGCAAAAGTCCCACTAGGTAAAATTTACACTGAATAAATAAGCTTTAGAATAGGTTTAAGGGAAACCACCTGTCACTCTAATGCCTTTCCTTGAAGAACATTCACTAAAAATGACTGAATAGGTTTTTACTTTTAAGCCCAACAAGTAAATAATCTGTCGTTTTATGATGTTGTTGTCATTGTGGTTTTCTGTGGCATTTCACATTTCTTTTTGCTTCATTTCAAACACAATTAAGATGAAAGCTTTGATACAATGGTGCAGCTGTACGGATGATTCATGGCACAAACTATGTTTATTACATTAGTTTAATGCATGAAAATGTTTGTAAATGTTGAGTGAAAGAAACTGTAATGGTTGTCTAAGTGATGGAAAATCCCTTTGATATTTCTGAGGAATAGAAATCAGAATAGAAACCAAACACACGCTGGCAGTAGTGGGGTATATCAGATGTAGGAAAAGACCACCAGAAAGGATATAAAAGGATATATAGTGTAAAGGATATATATAAACTTAGTGTGTAGCTTGGACATATATATATATATATATATATATATATATACCTACAGTAATCACATATATACATATATATATGTAATACACAGATTAGGTATTTTAGGTTGTTGTCTCACCCATTCATCAAATCAATGTGATTCTTCTGTTCATATACCCCTTACTACACCACCAACAGTTGACTTCCAGACTACCTTATTTACCCCTAAGTAAACCACCACCAGAGGACCATTAGATGACATATGATCTTGCTGTCTGTAAAAACAACTTTTGGCATGTCAGTCAGACGTTCTTGATTGGACCGGCTTTCATTGCTGAGACCTACTGCAACTGTGAGTTTTTAGCCAGGAAAGCGGACAGAGAGATTCCTAAATTTCTCTATGCAGAGAAAAGTATGGATCTCTCTCATGGCCTGGAAGCGGAGTGCAATGCTGCCCACTTCCCCAACTAATAACTTACGATCACAGCAGGTCCTAAGAGTGAGATCACCACCAGCCAACCTTGGATACACCCTTGGTAAACCACCCCAAGACTACTTTAGTTATCTTTCAGTGAACTACAACAGACAACCTTAGATGCCCCCTTAGTAAACTACCACCAAATCCCTTTAGTTACCACTCATTAAACCATCACCAGATTACCTTTATTACCCCTTTGTAAATAACCAACAGATAACCTTAGTAACCACTCAGTGAACCACAACCAGATGACCTTAGTTATCCTCTGAGTAAACCACCACCAGATGAACTGACCCCCTGAATAAACAAACCACCACCAGATTTCCTTAGTATCTCCTTAGTAAATAATCAACAGATAGCCTTAGTAACCACTCAGTAAACCACAACCAGATGACCTTAGTTACCCCCTGAGTAAACCACTACCAGACTTGTTACCCCTCTGTAAACATCCACCAGATATCCCATGTTACCTTTCATTACCCCCCCCCCAGAGGACCTCCAGACAACAGCAATCACCTCTAAGTAAGGCACCAGTAAACAGCCTAAAATACCCCTCAGTAAACCACCACCCTAGTTACTCCTCAGTAACTGGAGTTGTGAATGTTTACGAATCCATTCTTCAGTCTTTTACTTATGACTTTAGTTATCACGGTCTAAGTAAAACCTTGCTGAACTTTTGCTTGGGTATTAGAAAATCTCATCATCAATTTCTTAAACCATAAATTTCCTTTTTGTGAGGGATTTTAGTAAAGGGAGAAAATGACTGCAGAAAAAATGTCTACAAGTGCTCTTGCCAGTCAGAACAGCCGTAGATATAGTTGCTTTCTTTCGTTGAGTATTCTTTCTTGCTTTGTATCCAGTTGAGAACTGGATATAAAGCTAACTGTAATCCTGGCGTTTGGCAACTGTTCTTAACTTCGCTCCTGTCTGACCCATCTGCACTGTTACCCTTCTTTTCTGTTACTGACCCAGATTGCTGACCTGAACCTGTCCTGTCTTCCCTAATCATCCACCTAAATTTTGGCTACACCTCAGTTTTAATCTATTTTCCAGCATATAACCCAGCCTGCTGACTATGTTTACCTGCCTGACTACTCAGTGTGACACACCAATTCTATCTGGTTCCCCCTGACCCAACAGCTACCACAATGGGATTACTCTTTGGACACAACCTGACACCTCCTGGCAGCTAAGACCAGCTTAGACTCCACTCCAGAGTGTGGCCCAAAGCAGAACTGATTGGTAGCACAGCGGGTCTACACTTGCTTGTTACACTGAGATCCTTAAACTGGGGTTCTTACACACCCTTAAATGGGTTTTCCAAAAATTAAACCTATAAATTAGACAGAAAGTTCGGCTAATAAAGTAAAGAGAGCAAACAGTTTGCTTCAGATGGAAATCATGAAAAACCTCAGAAAGGCAGTAAAATAATTTTATTTATAAATGTTTGGTCATTTATTAGACAGAAGAAAATAGTTTTTTTATCACTGGAAACCCCTTTTAAATGAGTTTTCCTGAAATAGAGAAAACACGCTAATTTATTCAAAAAAAAATATACCACCACACCTGTCCTCAGGTTGTGTCTGGTATTACAAATTGGCTCCATTCACTTCAATGGAACTGAGTTGTGAAACCACAAACAACTTGAGGACAAGGTGTGGAAATTTTTGTGGAATAAAGTAGCTTTTTTTCTGTTTTTGGATAATCCCTTTAAAGTCCCCGTGCACTTTAGTCAAATGTTGTCCAAACCCGGTAGCGGTATGAGGAGATCAATAGAGATAACTGTCCATTTGGTAGACAGCCATTAAAGGAAAGATTCCCCACCGGTCAATCAGCCTAGTGCTGATCACAGACTCTCGGCACAACTACTGTGCATGTTTTTAATGAAGTGATATTAAAGTAGGATTTTGTGACTTCATCGGGTGAGTGCCACCTTCTATTTTTTCTATTTAATTTGCATTGGAACATTTCTTAAGTATGGTTGTGCACCCCCGGCTTTTTTTTTGACTTGTCTGCATACCTCATTCCTTATTTTCTATATCACAATTTCTTTAACCCCTTAACTATGCCGGCTCCCACGATATAACACGGGGCCCCGCGTCATATCAGGTCGGTCCTGGCGGCTATCAAGGGCTGGGACCCGCGGATAATACTGGACATCACCAATCGCGGTTATGCCTGGTATTAACCCTTCAGAAGTGGCAATCAAAGTTAATCGCCACATCTAAAGTAAAAAAAAAAAGCATTACTGGCAGCTCAGTCAGGCTGATCGGCACCACCACGGTGTCCCGATCAGCTGTACGGACACGTGGAGGTTCCCTACCTGCCTCCTCGTTGTCCGATCCCCGAATGACTTATCTGTGTCTGAGATCCAGGCAGAAGCAGTTGACCGCTGATAACACTGATCAATGCAATGCTATGGCATAGCAGAGATCAGTGATGGCAATCAGTGTAATGCAAGTTATAGTCCTCTATTGGGGCTATAACATTGCAAAAAATAAAAAAATTTATAAAGATCATTTAACCCCTTCCCTAATAAAAGTTTTAATCACCCCCCCTTTTCCCATTTAAAAAAAAACTGTGTAAATAAAAATAAATATAAACATATGTGGTATCGTCATGTGCATAAATGTCTGATCTAGAAAAATACATCACGTGTAATGGAGTACACGTAAAAAATTCCAAAGTCCAAAATATGACCAAAAATATTTTTGGTCACTTTTTTATATCATAAAAAAATGAATAAAAAGCAATCCAAAAGTCAGATCAAAACAAAAATGGTACAGATAAAAATTTCAGATGACAGCAAAGTAAGACAAAATCATACCTATATAAGTAGGGTGTCATTTTAAATGTATGGACCTACAGAATAAAGAGAAGGTGTTATTTTTACCGAAAAAAAACTGCTTAGAAACAGAAGCACCAAAAGTTACAAAATGTCGCACAATTTTTTTTTTTTTTTTTTGCCATAGATTACTGGGTAAAATGACTGATATCTTTACAAAGTAGAATTGGTGGCACAAAAAAAATCATCATATGAGTCTGTAGGTGCAAAATTGAAAGGGTTATGATTTTTAAAAGGTGAGGAGGAAAAATGAAAGTGCAAAATTGGTAAAAACCTTGAGTCCTTAACCCCTTCACGACCACGGGCGTAAATGTATGTCCTGGCTTGGCGGGACTTCACGCACCAGGACGTACATTTACGTCCAGTGTATGACCGCAAGCATCGGAACGGTGCTTGTGTCATACACGGCAGGTTCCGGCTGCTAGCAAAAGCCGGGGACCCGCCCGTAATGGCCGACATCCGCGATCGCGCTGATGTCCTCCATTAACCCCTCAGATGCCGTGATCAATACAGATCACGGCATCTGCGGCATTGCGGTACTTTGATTGGATGATCGGATCGTCCGCTGCACTGCCGCAGCGATCTGATCATCCAGCATGGCGGACGGAGGTCCCCTCACCGAGCTCCGGCCATCTCCCGGGATCTTCTGCTCTGGTCTGAGATTGAGCAGACCAGAGTAGAAGATCACCGATAATACTGAGCAGTGCTGTGTCCTATGCATAGCACTGCACAGTATTAGCAATCAGAGGATTGCTATAGATAGTCCCCTATGGGGACATAAAAAGTGTAAAATAAAAGTTGAAAAATTTAAAAATAAAAAGTAAAAAAAGTGAAAAATCCCCTCCCCCAATAAAAATGAAAATTGTCCGTTTTTCCAATTTTACCCCCAAAAAGCGTAAAATATTTTTTTTATAAACATATTTGATATCGCCGCATGCGTAAATGTCCGAACTATGAAAATATAATGTTAATGATCCCGTAAGGTGAATGGCGTAAACGTAAAAAATAAAAAAAGTCCAAAAATGCTGCTTTTTTGTCACATTTTATTCAAAATTTTTTTTTTTATTAAAAATGATCTAAAAATTTTATATATGCAAATGTGGTATCTAAAAAAATTACCGATGACGGCGCAAAAAATGAGCCCTCATACCGCCCTATATACGGAAAAATGAAAACGTTATAGGTGGTCAAAATAGGGAGATTTAAGATTACTGATTACTGTTAAATTTCCTCCCTAGAAAATTTTTTTTTGGGGTTCGCCGTACATTTAATGGTAAAATGAGAGGTTTCATTACAAAGTACAATTGGTCACGCAAAAAACAAGCCCTTATATGGGTCTGTAGATGGAAATATAAAAGAGTTATGGATTTTAGAAGGCGAGGAGGAAAAAACGAAAACGCAAACATAAAATGTCCTTAAGGCCTGGTCCTTAAGGTGAAAATGGGCTTGGTCATTAAGGGGTTAAGCAAAAATGCCAGCCCTGGCTTTTCCTTCAGCCTGGTATATATTAAAAAAATAAACCTCTACTGACGCTTATGCATCCACAGTGTTTCTGATGTCCTGCTCCAGTCACTGTTCATTTTCCTCTTCCTGCTACCTGGGCCCAAAATGTCATGCTGCAGCTCAGTGAATTGCTATTATTTTTTTTAAATGAATAAGTGGTGTTCAATTTGCTACTAATTGCTTCAATAGTTGGAACTACTGGTGTTTTTTTTTGTTGCTTGTGAGGGCAATTTTAGCAATGATACAAACAATGCAAAATAACTCATGAAAACATGGGGGTATATGTTGTAGGCTCAAAAATAATAGAAGCGAGTGAGGTGACCAATCTATATGACAGTCAGACATTGTGGTTATTAGGTTTTTATAAGCGACCCAGAGTGGTTTCAAAATAGGGTAGTTCCATAAAATGTGATACATGGTGCCAGAGAACTTACTTTGTTAAAGGGGTACTCCACTGCTAAACATCTTATCCCCTAGGATCCAAAGGATAGGGAATAAGATGTCTGATTGAGGGGGTCCTGCACCCCCTCCCATAGACATGAATGTAGGGGGCCTGATGTGACATCACGAGGTGCTTGGCCATGAGGTCAGATCACGGCCTTCGGCTCCGAGCGTGCTGAAGCACCATAGTACCTCTTTAAAGGGGTACTCAACTCCCCAGCATTAAGAACATTTAGTTCCAAATGCTGGTGCGGGCTTTGGGGGTCGCCATGCCCCCATGTGATGTCACTTCCCGCCCCTTGTTATGTCACACCCCTCCTATAGACTTGCATTGAGGGGGCGGGGCATGACATCATGAGGGGCAGGGCATGACATCACGAGGGGGCGTGGCGGCCCCCAAAGCCTACACCAGCATTCGGAACTAAATGTTCTGAATGCTGGCGAGTGGAGTACCCCTGTAAGCTTTTTTTCTTTACGCTTTTGACTGGCTTAATAGGAAAAACAAATCCTTGAAAGGTACCAAGAAATGTATTATTCTGTGATTTAATTGTAATAAAATAATTACCGTATTTTTCGCCGTAAAAGACGCACTTTTTCTTCCCCAAAACTGGGGTGAAAAAGTTGGTGCGTCTTATATGGCGAATACACACACCTATCGCGGCGGTCCCTGCGGCTATCAACGGCCGGGACCCGCGGCTAATACAGGACATCACTGATTGCGGCGGTGATGCCCTGTATTAACCCTTCAGATGCGGCGATCAAAGCTGACCGCCGCGTCTGAAGGGAAAGTGACACTAACTCGGCTGCTCAGTCGGGCTGTTCGGGACCATCGCGGTGAAATTGCGGCGTCCCGAACAGCTTACATGACACCGGGAAGGACCTTACCTGCCTCCTCGGTGTCTGCTCCGTGCCGGGATCCCCTGCATGGCCGGCGCTCTCCTTAGACGTCATCACATTGTCGCACACGCCATCCCATCATCCAATAGGAGCGGCGTGCGGAGCGGCGTGCGTAGCGACGTGATGACGGCGACGGAGAGCGTAGATCCCAGGGAAGAAGACGTCCAGAGCGTCGGGGACACCACAGGGACACAGCGACAGCGATGGAGTGACATCCAGGGCAGCGGTGACGAGCGGTGACGGGTCCGGAGCGGCGGGGACGGCCAACGGCTGTCCAGGCATGCTGGGAGTTGAAGTTTTGCAACATCTGGAGGTCCGCAGGTTGAAGATCACTGTTTGGTTCAGAATCTTTTTTTTCTAGATTTTGCACCTTTAAAATTGGGTGCGTCTTATATGCCGGTGCGTCCTACAGGGCGAAAAATACGGTAAACAGAGCACAAATGAACAATCTAATTCCACACCTTTACCGCTACCACACATGCTGAAGACAGACTTCTTAACAGTACAGGCTCATCAAGCTGAAGATATCCATGATTAGAGTTGAGACACTCTTCACAATCATTTCATATACTGATATGACTCTCATGAGTGATGAGAACGCTGCAAGGGATGATTTCAGGTATACCTAGCTGCAAAGTCTGAGTTACTCGAAGCAGAGTCTGCATGCAAATACTTCAATAAAACTGTGCTAAAGATAAGGCCACATGCAATGATAGATGAGAACGCTCTATAAGCATAGAAAGTCCCAATCATTGATGCAGCAAGAGTTCATCAGCCGCAGTCTGATTGTAAGTGCTTCATAACATCTATATGTACTTAGCTGATTGAAGACTAATCAGGAGAAGCGCCTTACAGATATATGACTGCACAGGCTCAGTATGGAGAAGGACATCGAGAGGGAAGAAAAGGATTGTTTTTAGAATAAATATAGTATTCACATTTGCAGGATATTTATTTAGAAAATAAACTGTTGATAAAGCAGGTTCCTAAAATTTATATAAAACTATACCATAATTTTATTTATGTCATTCCTTGTATTCTCCTGGTTTATATACTACTACAAATTTTCAAACACAATACAATTTACATGTCTTATGTTAATCTGTATATTCATGATTACAAACACTAAGATCAGGTAGTTGGTAAACATATTAATCAATGTGTACAAGCCCACGGGCCACTTCACGGCCACCTGATTCAGGTGGGTCCCTAATCCTAAGGGGTTGGCCAGGGAAAGAAACAACCTCTGTATGATGCCAAAAAGTATAATAAGGCCACTCATTAATATAGTGTTGTAAGCCATAGTGCACAGATTTCTTTATATCAGCTTCGCTCTCTCTCTTGTGGCTGTGACATCACATCCCACTCTCTGGATTCAGAGCTCCTGTCCGTCCCCTCTCCCCTCCTTTTTGCTCAGGACAAGACTATTGATTTGAAGAGGGGAACTAATATCACTGTACATTAGATTGTAAGGCAGCAAAGGGCATGTCTCTCAGAGTAAATTTGTTCTGATGGAATCTACTGTGGTAAATCTTCCTGCTCCTTTAAAATCTACTGATTAGTAATATGAGCTTCCCCTCTTCACATTACTGGTCTATTCCTGAGGAAAGAGGATGGGAGTGGGAAGGAAGCTGTGCTTTCAGAGTTAGAGAGGGATGTGATGTCACAGCTACAAGCCAGACAGTTCAGCCAATAACGGAAGATCTATGCACTATAGCTAGTAACGTTATATTAACAAGCTGCTTTATTTTACTTTCTGACACTATACACATGTTTTTTCTTTCACTGGACAACAACTCTGGCAGACCTACCCCTCACTCTTGGCAAAGCCACCCCACAGTCACAATGCTACAGCAACAATGGCCGCCACCCTGCCCCACGCCAGTGTGAACAGATTATTACATTCACCTTACCATGTGCACCCTGTCAGCAGACTGGGAGAAGCTAGTTATTAACTTTTAAGCAGTCTCCTAGTTACAAGGAGCAGTAGGTATGGTGTAGGAGGGCGAGCTGGGGTAGGGTAAAAAAAAAAAAAAAGAGGGGGAAAAGGAAAGAAAAGAAAAAGAGGAAAGGAGAGAAAATAAAGAAAAAGAGAGAGAGTATACTGAGATCACAACTGGGCAAGACAGGCAGAAGACACTAGGATTGTAACATTTATGGATGGGTTACCTGGCACTCGCTCCTCTCCGGTCGACTCAGCCATCAGGCACATCTCGATCCTCTGGGTGTTGTGTCCTAAACTCAGGTGAGGACATATAAGCTAACCAAGGGGCCCATATCATGTGCAATTTAGTGTGTTGCTTTCTGGAGTCAGCAAGGAGTTCCTCCATTCTACATATATGGGAGACTTCAGTGAGCCAGATCGAAAAGGTGGGTGGGATGGAAGATTTCCAGCGTCTAGGTATCACCGTTCTGGCCGACATTAGTAAAAAATTTGTAAGTTTCAGGGCAGTTTTGGGGTGGTCCATCGGGAGTATGGATAGTAGTACGACAGGCGGGCTTTTCTGGATAGGGATTGAGGTGAGAGTGCATATGGTGTCGAGTACAGAGGACCAGAACCTGTCCAGCGACGGGCAGGTAAGCCATATGTGAGACATAGTCCCCCCCGCTTGTCCACATCTCCAACAAACATTCAGGGTAGCAGGGTAAATGCGGGACAGCAGGGCGGGAACCCTATACCACCGAGTAAGGATTTTGAAGTTGGTCTCATGTGCTCTGCAAGAAATGGATGATTTGTGGCAGTGAGTTAAGGCTCTATCCCAATCCGCTTCTGTAATCTGGGTCCCAATTTCCTTCTCCCACGCTGCTCGGAAAGGAGCGGGCGTGGAAGAATTTAAGTCCAAAAGCAGAGAGTACACTGTACTAACTGCACGGGCGATGGGCTCAGCAGCAGCGCATAAGGTTTCGAAGGCCGTTAAGGGTCGATGGAGGTCAAGAGTGAGTTTATTAGTTTGGTAAAAGTGCTTTAGTTGGTTATATTGGAAGGGGTGTAGTATGGAATGTGGAGTGTCGCCCAGGATGTCTGGAAGAGGTTTCAGCCCTGAGTCTGTGAGTAGAGAGCTTAACGTAGTGCCCTCCGATCTATTGAAGGATAGGAAAGTAGTAGAGGAGAAGGCCGGAGGGAAAGCGGCATTACCAAATAAGGGGATTAGAGGGCCAGTAGGCTTCAAGAGGGGCAGGCCTCTCAAGTACATTAAGTATGCTTTCGCTACTGAGTCCAGAACTGGGGGAAGGGGAGGCAAGGAACGTACCGCCACTGAGGGTTTCAGTGACCATATCAAATTCTTGGGGATTAGGCCTCCAGAGCATCCCTCAATTCTGACCCATTGTTTGTTTAGTTCGCCATGGAAACTGTCTAGGACACGTACAAGAACCGCCGCCAGGTAGTATGACAAGCAGTCCGGCATAGCCAGACCACCCTTCGCCTTAGTCTGTGTAGAAGTCTCTTTGCTATGCGGGGCCTCTTGCGATTCCAGACGAAACCAGACTGGAGCGCAGAGATCTCTTTAAAAAAGGATCTCGGGATGTGAGTCGGGACGCTAGCAAACAAGTACAGAAGTCTGGGAAGCACGTTCATCTTAAAGATGTTTATACGTCCCAGCCACGAAAAATCTCTGCGCTCCCACCTGGCCAGGTCCGAACGCAGTGTGTGCAGGAGCGGGGGGAAGTTGGCTCTAAAGGTGTCTGAAAGAGTGGAAGGGACCTGAACACCTAGGTATTTCAGCGACGTTGGTTGCCATTTGAATGGGTATGAAGATTGTAAGGACTGTACCAACTGGGAAGGGAGGGTGATATTAAGGGCCTCGCTTTTAGAGGGGTTTAATTTGTAATTACTATAGTTGGAAAAAGAAGTCAAGGTTGACATTAGAGTGGGTAAAGTGGTAAGTGGTGAGGAAATATATAAGAGTACGTCGTCTGCGAACGCAGAGCATTTGTAATGGTCACGGGCCAGCTGCATCCCCTTGATATCAGGGTTAGAGCGGATCGCGTTTAGCAGATGCTCCATACATAAAACATATAAGAGGGGTGAAAGGGGGCACCCCTGTCTCGTGCCATTACAAATCTCAAATGGTTCAGATAGTCTACCATTAATGCGAATTTGTGCCAGTGGGGATCTATAAAGGGCCATAATGCGTTGCCTCATGCTAGGTCCAAGGCCTATCTGGGACAGCGCGGCAGACATGAATTCCCAGTCCATCCGGTCAAATGCCTTCTCTGCGTCAAGTGAGAGCAGGAACAGCGGCTGCCGGAGGTGGTGAGCATGGTGTATTGTGGAGAAGGCGCGGAGAGCATTGTCTCTCGCTTCTCTGCCTCGAATGAAGCCGGCTTGATCCGGATGGACTAGGGAGGACATGTGGCCAGCCAACCTGTTGGCCAACAGTTTGGCAAAGAGTTTGGCATCCGTATTAATCAGGGATATGGGTCTGTAGCTGGGGCAGAGTAGGGGGTCCTTACCCTCTTTGGGGATTACTGTTGTAAAAGCTCTCAAGAAGGAAGGAGGAATGTGGGTGTCATCAGAAATGTCATTAAAGGCTGTCAATATTGGAGAAGAGAGTTCCATCCGTAGGACCTTGTAAAATTTGGCTGTATAGCAATCAGGTCCAGGGCTCTTTCCAGAGGACAATGATGATATCGCAAGGTCTAATTCTTCCGGAGTGAACTCAGCTTCCAATGAAGCAATGACCTCTGAAGGGAGTCTCAGGAGAGCTGTGTCAGCTATGTATTGTTCTAGTGAGGGAAGAGAGGAGTTGCATGAGGGATCAAGAGCTTGGGGCTTAGGTAAGGTATAGAGATCAATGTAATACCTTTGAAAGGCGTCCAGTATATCTGGAGTAAAGTGTGTTACTGGACCGATCTTGGGTTGGATTGTAGGGACATATAGAGAATATTTCCTCTCCCTTAGAGCGTTTGCGAGGAGACGGGCAGATCTATTGCCCCATTCACAAAACAGTTTGCCGGTCAGTTGCTTATAGTAACGATGCTTGGCATTTAGCAGTGACAGGAGGTCTTGCCTAACCCTTATCAGGTCCCTATAGACGGAGTCCATTTGTGACTGCTTATGTTGCGCCTCAAAAGTGTTTAAAATTTTTGTTAAATTCTCAGATACAGCAGATTTAATAAATAAACCTACCTAATAAAAAAAAAACAAAGCAAATGAGTCAGATAGAAAGGACAATGCGCAGACTGGGTTATGACTTGACTATTTTAGAGATATTTCAGAGATTAAATGAGGCAACGTGCCCAACTAAACTGTTCTCAACCGGTTTCCACCTATATAAGGCACCTTTGACCTCACCAAGTTTTTTGACCAAAAAGATTCAATCAAGTTTCCCATACATGTTTACTTTACAGAGTATGATCCCATCCTGCCTTCTTGACTTAGTTTCTGCCTACTCCCTTGTACCACATATACCTTTCCATCCACCTTTCTCTCAATGATTTTTAAAATTGACAAAAAGATAACTTGAAACAAACACTGAACAAACACAAAGGAAAACAACAATGCATAACATAAAAAACTGTAAGATATAGCATAGCACAAACTCAGACAAATGCAATGTGTATATATGTCTCATCCACCCACAAGCACAACATTGGCTCACCCTAATCTGCCCTCTATCAGCTGTTGGGTACCTTCAGCCAGTACACATTGATACAAAGTTCTGCTCCACAGTGTTCGAGTAGGCTAAAAACTCCCAAAATGTCTGCAAAATGATCTCAAGGTCTTTTAATTGGTATACGAGTTCAGTGTGCCCTGTTATAGGACAGGAAAGAAGGGTTTCAGGCTTACTTTTTCACAGGCTGTAAATCAGGTCAGTCCAGTTTTAAGTTTTCTTCACTGCCAACAGAGACTTTTTTTCTACCAGTACTGGATCTTGTTCAACCTTGCAGCAGATTACCCTTAGCTGCTGCTCAAATCCAAGATGGCCCTAAGCACATGTGTGCAAAATTACTCCTTCCCCAGCTTTAGTCACTATTTAGTTCAATTGCTTGTGAAGTCTACCATCTAATGGACACCATATAATTGCAGTATAATACACAACAATGAGCCCAGGAGGTTAAACTAGTCTTTAACTATTCCAGTAAACTGCCAGCCCAAGACCTTGGCCATTACCTAGACTTGTTTTTGCCTGTCCCCTCAGTGTCTTGTACTGGCATTTCTATGCAGCACTAGGACAACCATACCTGTATCAGGACTATTCCCAAAGGCAGAAACCTGGTAGATCCCTGCAGCAAAAGCCAGATCCTTATCTGGCGAAGGTAAATAAAAAAAGATCACAGTAAAAAAAGGCCACACACTGATTACTGGTAGGTTAGGCACCTATTCCCACTATGATACAGATCAGCCACAATGCTACTTAAACCCAAGTCAAGGGTCTTCAGTCTCTTGCCAGTCTCTACACTAGCATTACTAAAAAAAAATACAGAGAATAGAACAAATATAATTTAAAAAATTACAGAAAAAAGGCCACAGTTACTCTTAACTGGTACAAGGGAAGGTTAGACACCCAGTCCCACCATAATATGCAGATCAGCCACAATTCTAAATAAGGGAGGTCGCACTGGTGCAAAATTCTTTTTCTACTTTTTTTTATTTTTTATAAAAAAAAAGAAACATTAAAAGGAAAGAATACACAGCAGTTACTTAAAGTTCACATATAATAATGTAGAACAACCTTTTATGTATATAAAAAAAAAGCCCAAATTGCCTGACTGCAGCCAGACGCCTGTGTAAGTACACATTACAATAAATGGGGTTGGCTAAGGTTGATGAGTATAGTTTGCTTTTTAGATGGTGATTTAAATGAGCTGAAGCTTGATAATACAAAGCAAGTTAAATGGTTGCCCTCATTTCAACAAACTTAGCATGAATCAATAGTGCAAACGAACATAAGAAACTTTGTAATATATTTTATTAGAGAAAGGTGCCTCTTTATCCACTTATCAGTTCTACTGCACTGTTTATTTATTTAAAGGGGTACTCTGCCCCTAGACATCTTATCCCCCGTGGAAACCCCCATGATTTTGGCTGCAGCACCCCAGATATCTGGTGCACAGAGCAAACTTCGCTCCGTGCCGGATGACTAGTGATGCGGGACGGAGGCTCGTGACGCCACGGCCATGCCCTGCTCTTGACTTCATGGCCACGCCCTCTCAATGCAAGTCTATGGGAGGGGTATGGTCTGTCAAGGCCCCTCCCATAGACTTTCATTGAGGGGCATTGCTGTGACGTCACAAGCCTCCAGCGTTGCACTCTATGCTCTAAATGAAAACCAGGTGCAGCAGGGAGATTGCGGGAGTCCTTTGGATAGGGATAAGATGTCTAGGGGCGGAGAAACCCTTTAACCCCTTAAGGACTCAGGGTTTTTCCGTTTTTGCACTTTCGTTTTTTCCTCCTTACCTTTAAAAAATCATAACCCTTTCAATTTTCCACCTAAAAATCCATATTATGGCTTATATTTTGCGTCGCCAATTCTACTTTGCAGTGACATTAGTCATTTTACCCAAAAATTCACGGCGAAACGGAAAAAAAAATCATTGTGCGACAAAATCGAAAAAAAAAACGCCATTTTGTAACTTTTGGGGGCTTCCGTTTCTACGCAGTGCATATTTTGGTAAAAATTACACCTTATCATTATTCTGTAGGTCCATACGGTTAAAATGATACCCTACTTATATAGGTTTGATTTTGTCGCACTTCTGGAAAAAATCATAACTACATGCAGGAAAATGTATACGTTTAAAAATGTCATCTTCTGACCCCTATAACTTTTTATTTTTCCACGTACGGGGCGGTATAAGGACTCATTTTTTGCACCGTGATCTGAAGTTTTTATTGGTATGATTTTTGTTTTGATCTGACTTTTTGATCACTTTTTATTCATTTTTTAATGTTATAAAAAGTTACCAAAATACGCTTTTTTGGACTTTGGAATTTTTTTGCGCGTACGCCATTGACCGTACGGCTTAATTAATGATATATTTTTATAGTTCGGACATTTACGCACGCGGCGATACCACATATGTTTATATTTTTTTTTTTTTACACTGTTTTATTTTTCTTATGGGAAAAGGGGGGTGATTCAAACTTTTATTAGGGAATGGGTTAAATGACCTTTATTAACACTTTTTTTTTACTTTTTTTTTTGCAGTGTTATAGGTCCCATAGGGACCTATAACACTGCACACACTGATCTCTCATCCTGATCACAGGCGTGTATTAACACGCCTGTGATCAGCATTATCGACGCTTGACTGCTCTTGCCTGGATCTCAGGCACGGAGCAGTCATTCGTCGGTCGGACACCGAGGAGGCAGGTAAGAGCCCTCCCGGTGTCCGATCAGCTGTTCGAGACGCCGCGATTTCACCGCGGCGGTCCCGAACAGCCCGACTGAGCAGCCGGGATACTTTCAGTTTCACTTTAGAAGCGGCGGTCAGCTTTGACCGCCGCTTCTAAAGGGTTAATACCGCACATCGCCGCGATCGGCGATGTGTGGTATTAACCGCGGGTCCCGGCCGTTGATGAGCGCATATCGCGGGAGCCGGCGCAGGACGTATATATACGTCCTGCGTCGTTAAGGGGTTAAGATTGACTGCAAAACTCATCCTGAGAGACAAAGCAGACCCAGCTATGTGTAATATGTAAAATAACAAAGCTACCACAAATAAAGCATATACCAGGATAAAACAGAACAAACTTAGTCAAACATAGACTACACTTGATCTAATAAAGCCTATGCTTATTACAAAGTATGCATTTCAATAATGTTCTAAAGTATGCATTTCAGTAATACTCCAACATATATTCAGCGTAGTGCATTTGTGATAAATATATTAGTATTAAATGTGATTAAACCCATATGTATAAAAGTGCTAATGTAAAAGTATATTTGCTAAAAACAACTTGTCTGCTTAGAGAGGTTATCCAGGAAAAAATACTTTTTTTATATATCAACTGGCTCCAGAAAGATAAACAGATTTGTAAATTACTTCTATTAAAGAATCTTAATCCTTTCAGTACTTATGAGCTGCTGAAGCTAAGGTTGTTCTTTTCTGTCTAAGTGCTCTCTGATGACACGTGTCTCGGGAACCGCCCAGTTTAGAAGAGGTTTACTATGGGGATTTGCTTCTAAACTGGGCTGTTCCCGAGACACGTGTCATCAGAGAGCACTTCAGAAGCTCATAAGTACTGAAAGGATTAAGATTTTTTAGTAGAAGTAATTTACAAATCTGTTTAACTTTCTGGAGCCAGTTGATATATAAAAAAAAGTTTTTTCCTGGAATACCCCTTTAACTTTAGACCTATATACAATATGTTGTTGTTAAAAAACAAAAATAAAGATTTTACCACCCACAATTACAGTTATTGTTCCATATTGTTTTATGGGTTCATTTAATATTCTAGTAATACTTTTTCTAATCCATGGAGTTTTTATGATTTATGTTTATTTATGCATATTGTATTCAGTAGGAGCTTGAGTCTGATCAAGTGGATTAGGTTAAACCGTATTCAAATCTTATTTTACTAAGCATCTTTCGAAAAGGTCATACACATTAAGGGAATAACACAGAGGCCCCCATCCTAAAAATGACCTCATTTTCTGCATTCTATAAGGTTATCGTTCTGATGCTGTATGTTTTATGTGGTAATATCAGAAAAATAGATGTCCTAAAATCACTGCAGTAAGGCTAGGTTTCTACTTGGTTCTTTTAAGCAAAAAAAAAAAAACAAAGCTGAGACTATGGTCTTTTTTTAATGGTATTTTGGTATTTCTTCCCCCATAGCCTTCTATGGTAGGGAAAAAAATGCAACGTGGGTTTAACATTGCATTTTTCTGGCATTTTTTACCCCCATTTCTTCAATAGAAATCCTTGAGTTACATGATGAAAGAATCACAGGACTTGTAATGAGAAAAATACAGGGGGAAAAATGCCAAAGTATAAAACACCAAGACTAAAACTCACTATTTAAAAAAAAGGTAAAAAATAAATAAAACAAAAATAAGGTAGCCACACAGGGGCCACACAACGGGCCTGCGAGTCGCCGCGCGCATGCGCAGTGAACTCAGACATCATGGCTGCTCCACGATGTCTGAGTACACTGTGAGTGCACTTTGCGACTTGCAGACCCCTGTGTGACTGCTCGGAGTGGCGGATTGCCCTTGCGAGCAGGTCAGGGGGCGGGGTGAGGCACGGTGTGGGGTGGCAACAGCTGGAGGCACACTATGGGTTGGGTCACCGGCGGATCCACAGTAAAAAATACACTGCGGATCCGTTACATGTGACCCTACCCTTAGGGTGCATTCACACGTACAGTATACTGCACAGATTTGATGCGCAGGATTTGAAGCTGTGTTCAGTCATTTGGTTAACATTGAAATTTGCAGCAGAAAATCCTGTGCATCAACTCTGCACATAATACTGTACGTGTAAATACACCATTATAAGGAATTTTCTGACATTGATGGCCTCTCCTCAGAATACAGCATAAATCCCCCCACCCCACCCTCTTTTCTTGTCTTTGACTGTCTATTGTATCTTTTTAATTGTGGTATGATTTATTATAGCTACTGCTGCTTCTATGTTAACCCTCTGTGCACCATGTGAGTTGGAGTCCTTCATTATTTCCTCATTCATTGTTGTTTGCTTATATGGGCTATTTCCACTCTCTCGCTGTTGTAGCATGTTAAGCAGCAAGTTCTTTTCTTGTTGGTTGTGTTATATTGTAACTTTTGAAAAAATTTACAATAAAAAGAGAATTGATTAAAAAAATAATGCAGCATAAATATCAGACAGCACCAGCAAGGTGCCAACTCTAAAATTAGACAAGCTAATAGGTGTACAGTGAGCAGGTGTATGGGTCCACATAATGAAGATGTCACAGCCTCACTCGAAGGGACCATAGCATGTGTGGTCCCCTTAAACAGCTGGTTTATAACTCGATTAATATATAAACTTAACTAGATGACTTTGCTTCTAGGAGAAATAATAGATTGCAGATTTTATGAGCATATCAGGGATATATAGGCTTTAAAACTGATGTCAAAACATTAGAGAATAGAAAGGAGTCAGCTCACCATGTGAAGTAATCAGACATTCAGGTCCTGGCCTGGAGGATCTTTGTAGGAAGCAGGGAAGGAAATGGGTCAGGTCCAAGATAGATACGTTCACTGGTATCGCATATGATATAAAAACTAAGGTGATCCGGCTTTCTTAAAACTTCAAAACATTAATTAAACCATTAACAATCCAAAGAAAAGGTGCAGAGTAAAAGCCAAATTAAGCACAGATGCGTTTCGGTTTACATGTAAACCTTAATCATAGCGATATTTTACAGAGGAAAACATTGAGTATATATACCTACCAAAGGAAGAAATGAGCAAGTAAAAGACACACCTATCGTATGGCGTGTGTTCCATTAATGAATACAATTATGCAAGCAGCTGAATATGTAAATGCAGGCATGCATGCTAAATGGCAAATGGACATGTAGTAAAACAACAAATAAAGAGATAAAAAAGTATGTTAAATACTGCACGGGTATATTATTGTATATAGGGAAAAACACATTAACAGATATACGATAAATCTTTTCTATAGTTTAATCCTCGCGGGTACTGGTGTCCTGACAGAGGATCCAAAAGGCCTCCCGTCTGAACACCAGCTTACCCCAGTCACCACCCCGGCCGGGGGGGCTTAACTCTTACGATACCCTGAATGCTCAAACTGGACAAATCACCCACGTGTTACTCAGCAAAGTGTCTCGTAAGTCCAGATATAGATCTTTGAAGAGTTGTGAGATAGTTCTGCATCACAAGGTGTTTAGCAATTCTCATTTTGGGTTTTCTAGTCGTATGTCCAATTTACTGTAAACCGCAAAGATTGCACGTAGCGAGGTAGATCACATGTGTAGTGTGGCAGTTTTTAAACGTTTTTATATCATATGCGATACCAGTGGATGTACATTGGAAACGGCTTGATGTATGGATATATTTACATAAATTACACCATGTGTGGCCACATTTATAGCATCCTGAACAACTGAGCCAGTTCTGTTTGTCATTACATTTAATTTGGAGGTCACTGGGGGAGAGTTGGTTTTATAGGGATTTGCCCCTCCGAGGGACAACTCTAACCTCTGCATTCAGTATTTTAGACATAGTCTCGTTGTGATGGAGAACAGGTAAGTGTTGTAAGACAATTTGTTTCACTTGCTCAAATTCTGTACTAAATGCAGTGCTGAATGTGATGGGGTCAGTAGAAGAATGGGTTTGGTTTCTCTGTGGTTTGTTTTCCAAACAGTATCCTTTAGGTTTGGAATTGACAATGTTCATAGCGCGTTGGATGTCTTTATGTTCATATCCTCTATCTGTTAGAAGAGTTGTTATATGTGTTTCCGAGCATGTCCTCCTCGCTCTTACAAATTCCCCTATCAGGAGGTTCTTGATGACATGTCATGGGTGACAGCTCTTTACATGTAGTAAGCTGTTACCCACAGTTTATTTGTGGTATAGCTTAGTTACAATTTTATTTGATTGTGGTACACCTGTCAAAGTGACGTCCAAAAAGTTTGTGCTCGTCCAGTGATGTCCGAAAAGTTAAGCTTTAAAAATTCACTGAATTCATTGGCTTGTTCCGGGGTGCCAAGCCACACTAGGAGGAGGTCATCCAAGTATTTGCCATATCATCCAATAAGGTGGAAAGGTATAGCAGATACTTGGACGACCTCCTCCTAGTGTGGCTTGGCACCCCAGAACAAGCCATTACATGCCAAAACCTGTCACCCACGACATGTCATCAAGAACCTCCTGATAAGGGAATTTGTGAGAGCGAGGAGGACATGCTTGTGTACACGGGACTACCAAAAATCCTGCCTGGATATAACAACTCATCTAACAGATAGAGGAGCAATCCTGAAATGTTGCCATTCGAGCACACAGACGTGTGAACTCTGCTCTGAGATCCAGGGAAAGGCTGGATAATCGGCAGGAGGCCATGTAAGCTCTGGTGGGAGCAATGGACTTCCCGAGACACTCCGAGTCCGTGAAGCGTCAGTGAAGCGATCTATCTGCACATGGGTGATATTTGTCGGTTTTGTACTGAATATGAAATGGAATTGTCGCTTCCCGGTACAGAACATGGTTCTGTGCAATCCTAAAGTCCCCCAGGTAGAGTCCCCCAAGTCCACAGGGCTCTCCTCCAGGGTCCCCCTAGGTCACTATTATGGTATTCTAGTGTATATTAATTATGTACATTTATTATACGTATTGTACAGTGAATATAAACTATGTACAAATGTTATTAGGATGTTTAAACTGTATAGGACCTTCCTAAGGTCATGTGATATGTCATGTGATGTGTGATCACCTGATGCCCAGAGTTCCAGAGGCACAGGTAACCACAGGCAACCAGCTACCAATGGGCTTTAGTCCAGCCCCCTGATATATAAAGGGCTGTAGTCTCCACACTATCTCTCTTTACGTCCTGCTCTCTTCCTGGACACTAAAGCAAGCACAAGTCCTGTACAAGTTCTGTCCAGTACAGCTAGGTCAAAGCCTACAAGTCTGCAGCCACATCTAATCTATAAGTCTTCTATGTCTACAAGTCAAGTCTCTACTGTCCCTACCAAAATCCTCACAATAGCACAGTGGCCTGCATCATAATTATTACCACTACAAGTCCAAGCAAGCCTGAGAGGTTCCTTGTGTCCCGGTCACCTCTGTGGAAGTTGGCTATCTGTAAAGACTGTTATACTGCCTTCTTCAGTAATGTTCCAGTTGCTTCAAAACCTGCTTTGGCCTCTCATTTAATGTATGCCGTTTAGGGTTGGTTGTCAGCTGTGCCCCACACGATACAACCACATCCTGGTGTCACGAACACTAGGGGTTAACAACATCTTGCCCCAGGGGTTAATACCATAATGATCCCAACACTCAGTCTGCTACACCCGTGGTCCTGCCATACACCGGTGGTTTACCACAGAATTACTCTTTGTAATGAAATGAAGATTAAGCATTGAAAAAGAAAAATAGATTTGTTCTGGTTTGGTGTACTTCTTCTATATAAGGAAGCCTGATCACCTTATTTTTCTGCTTTAAAACTGATGGCCTGTTCTCAGGATAAGCCACCATTATTAAATTGTGGGGGTCCGTTCCTTAGCACCTCTAATGATTAGTTGTTTAAAAGGGCTGTGGCCTTGAGAAAATGCTGCAGACTTTTTATGGTTTCCATCTTCACATACTAGGATATGTCATCCCCAGCAGCTGGCACTACACTATCTCCAGCTGCTGGCATTCTGATGCGCACCAGGCCCCCGCTGTTCTCCATTATCTGTTCCTGTCTTGAAACACAAAAATATGTCCTCTCTCAGTGAGCATTTGCAGACATTTCCTGTGTGTCGACTGGGAACCCTGTTTTTGTTAAAACAGCATCCATGGGGAATCAGTTGCGTAAGTATCTATAAAACTTTTGATACGTCATGGAAACATTTCAAAAGATTTGATTGGCCAGGGTGTGAGTGCTCAGACCCCGCTCGACTGCTAGAATGAGGGAGAAGAGAATTGGACAGCTCCCTGTGTGTGGGCAAGAGGGTTCCATAAACTTACATTAGAGGTCTGTCACATGGCACAGAGTTGGGAGAAAATGTGCTTGCCTCCTCTTGACTCGTTCTAGCAATCAGCCAGGGTCTGAACATTTAGACCCCGACCAATCAAAACTTTTGACAACAAAGAGAGTGCAGAGCTTGACTGACATTGCCCCCACCCCCACGGATCTAATATTGATAGCCTGTCTTGGGAAATGCCAATTAATTTGGAAAATCTGCGTAACTACTGTAAGATGAATCTGTCATTACTTTGTGAGACACTAAACCATCAGCATATCCTTATGCAACTTGGGTTCAGTGTCCAAAAACGGACTATATATATAGTGAGCCCACTTATGCAATTCAATATTATCATTCATCTCACCAGATAAAGCTTGTTTTCACTGAGGGCCTTATTAGTCTTATTAGTCTTCTTTGGAGCTGTAAGACTGTATAAATTTAGCTACTACTTAAAGGGACATTCCGAGTTTATACATCTTATCCCCTATCCTAAGGATCCCCTATCCTGCTGGGGCCCAAAACGATCTTGGTGCAGTCCCTGGCATTCTGTGCCGGGCGCTGCCTCCGAGACAGGGAAGTGACGTCAAGGCCATGCCCCCTAGTGACATCACATCCCGCCCCCTCCATTCATGTCTCTGGGAAGGGGCATGATGGCAGTCACGCCCCCTCCCATAGACATAAATGGAGGGGGCATGGTGGGATGTCACGTCCCAATCTCAGAGGCAGCACCCGGCTCAGAATGCCGGGAGCTGTACTGAGATCATTGGGGTCCCCAGCGGCGGGAACCCTGTGACCATACATCTTATCCCCTATCCTTTGGATAAGATGTATAAACCCGGAATACCCCTTTAACATGTTAACTAACCTGAGACGCCATATAACACACCCAAGTAGTTTAAATCTTACTGTTTGTTATGGTGTGCTCCTTGGTAAGTAAAAGGCCAAGATGTCCTTTCAGATCAGGATAGATAAGAGCCAGCCCCTTACCTCTCTTTAGCACAATGCTTCCTACTTTGGAGGGTGGCGTGAGTGCCCTGGTAGGGCTGTCAGAGCTGTGCATTTTTTATTTTATGCTGTTATTTTTTTGCATATTTTCTGATCTACCATAGCGTTGTGTGTACAATGATTTATTGACAAGAACATGAGGTAATAAATACAGAAGTCTAAATATATGCATGCCATAAGCCAGGATCAGCATAATGTACAGCATAAAGTAAGGTTAATGTTTCTTATAAGAAATGTTTTCATCAGCAATATGGCTGGAAAGATGAGTCTGGCGCTTGAGCTATTAGTTACTGTATATATTATTACTTATACGTTACTTATGGCTCGAATGTCTAGTCCTTCTTTTTCCCCTGTCGTATAGCGCTATTTTAGAAGGCAGGACATATAGGAGATAGAGACAACATTACTTATTGAAGATTATCACAACTGGACGATTTCAAACATTCTCTTGTCCCAGAGGAACCTATAGCGTTGTTTGTCCTGCTCTCAGTTTATGAATAGAATGAAAGATATTATGTAGGAATAGACTTCTATATGTACAGTGCTGAGAAGGGGACCAGGAGTAAAGGGATGCAATTGTTTATGCACATTAAATTTCATGGAGCCCTGTGAAGAACCATCTAATAAAGCCTCCCCCTTCTACCTACATGTGCCAAATAATGTCCAAATAAGATAGACTTACAGACCCTGATTTAATAAGAGTGTTGTGCAGTTTTATTTGTGGGTTTTAATTCCCTACTTTTTTTTCCCACGGTATTTACTAAGGTTTTCCTACATTTTGCACTTTTCCCTATATTTTGCTTTTTTTTTTTTACACATTCCCTGATCTGTAGGGTTTTCCTCAGCTGAAATGCAACACATTTTATGTGAAAACCATAGTAAATATGTAGTTTTTTTGTGAAAATTTCTGGGACACATCCCCTTTCTGTGACCACACCCCCTTTTGGGGTTTTCACAGTAAAATGGATTTGTTTTTTTTTTTTTTATTTCTGGCGCAATGAGACAGAATTCTAACACAATGAGACAGAATCTGTCATAATGCACCAGAGTCTTGCGCACAACCTGACACAACATGTCGGGTTTAAAATAGTAAATCAGGGCAACAGTTTTCAAATAACAGTACCATTATCCCCTTGAGGACACAGACTAGTTTAGACCTCAGAGGAATTGTCCAGGGACTAATTTTTATATGTAAATATGATCCACCTGTACTAAAAGAAAAAAGAGATGTGTACTCACTTGCCTAACGCCTTTCTGTTGATGCCTAATTCCACTACTCAGCATTTCCTGGTCCTAGTCTCGCCACTAGTCCCTGCTTAGCCAGTCATTGGCCAGAGCAGGAAGGTAGAGCCTCCTTGGTTCCACCAGCCAGCAGGTATGGCTAATGGTAAAAGAAGACAGGACTCCATATGTTGATTGGGGAGGGTGGAGTCATGGATGATGTAATTTGTTACTATGGGTGACAAAATCTGGACTGGCTTCAACAGTTTGGTTTGGATCTGACAATGGTTTGTTCTCTTTCTAACATTTTGGAGATGGCAGAATTGAAGCATATTTAAACTGAACTGAAGTGTATTCGCTTTTCTCAGGTTAAATGGAGCATGTGCAGTATACTATTGCCTGCACTTTGCTGACTGAAAGCAGATTGGCTGAGCGGGCACATCCTTATTCATATTGACTAGTTTTGCCACTAGCCAATGACTTTCCCATGCACCTAGAGAAACTCAGTGGAGGCATAACATGTGTATATACTAGGTGAAGTTGGAAGGTAGCCCTTTATTGTAGCAAACAATGAAGGTCTCTAAGTTTATGTCTTTAGATTTCCATGCACATTCACTTGGGATTTTATGAATAGAGTAAAAATAACAGGTCCTCTTGCATTTGCTAAACTATTAAATAGGAAAACTTGGTGGAGGACTGATTTCAGGGATTGTGATACCATAGGGTTAATTACTGAGGTTACAACGAAAACAAGACAGGGTCAGCAAACCATGAAGATCAAGGGGCTAATGTTCAGCAGATATTCACATATAATGCATTGTTGTGTTCTGCTAATAAGTACATTGTAAACCAAGACAGGCTTCATATAGCAATTCATTGGGAAAAAAGGATTTGTGTTTCTAAAACAAAGATAATGGCCGCTGCTTATGTTAATGCTCATTAAGCGAAGCCTCTTGAAACGAGAATGAACATAATCAGTAGTGTAGCTGCCAGAATAGAAAGTAATGAAATAAAATCTTCCATCTGATACATAAGAGTATATTTTCTCATTGACACTGTTACTGAATATAGTAATTGTGCAGAATACGAGACAATCCCCCTTAATCACAGTGACGTGGAAGAAATTGTAATGGTAAAAGAAAAATTGTCCAATCTTTCCTCCAACATAATTTTTAGCATGCCTAGTGCGCCTCTGTTTAGAAATTTCCACTTATTTGCATATAGTGTACAGTATTGATGTACTTACAATTAGAGATGAGCGAATCAAAGCTGAGGAACCCGAATTTGTCACGAATTTCAGGAAATATTCGATACACAACAAATGGGAATATTAACAGAGAGATCCTATGTAGTCAGTTGGCCGATGGCTATCAGTGCCATCATCCATCCACTCGCAGGTCTTACTCCGGGGCCCCTCTGCGCTCACCTTCCACTGCCATGGCTGTTGGGGAGGGGTGGGGTGGCAGGAGCAGTACCAGCTCCATCAGCAGCAGCCTGAGTCTACAGTCGCTGATGAGTACCTTTCTTCACCCGCATAGTGAAGAAACTCATCAGAAGCAAGTAGACATGGAGCAGGACCTGAACCAGCAGGTGGTGGCATACCTTGACATGGCCATGCCAACAAACCTTGAAGATCTGCTGGACTTCTGAGCATCCAAACTTGATTTATGGCCGCAACTAGCAGAGTTTGCCCTGGAAAAGCTGTCCTGCCCAGCCAGTAGTGTGCCATCAGAGCGGGTTATTAGTGCGGCCGGGGGCCATAGTCACCCCAAGGAGAACTCGTCGGTCCACGAAAAATGTGGAGAGACTGATCTTTGTGAAGATGAATCAGACATGGATCAGCCAGGATTTCCACTCGCTAATGCCTGATGCATCAGAGTAGATTGACCATGGTGCCACACCAACACTTCACAAATATGGATAGTGCCAAACAGAATTAAGGTGCTGCTCCCCAGTTACAAACATTCCAGCCACTTTCATCACCGGGTACTGGTATTTCCATCCACCGCACCACTCTGTCACCGGGTCACTTTCAGGACTCCTGATGCTGCTGCCACCTCCAAACTGTTTCATTCAGCCACTATTTTGTCTCCTTAAGCTTCTTCCAACTCCTCCGAGCCAAAAGGCACCTGCAAGGCTCCAGGTACAATGTTGCCTTTCGCCGAAGCTAATCAGGGACCGAAAGTGCCGCTGGCAAACAACCGGACAAAAACCAAGCTGTCACTAAGTAGCCAGTAAAACCGGCTTGGCACCCCTGCCGAAGCAAGGGTGCCTGGGGCATGGCTACCACACCCTGACCAATCTTAGTGTACAAATAGAACACAAAAACGTGGACACAAGTGACATAAAAAATAAATAAATAAGTGGATGTGTGCAGTGTGATACTGCTCTGACAACCATCCGGATCTATAAAAGTTCCCCAATCCTAGCCAGAAGGCCGGGATACTATGGGTGAGTGCCCAGAAGAGTGAGAGAAAGTGTGTGATATGTGCCATCCTCCAAGTGGGGCGACGAACTCCCAAATGAATTCCAGCCCCCTTGGGTCACCACTACCAGGGCACTTTTGCACCTCGGCTCTTACTTTCCCCAGACTTTACGACGAAATCCAGCAAGAAAAGGTCTCATAAGGGATAGCTGCTGCTCTCCACAGCCATCCCTGGTACACCTGATCCGTGGTGTAGTTCCCCATCCTGCCTCAGTGGTCTTCCACACCGCCAACCAACAGTACAGGTACTACACTTGATCTTACACAGAAATTCAGCAACAAAGTACAGTCGGTTATTAGTGAATGGGGTTTAGACAGAAACCAATTTACTTAAAGCGTAACTCTGATTACACTTTGGTGGCAGGATATCTGTTTAAATCTCCTGGGACATTTTATAGCCTGAGACTTCCCCCAGACTGCATCAATCTGGATATGGAATTGCCTAAAGTCCCAGAGACTTCAGGCAAATCTGTATCCTGGATGCAAAAACATTATGTGAATAGGAATAGGAAGTCAATGGTGAAAGGATAAGCTTTTTTTTTTTTTTTTTTTTTTTTTTTAAGGTACCTTTTAACAGCATGCCTATCTTGTAGCATCCTGTTGCCATATACTTACATGGAAAAAAAATGATTTGATACTGTTCTTCAATTGTCTATCCTGTTAAAAAAATTTTTAGAACAGACACCAGACCCTTAGAAGTCTATGGATCTATATGAGAAAAAAATAAATCCAACAGACGTTTTAATGGAATAGTTAAACATAATGTAAACAGACCCTTAGGCAGTGACATCACTAGAGGGGGGGGCTAAGAGGGCTATAACCCCGGGTGTGATGCCATTATTCACGGATGTATTTGAGCAGCGGGGGCCTGAGACCATACTGTTCAGTTGCCCACTGGTAGTAAGTATATTGAAGAAGGAGGCTGGGTGTGATTGGGTGTGAATGAAGGTGTTGTTTGGAATATGACTAACCGTGTGGTAAGGGACATGGCTTGGGCTAAGGGCTCTAGCCCCCCCCCCCCCCCCCCCCGTCTTCTAGAGACCTACCCCACTGATTGCATCCACGTATCTTCCTCCATTCACCTTCTAAACCTCATGTCACCTGTTTTGGCATTATGGCATCTGCAGGTAGAAAAATCCTAATCCATGTTTTAAAAAATCTTTCATCCATGTTTTAAATAAGATAAAATGCAACAATATTCGAAGAGCCACGAAATAAATAACCAGTCACTAGTGTGCTGCGAGCCCCTCTCCGGGAATGGAATCAGCTCGCTGCTCAATTTTCTATCAGCAACCAAACGATCTATCATGGAGCCTAATTACTTAAATCTTCCCTAATTACAGACACTTTATCCCTCTATTGGCAAATGTTATAAATTACCACAAATATAAACTGAGTCACATTCTGGGCCCTGCAGCAATAATTTCCCTGGAGACCATCACATAATGAGGCCACTTTAGGAGAACGTAATCTTACAAGATTGTCACATTTTGGTGACACAAAGTTCGTTATTGTTTTCTAGTCTGGTGTGATACATTTTAGGCGAGCTATAGTTTTTGGAACTTATAACTAGATTGCTAGAGAGAGAGAGTTAAGGGAGGTACATGTAGCGCTGTTGACTTTGCTGTATAATAAGTGTATCCAGGTATCAACTTAAATTGTAGTGCAAATCTACATTGGCGCATAATCCTGACAAACATATGAGTAAACTACTCTGTAGACCAGGCAGTCTAAAGATGTGCAAATGTATCACAAGGGCTCAACCTGTTTATTTAAATTAGACATATTGCTAGGCAATGTTCTCTTTTTAGTTGGCTTCATCTGCACTATTGTAGTGTAGTTTTGGCACACAGTACTGCCGGACACCTCTTGTCACCCATTTTCTCATCCCGTAGCCGTCCTGTACTGCAGCCTTCATCCCACATTGCCACTCTACAGTCCAGTGCTGTATGTATTTTATACATCCTACAAATACTCCGCCGTAGCGGTATAGCTACCATAAGCATACAAATCCTACAAAAATATGGTAGACTCAAACATATGTGCAAACATGAAAACAATCTTTATTAGAGTTACACAAGACATCATGATAAAATCACGTAAAAAGTCACACAAAACATGACAAACAAGTGCCCGCAGGAAATGATTGGACCGACTGAAAAGAAAAATGTATTTTTCTCTATTTGGACTATAGGGGTAAGGGCTAAAAGTGCCACATGCAAATTTATATAACCATACTAGGGAAGATAGCAATAGCAGAGGCCATACAGAAAGGTATAAGATAGCAATAGCAGAGGCCATACAGAAAGGTATAAGGTGTCTTAGTGCTACAGTGCAAAAAAATAGCAAGGTAACAGTACAGTACATAATAGGTTATTGCATTTCTACAAAAATATTACACAAAGAATACCGGCCTCCCAAAACACAGAGTACCAAAAGTACAAGGGTACACTAAATCTGGGATGAAATGCAAGTCCCGAGCACATGCTGCACCCCCCCCCCCCCCACCACTGCAGAGGGGAAAGTCTCATCAGTCACCAAAAACTACCAAGGAACACGCCACCCTAACGTGCGTTTCGTGTTTTAGCTTGCTCACAGGGTCACGGTCATGTGGCCCTGTATGTATTTTACTGCAGAACCACAACAGCTCATAGGTGAGTGGTGGTGTGGAATGAAAGACATGGCCTTCTGTAGACACTAGGCCCAGCCTCCGAGAACTCATGCCACATAGTAACTACAGTACTGTACAATGTGATATCTAAACCACACAGTACCGTATTTATTGTACAGCAGGTCGGTCAAGAGCCTATCTAGATGTAGCACCACTGCAAGCCAGCAGATGCTACTATATATGAAGACTGTGGGCATTTATTTCACAGAAATTTTTTATTATTATTATTATATTTATCAGTGGTTACCTAAGGTTAAAAAAGGCTGCACTTTTTGAAACTTAATTACTTTTTTAGACCCCCCTGATATCCAGTTTTCAGCAAACTTATAGTTTCAGACTTTTCTCTGTCCTTTCCTTACTCCTTGAGGACGCAGTGATTTTTCATGTTTTTTGCTATTTTTCTTCTTCCTCACCTTTTAATAGAAATCTTTAAATTTTCCACCTACAGGCCTATACTTGATTTGCGTGGAGCCAACTGTACTTTAAAGAAGTCATTAATTTTACCACAAAATCTATGTTATATTTATTCTGCAGATCAGTGTGATTACAACAATATCCAATTGAAATTCTGTTTCAGTTTACTACTTTTGAAAAAATTATAACTTTTTGAAAGAAAATGAATATGCCTAAAATTGTACTTTTTTGAACCCTATAACACTTACATTTTTATGTATGGGATTGTATGAGGACAATTTTTTTTATTCATACCATTTCTTTTTTGTTTAGAATGGACTTTTTAATCATGTTTTATTAATTGTTTTCTGGTATATAAACTGACCACAAATCAGCAATTATGGTCAGCAATTATAGATAATTTAGTATTTTTCTATATTTACGCCATTAACCATGCAGTTTCATATTTCTGCACACGGAAATACCACAAATGTTTACTTTTACTGATGTATTTTTATTTTTATATCCCAAAAAATTGGAAAAGGGGGTTAATTTAACCAAGCCCATTTTGACCTTAAGGACTAGGTCAATTTTATTTTAGCGTTTTCGTTTTTTCCTCTTCGCCTTCTAAAAATCTTAACTCTTTCATACGAGTATGAGGGCTTATTTTTTGTGCAACCAGTTGTCCTTCGTAATAATATCGCTCTTTTATCATAAATGGTGCAACCAAAAAATTTGTGTAGAGAAATTGGAAAGAAAAACGCAATTTGGCAAATTTTGTAAGGTTTCGTTTTCGCGCTGTATAATTTATGGTAAAAATGATATGTTTTCTTTATTCTGTGGGTCAATACGATTAAAATGATACCCATGATTACATACTTTTCTATTATTGTACCACTTTAAATAAATCACAAACTTTTTAACCAAATGAGTACCGTATATACTCGAGTATAAGCCGACCCGAGTATAAGCCGAGACCCCTAATTTCAACCCAAAATCCCAGGAAAAGTTATTGACTCGAGTATAAGCCTAGGGTGGGAAATACCTCATCCCCCCCTGTCATCATCCAGACCCGTCATTAACATCCTCATCATCCCCTTGTCATCATCCCACACATCCCCCCTTCATCATCCCCTTATCATCCCACACATCCCCCCTTCATCATCCCCTTGTCATCATCCCACACATCCCCTTATCCCACACATCCCCCCTTCATCATCCCCTTGTCATCATCCCACACATCCCCTTATCATCCCACACATCCCCCCTTCATCATCCCCTTGTCATCATCCCACACATCCCCTTATCCCACACATCCCCCCTTCATCATCCCCTTGTCATCATCCCACACATCCCCTTATCATCCCACACATCCCCCCTTCATCATCCCCTTGTAATCATCCCACACCCCCCCCCCTTCATCATCCCCACCCCCCTTCATCATCCTCTTCTCATCATTCGCCCTCAGTGGTCTTCAACCTGCGGACCTCCAGAGGTTTCAAAACTACAACTCCCAGCAAGCCCGGGCAGCCATCGGCTGTCCGGGCTTGCTGGGAGTTGTAGTTTTGAAACCTCCGGAGGTCCGCAGGTTGAAGACCACTGCGGCCTTCAACATGCGGACCTCCAGAGGTTTCAAAACTACAACTCCCAGCAAGCCCGGGCAGCCATCGGCTGTCCGGGCTTGCTGGGAGTTGTAGTTTTGAAACCTCCGGAGGTCCGCAGGTTGAAGACCACTGCGGCCTTCAACATCATCCAGCCCCCTCTCACCCCCTTTAGTTCTGAGTACTCACCTCCGCTCGGCGCTGGTCCGGTCCTGCAGGGCTGTCCGGTGAGGAGGTGGTCCGGGCTGCTATCTTCACCGGGGGCGCCTCTTCTCCGCGCTTCCGGCCCGGAATAGAGCCGTTGCCTAGACAACGACGCATCTGCGTCATTGTCAAGGCAACGTGACTATTCTGAGGCCGGGCCGGAAGCGCTTAGAAGAGGCCTCCCCGGTGAAGATAGCAGCCCGGACCACCTCCTCACCGGACCACCTCCTTACCGGACAGCCCTGCAGGACCGGACCAGCGCCGAGCGGAGGTGAGTACTCAGAACTAAAGGGGGTGAGAGGGGGCTGGATGATGTTGAAGGCCGCAGTGGTCTTCAACCTGCGGACCTCCGGAGGTTTCAAAACTACAACTCCCAGCAAGCCCGGACAGCCGATGGCTGCCCTGGCTTGCTGGGAGTTGTAGTTTTGAAACCTCTGGAAGTCCGCAGGTTGAAGACCACTGCGGGTGGGGGGAGTTCACTCGAGTATAAGCCGAGGGGGTGTTTTCAGCACGAAAAATCGTGCTGAAAAACTCGGCTTATACTCGAGTATATACGGTACATTTAAAATCCCCTCTATTTTGATGACCTATTACTTTTTCATTTTCCATCTTAGCGGTGGTATGAGAACTCATTTCAACTCATTAACTTTCACGCCATTCACCATAAAGGATCAATTACATTATATTTTAATATTTCGGACATTTACGCATGCGGCGATACCAAATATGTACTCAAAAAACTGGAGACAGATAATTGGAGGGTGGAAACTTAAACCACTAGACAATGTAAGGTGCCTGCAGGAACACCCATATGTCTTTGATGCTAGGACGATGGCGTTATGATAAAATCTAAACGGCCCCCCGTTTAGATTTTATCATAATGCCATCGTCCTAGCATCAAAGACATATGGGTGTTCCTGCAGGCACCTTACATTGTCTATTAGTCACATGTATTGAATATTGACTCTCACAATTAGGACATTATGGTGAATGTGAATTTTAAACAAGTATAATGTGCAGAAACAATAAATAAAGATTGCACTTTTAAAATTAACTTGATAATTTTTTTTTTTTTTTTGGGTTACCCAAGGGTAACCTATCAGTTAATGATACCAAATATATTTATCAATTTTATTTACACTTTTTGGTGGTAAACAGGGAAAAACTGACAATTTACATTTTTATTGGGGGAGGGTATTTTTCTAATTTTATTTTACTTTTATTTTTACTTTTTTTTACACTTTTTATAGCAATCACTTCATTGCTAATACTGTTCAGTGCAATGCATAGGGCATAGCACTGATCAATATTATCGGCGATCTTGTGCTCTGGTCTGCTGGAAGGCAGATCAGTGCAGAAGACGCTGGGAAGGCGGCGGAGGTAGGTGAGGGGACCTCTGTCCGGCATGTTAGCTGATCTGATCTCCACGGCCGTGCCACGGGCGATCAGATCAGCCAAAACTTCAGCCGCACTGCCACAGATGCAGTGATCTGTATTGATCACGGCCTCTAAGAGGTTAATGGTGGACATCCGTGCGATCGAGGATATCAGCCATTACCGGCAGGTCCCTGGCTGCTATCAGCAGCTGGGACCTGCCATGCAGGACTCGAGCATCGTTCCGATGCTCATGGTCATGTATAGGACATTTACGTCCATGGTCATTAAGGGGTTAAACTTTTATTTGGAATTGGGCATTCACATTTTTTTTTTATTTACTATTTTTTTAGTTCTGATAGGGTACTATTCCATAAAATATTTCAATTGCAAACACTGTTCAATCCTGTGCCAAAGCATACCATTGATCAGTGTCAAGGCACTCTGCTTCCCCAGCCTGCAGAAACAGAGCACCATCGGAGCATCATACGGAGAAAGCAAGGGACCTCTGGCCATCATGTCTGCTGATCGAGGACCTGCAATCGCACTGTGGAGGTCACAATTAACCCCCCTAAAGGACTTTCACCAGCATTTTAACACTTCTTGATGCCAGAATCAACTTTGAAAGCGGCATCTGAAGGGCTAATGTCAGACATTGGGTAGGAATTCCCTGTGTAGGAAATGCGCTGAGCTTATAAGTTATTTTCATACACCCAGACCATGACCAGGAACTGCATATATATGCCTTGTGTCGTTGGGTGTTAAAACATACTAGATGTGAAGTCTGTTTGTTCGGGAGTCTAGAGTTTGCAGTGTGAGCTCCGCTTTCTCTCTACACTTGTACATAGCTCATGTGAGTCTCATCTGCACACTATCTTGTGTGCTTTCTTCCCTGTCTACAGCCTGTGTGAGCTACCTTCCATATATACTTCCCCAACTCTCCACACCCTGAGCTGCTGTATGTAACTCCTTTCACCGCATGGGTGTCCAAAGCCTTTGAAAAAAGGGTGTTGGTTATGTTAGGGCGATGTGTGAAAAAACATTTACATGAAAGATAAAATGCTGGAGTTAAAATTTCAGCAATAATTTTGCTTCCAATATGTCTACATAATCTAACTGTACATTTAGAAGTATCTGTCATGGATTACCTAGGACCGACAGCTGCATTGAACTTTTGCAGAATTTCTGTATCTATCATCATAAGAATAAATCCTCCATACACGAATCCTCCAGTTCATTTTGTGCACAGGGTGTTACTTTTTTGAGAAACACTTTAATTAAAACATTCCCCCTCACATACAGACTGAGCACAGAAACAGTCTCTGTGACTATTAATGATCAGAACATTTTCCTGGCATGCCTTGCACTTGTTTTGGGAATACTTGTCCCTTGCTTCCTTCTATATTGTCACATTTATCATCCATCATGTTAGGCTGGAGAGTAACAGATAAAGAAAAATCCATATTACAAAATAAACAACCAAAATAGGAGCCTAAAGCTTTACGCAGTTTTTTTTTATTATTTAAAAAACAAATTTCAAAAATAGAATTCACATAGAATATGGATATGTCAGAATATAATATGTACTAATAGTGTAAAAAGGGGAGGCAGTCCTGCTAGGCTAGGTCAGAGTAAAAGATATAAGGTCAAAAATTAGAAGAAAGAGAGAGAGGGAGAGAAAAAAGAAAACGTGTCTAAAATAGCATAAAATGATAACATTTATTTGAAAAAATGATGTGAGGTCTGCGGCAGGGCCCTTGTCGCAGACTGGTCACTAGATAAAATGGTTACAATGGTATAAAATGCCAAAAATATAAAATATACACAGTGGTATTGCACTTCAACAATTGGACAATGAGACAATGAAAGTGGGCAATGGGACAGTGCAAACAGTATCTGTTTAGTTATACTGTAAAGTCTTATTATAGGAGCCGGGATTAATCCAGATGAAAGTATATAGCAAAAAAGTTGATAATCCAATAAGGCAAATTTTCGGTAGCTCTGGAGCCTCCCAGATTGGAGCCCACTATAAACATTTTTAGGTGCAGAGATACAGGCGATGCCCCGTCTACCCCGACGGCACGGGGACTGAATTCAGTAGGGCAATCGCTATACAGTTCAGGCACTTAGTGCCTCTTACCGGCTACAGTGTGCACAGTCAGGTGAGTGCAGCTGTGCTTGCGATCCGGATACACGTTCCTCTGTCCTGGCGGCACGGGAGAAATGTAGGAGGGGTGATATGATCCGGTGCTGGGGGTCGGTGATGATGGCTGGGAAGCAGCGTGTGGCAGCGCTGTGAAGTCTAGCGGTCGTAGCAGCGTTTGGCAATGCTGGAGGTATCCGCTCTACCCCGACGGCACGGGGAGCAGGTGAGAGAGTAGGTGAGGACCGGCAATGCGGTAACGTTTGTCTCAGATGATGTGCAGGGTTGTCTTAACACCAGACGTGTTTCGGGGAACTGCGTCCCCTTTTTCAATGGTGGAGGTTCAGGAAGACTGTATACAGACGGTATAGGTTTTCTCTTTTTACGTTGAGCTCCCACATTTTTTTTTAGAATATAATATGTCACGCTCTCCCATAGACTTGCAATGAGGGGGCGGAGCGTGACGCTACACAGGGGCGGTGGGGTGACGTCATGATACTCCAGTCCAGTGGTCGTCACGCTACATGATCTGAGCCTCCACCGCTGTGGAGAGCTCACAAAGGTGGGTGCGCAATGACAGATTGCGGGGGTCCCCAGCGGTGGGACCCCGCGATCATACATCTTAGCCCCTATCCTTTGGATAGGGGATAAGATGTATTACGGCCGGAGTACCCCTTTAACTGGCCCAGGTCATTTGTGCACATCAACATCTTTATCCTAGAAATGACAAAGACAATTCAAAAGTTATAATAGTCACGCTCACTTAATCACAGAGGTGGAGGCTGCATGGGCAGCAGAATGGCTCAGTGGTTAGCACTGTTGCAGTGCTGGGGTCCTGGGTTCAAATCCCACCAAGCACAACATCTGGAACAAGTTTGTTTGTTCTCTCCATCTTTTCTTGGGTTTGATCTGGGTTTCCTCCAACACTTCAAAACATACTGAGAGGTTTAGATTGTGAGCCTCAATCTAAATGGAGTGTACAGCACTGGGGATTCTGTGTGCACTATATAAATAAAGAATTAAAATTTCCTGATGAATGTCCCTAGACAAATTCAGATCAGTATAGAGATGTAAAGGGGAGGGGTAGTGCTGCAAGGTAATAGTTAAGGGGTGAAGAAGTTACCCTAGTATTCCCTATAGGTATTGTGTACTGGTGCTACCCCTGCTCTCTAAGGGACTGTTGGCGCATTTGCCCTTAAAAGGACCATACATACTGCCCCTTTGTCTTACCCTAGAAATCCCTACAAATTACATTACCCTACACATTTCCCTAACATCAGTGGATTCCTCAGGGGCATATACATATGTAGAAGGCTATGGAGAATTATAAAATAACCAAGAGAAAGGGGTGAGAGAATAATAAAGATAGTTTGCCAGAATCTATACAGTAAGGATAGGTCACTGGTAAAGTAAGTCCAGCACAGAAAACAGTCACCACATACTCACACAGTGGTGTGAGTACTTCCTGCAGCGATATCCATAATGACGTTTGGGAAAGGACACGACAGGGCTGCATTGGCAGGTAATGCTGTTTCCTGGTTTATGAGGGCCATATTGCCCCACCTGAGGGCAGCTTAAACCTGGTTACAGGGACATTGAGTAGGATGCTATGTAAGTATTGTTCATTGCTGAAGTGCAGCTGCAGTCGCACCACTCTGGCTTACCCGCCAGTGATTAGCAGTGTTTAGGGCCTGTCAAGTAAGGAACAGACTGAGACCAAAAATAGGCCTGGGTATGTCCCCCCTTTTTTTTTTTTTGGTGGGTGTCACAGGAGTCAGGCCCCCATTAAAATAAAATGGGCTACATGGTCTAAAATCCCTTCAGTTCAAGTCACTCTTTCCAGCTGTTGTAAAGCTACAACACCCATTATGTCTGGAGGGCTTCAGGCATTATAGGAGTTGTAGTTTTGTAACAGCTGGAGCCTCATATACAGTGTCATCCATTATTACTTCAAAACTTAGAAGTGATGAGAGATCTAATGGGACACTCAGGAGAATACACAAACATAAAATAACTCACAGGAGACATCTTCTCTGTTGTCTTTCCTTTTCTTCTTCATCTGGTCCAGACGCCAGGTCTTCTTCCAGCTCCATCTTCCTCTGTAAAGTTCGACGCCTGGACATCATTGGTTCCTCACTTTGCCAGCCGATCCTCATCCTCTGTATAAAGACAACAATCATTATAACCCTTCAAGAGACTGTGCTTCCTAAATATAATACTGCCAAACCCTGTGTACCCTGTATATTATACTGCCAAACCCTGTGTACCCTGTATATTATACTGCCAAACATCATGCCCTCTAAAACTAATACTACCACACACTGTGTCTTCCATAGTGTGCACAGAGCAGCAGCATCCCATTGAAAACAAACAAAATTCTGCTGGCGGAAGTTTGTAGTGTGGACGAGCCCTAATTCCCCCAGACCCCTCTGCCCCCCAGACCCCTAAGTCCTCTTCCAGACTCCTGCTCCCAGAGACCCCTAAGGCTAGGTTTCCCCCTTTTTTTTACCTGCAAAAACACAGAAAAACTGCTACTGCTTTTTCCTGTGTTATGGTAATTTGTTGGCATTTTTTCTTGTGCCTTTGCCTTCTCTGGAAACTTAGCCTTAGTCCTCCCCTGATCCTTAAAGGGGTACCCCACCCCTAGACATCTTACCCCTATCCAAAGGATAGGGGATAAGATGTCTAGGGGTGGAGTACCCCTTTAAGTCCCCCCTTCAACACTCCTGGTCCTTCTCCACTATTGCACTTTTCTGCACCCCCTACCCCCCCCCCCCCCCTCAGTCTCCTTCACACTCCTCTGGCCCCTTTACCAAACCCACACTTACCTTACCTCACCCCCCACCCCCAAACAACCTCACTTCAGCCCCCCATGCCCTCCTGGTCCTTCTCCACTACACTTTTCTCCACCAACCAAACCCCAAGTTCCCCCACATTAGGTTGTAGTTCCCCCACAGTAGGTTGCAGTTCCCCCGCATTAGGTTGTAGTCCCCCCACATTACGTTGGCAGTGTCCCCCACAGACATACAACCTCCAGCCATAAACAATTTATGGCTGGAGAACTGTATGTCTGTTTACTGCCCCACTTCAGTGCTCCGACCACCGCTCCTCTGGTCCGGGGTCATGATCTACTGCTATGGCCTAGGGGCTGCTCATCATTCTCCCCCCTGCTCATTATTACCCCCCTGCTCATCATTCTCCCCCCTGCTCATTATTACCCCCCTGCTCATCATTCTCCCCCTGCTCATCATTACCCCCCTGCTCATCATTCTCCCCCCTGCTCATCATTCCCCCCCTTGCTCATCATTCCCCCCCTTGCTCATTACCCCCCCCCCCTGCTCATCATTCCCCCCTTGCTCATCATTACCCTCCCTGCTCATTATTCCCCCCTGCTCATCATTACCTCCCTGCTCATCATTACCCCCCTGCTCATCATTCCCACCCTGCTCATCATTACCCCCCCCTGCTCATTATTACCCCCCGCTCATCATTACCCCGCTGCTCATCATTACCCCGCTGCTCATCATTACCCCGCTGCTCATCATTACCCCCTTCTCATCATTACCCCCCCCTGCTCATCATTACCCCCCCCGCTCATCATTACTCCCCCTGCTCATCATTACTCCCCCTGCTCATCATTACCCCCCCTGCTCATCATTACCCCCCCTGCTCATCATTACCCCCCCTGCTCATCATTACCCCCCCTGCTCCTCATTACCCCCCTGCTCATCATCCCCCCCCCCCGCTCATCATCCCCCCCTGCTCATCATTACCCCCCACTGCTCATCAATACCCCCCACTGCTCATCATTCCCCCCCCCCCCGCTCATCATTCCCCTCCCTGCCAATCATTCCCCCCATGCTCATCATTACCCCCCTCTGTGTCACCATCCTCCCCCACTCATAATCCTCCCGTGCTCATTGCTCCCCCCTCCTCCTCCTTTTTCTATTTTTCATATTTCCTTACCTGGCCGCGCTCGGCAGGCTCAGGTGATGCGTCGGGTCTTGTGGGCTGTGACGAGTGACGTTACCGGCGGCTCCTCTGCACGGCGTCAGGGACGTCACTCGTCATTTCCTGCAGCGCTGGGGTGTAATGAAGAAAACTGCCCTGCAGGAAATAACGAGTGACGTCCCTGACATAGTGCAGAGGAGCCGCAGGAGACGTCACTTGTAACAGCCCACAAGACCCGATGCATCCCCTGAGCCTGCTGAGCACGGCCAGGTAATGAAATATAGAAAAAGCAGGAGGAGTCCGGGCCCCCAGGAGCCGCCGCTGGTCACTGTTTTAAAGTGGCCGCGGCCGGGCTATCGGGGGCCCCGATCCGCCATAGAATGCTGCCAATCACTGGCAAGTGGCCAAGATAGAGCGACAGCTCTTGAATATAGCAGACAACTAATATATGATCACAAATAAAAATAAATAAGAGAAGCGCTTGTTCAACACCATCTTCTACATGACAGATGAGGATATTTCTGGTTCCCTGATATATAATCTACATACAGTATACAGATTCCAAGAAGTTTACCCGATTATGATCTAGACAACACTTTCTACAGTACTCATAGCCTGTCCTGATATAATATGTGGACCAGTACATTGTTCTGCTTTAGCTTGGAGCTCATAAAAATTGTCTAAAGACAAATGACTTCCGTGTATTAGGATGTAGTCACTTATATATGGATAAACCACAAAAGTCCGAATTAGAATTTTTTTTTTAAGTATTGTAATAAACAGCACAATGGTTGCATAATTTCTACATAGTCGGTAAACAAAAATAGGATACAAAAAAGGGGAACACCAAAGTATTATACAGGACAAAAACAAAGGAAAAGAGTTCAAATTTACCTCAAAAAAAAAAAAAAAAAAAAAATTTAAATATATATATATATAATTATATTGATGGTCACCAGAGAGATTCCTATCTACGAAGCCCTAAATAAAGGTTGTTTGAAAGTACACACTGCCGAATTAAATACAGCTACTAAGGAGCTACAACATGTGTGGAGCCCAATACAAAAGGCTAATAGAAGCACAATCACAATGCTCCATTACGGAGGAGTACTTGTCTATGCAATATATGGGTAAGATTTAGGGACATGTGAAAAGGAACCTCTTGGGTGACCTATAGGGGACTTATATATAGAATAGATATAACAAATTATGCATTATCTATGTCAACTGCAAAACAGGACTTTAGATATTTCCCAGTGCAAACTAAATATATATATATATTATATATATAATATATATATATATATATATAATATATATATATATAATATATATATATTTATATTTATATTTATATATTTATATTTATATATTTATATTTATATATTTATATTTATATATTTATATTTATATATTTATATTTATATTTATATTTATATTTTTATATTTATATATATATATATATATATATATATATATATATATATATATATATATATATATATATATATATATATATATACAGCAACAGAAGAATGCAGCAGCACACTGCCAGCACAAGGATATAGGTGCAACATGAATATGCAGTTAAAACATGGAGAGCTATACAGCTATGGTGTAATAGATGCAAATGTGAAACTATGAAATAGTGAGGCACTTAGCTCGCAAATTTGTCTCCGCCGGCGGTCAAATAGCTTGGACCGTCCCACCTATATCCTTGTGCTGGCAGTGTGCTGCTGCATTCTTCTGTTGTTGTATATCTAGCCTAGTAGCGTGCACCTGTAGGCCAGGTCCATATAATAGTTTGGTATCAACTAAAGTGCTGGCTGACTTATTCTTTGTCTATATATATATATATTTGTATTTCATCTTTACATGATAATATTTAGTTTATAATTGCCCTTGAAGTCTGTATCTCAAATCCATACATTTCAGGAGTAGAAAGAAAAGGAGAACAATATGTACACGATGTATAAGCACTGGAAACCCTATACAAGGACAAGCAATAAAACAATAACACCATCAACCTTATGGTACTTTTTTGCCATTAGAAAGTAAAATTTCTTACTATAGACAGTACCTGTAGGCAGCAAGTGTCCCAGTTAAATTTTAACTCTTGTGCCTGAGGTACAGGAGATAGGAAACTTTATCAAAGTGCATTGGTTGTACAACAGACGGCAATCTCTTATGTAGGCCTACTGTAAGCAAGCAGCTGGTAAAATGGTGGATGGGAGGTATGCATTATTGAGGCTTCATGCCACAGTAACATTAGACTGAAGTTTGGGTCCGAGTTTTGGGAAAGACAGAAGGTTCTGGAGATAAAGGGTGGATTCATTAAAACTTGCGCAGAGGAAAAGTCGATCAGATATCTTCTTTTATTTTTGCAAAGGCCTCTGAAAAATAAAAGAAGCAAACGTAAACCAGTTGCCCGTAGCAACCTATCAGATCGCTTCTTTTATTTTTCAGAGGCCTTATTAAAAAATGAAAGAACCGATCTGATTGGTTGCTATAGGCAACTGGTCAACTTTTCCTCTGCACAAGTTTTGATGAATCTCCCCCAAAGTCACCCAGTGCATTGATGGCTGGGTTATAGTAGGCTGTAGGCTTCCTTAAAGGGTCTTCAGATTACTTTTGAAAGTCTTGATGATGGGTGACAGCTGGATATGTTGGGGTAGCAAGTTCCAGTGCATGAAGGAAGCATGGGAGAAATCTTGGAGACGATTGTGTGAGGTGCGGACAAGGGGAGAGCGCAGGTGATGGTCTTGAGAGAATCGGAAATTATGCGAGGGGCAGTATCAGGAGATCAGGTTCGAGATGTTTGGAGGGAAAATGTTCAAGACAGACTTGTGTGTCATGGGGAACAGAAGGAGGTGGTAAGGGTTTGGATGTGCAGCTTGATAGGCAGCGCAGAATGGAAGATAATGCCAAGGCAGCAGACTTGTGAGACCGTGGAGAGAGAGAGTGGAGCCATTGACTGTTATTTATAAATCGGGTGGGGGAGCAGGATGGAAGATTGTGACATATGTTAACGTGATAGAAATGTGGTTTAATGTTAAGATAAAAAACCTTGTGTTCATGATATATTTACCTAAAGCATTTTCCATATCCAAGTGCTTGGTTAAATGATTAAAGGTATATTCACATGTACAGTATCCTGTGCATATTTGATGTGCAGGATTTGAAGCTGCAGATTTTAATCCTGCCCAGCAAATATTCACAGGATACTGTACGTGTGAATAGACCCTAAGGGTGTATCTTATCATAAGGCAGGCCCTTTAATTTCAAAGGGGTTTTCTTTTTTTTTTTTTGGTTTTTACATTGATGACCGATCCTAAGGATAGACCATAAATACTAGATCAGTGGGGTCCACCTTTTTGCACCCTTCCAATCTATTTGAAGGGGTCGCGGCACGCTACTGTTTTCCTTTATTGTTTAAACTGCTCTATATAGCACAGCTCCTTACTTTTAGTACTGGATGTGCCTGGTATTACTGTACACAACCAATACCCAGAATCAAAGAAAGAAAGGGACTAGTGATATACTGTTTTTTGGGACATCCCCTATAATATACTAACTAGTAGTGTTGAGCGGCATAGGCCATATTCGAATTTGCGAATATTCGCAAATATATGGATGAATATTCGTCATATATTCGCTAAATTCGCATATTCATAATATTTTCGTTTTATTTTCGCATATGCGAAAATTCACGTATGCAAAAATGAACATATACGAAAATTTGCATATACAAAAATTAGCATAAGGTATAATTCGCATATGCGAAAATTTGCATATGCAATTTTTCGCATATGCGAAAATTTGCACGCCAGTCTCACACAGTAGTATTAGAGCCTTCGTTACACCACACAAGCTGGAAGCAGAGAGGGGTGATCACTGTGATGTGTACTGTGAAAAAATATATATATATATTCGTAATTCCGAATATATAGTGCTATATTCGCGAATTCGTGAATATGCGATATTCGCGAATAAAATTTGCATTTCGAATATTCGCGAGCAACACTACTAACTAGGGGAGATTTATCAAAACCTGTCCAGAGAAAAGGTTGCTGAGTTGTCCATAGCAACCAATCAGATCGCTACTTTCATTTTTGAAAAGGCCTCTGAAAAATGAAAGAAGCGATCTGATTGGTTGCTATGGGCAACTCAGCAACTTTTCCTCTGGACAGGTTTTAATAAATCTCCCCCACTGTCCCTATCTAATGTTAGTTTCAGTAGCTGCAGTCAATCTTAGTTAAACAGGTTAAACTACTGCAGCTAACAAAATTAACATTAGATAGGGATAGTCCGTACTTTATTGGCGATTGTCCCATAAGACAGTATATAACTAGTCCCTTTCTTTCTTTGACTTTGGGAATTATTACTTGTGTACTTTTCCCAGTTATTGGCATTATGAAATACTGGTGTCTGGGTTTTTTATTTGGTATTCATGTGTACATATTGGTCACTTTTTAGTTGTTTAGTTGTAACTTTTCAGTTTCTATTTAGTTAAACACATTGGCCTTGATTTACTATTGTAAACCCGACATATTCTGTGGGAAGTGAGACAGATTCTGGCGCATTGCGCCATAATTTGCACCAGAATTTGTGCCAGAATTGGAAAAAACCCAACCAACTCTCCATTTTACTGAGAAAACCCAAAAGGGGGTGCAGCCAGTGTGGTTACCAAAAGGTGGCGTGTCCCCGACATTTTCACAAAAACTCAACATATTTACTAAGGTTTCCACAGAAAATGTAATGGATGTGTGCAGAGGAAAACAGACAGATCAGAGCATGTGTAAAAGAAAGCAAAATATAGGGAAAAGTGCAAAATGTAGGGAAACCGTGGAAAAAAATTGTAGGGAATTAAAACTTACGAAGAAAACTACACTCCACTCTTAGCAAATCAGGGCCATTATTAAAGTTTTTCAGGGGGGGGGGTGTTATAAGGTTGCTTTCAAGAATGATCATTTACCCCCTCCTTCAATTGGGGGTACATTGGGGTTGGTAACCTTTAATATTACAGCCTTGTGTCTGGCACTCGCTAGAGCACCAGAACCCTTAATTTTCTATTAGGCTGAGGGTCAGACCTCTACCTATCATAGGTATAGGACAATAATTTTAACCCCTTAAGGACGGAGGGTTTTTAAGTTTTTGCATTTTTGTTTTTTCCTCATCACCTTCTAAAAATAATAACACCTTCAATTTTGCACCTAAAAATCCATATGATGGCTTATTTTTTGTGCCACCAATTCAGATTTGTAATGACATCAGTCATTTTACCCCAAAATCTACGGCAAAACAGAAAAAAAAATCATAGTGAAACAAAATGGAAGAAAAAACACAATTTTGTAACTTTTGGGGGCTTCTGTTTCTACGTAGTAAATTTTTCAGTAAAAATGACACATTATCTTTATTCTGTAGGCCCATATGGTTAAAAATGACACCCTTCTTATATAGGTTTGATTTTGTGGTACTTCTGAAAAAAATCATAACCACATGCAGGAAAATGTATACGTTTAAAATTGTCCTATTCTGACCCCTATAACTTTTTTTATTTCTCCATGTACAGGGCGGTATGAGGGCAAATTTTTTGCGTCATGATCTGAAGTTTTTATCTGTACCATTTTTGTTTTGATAGGACTTTTTGATCGCTTTTTATTCATTTTTTTATGGTATAAAAAGTGACCAAAAAAACGCTATTTTGGACTTTGGAATTTTTTGGCACGTACGCCATTGACCGTGCAGTTTAATTAACAATATATTTTTATAGTTCAAACATTTATGCACACGTAATACCACATATGTTTATTTTTATTTACACAGTTTTTTCTTCTTGGGAAAAGGAGGGTGATTCAAACTTTTATTAGGGAAGGGGTTAAATGATTTATTAACTTTTTTTTTTCCACTTTTTTTTGCAATGTTATAGCCCCCATAGGGGTTTATAACATGCAGTACATTTTATTCAATGGCAGGGATCAGTGTTATCGGCGGTACGGAACCCTTCTGCTGCATCCTAGCTGATCGGGACATCACGATTTTTGCGATGGTCCCGATCAGCCTGACTGGGCTGCTGGGAAGCTTTTACTTTCACTTTAGACACAGCGATCAACATTGATTGCTGCGTCTAAAGAGTTAATGCCGGACATCAGCCCGATCCTCGATGTCTGGCATTAGCCACGGGTCCTGGTTGCTTATAGAAACCGGGACCCACCGGGTATGATGCGCGCTCACCTGCTTATGAACATTCATAAACGTCCATATGCATTAAGGGGTTAAAGAACACCTTTAATGCACCTCTAAGATGTCGGAATTACATTAAAATACCCATTAAAATACCCTTTTCTTCAAAACTTTGGTCAGCGGTTTACACCTATGTTAAAGTATGCAATATTTCAAAGACAAAAATTTTTAACATTCCTTAAAGAGTACCTGTTATCAAACCATATTTTCTAAACTAACTCAGATTATATTCCCTAACTAATCCTAACAACCCTCCTGCCCTAAAAAAAAAAGATTCTGGGCGTTAAAAAACTCTGTATCATACTGTTCCCTTTGCTCACATTGTGTGAGCTCCCGGCAGGAGAAAGTGGGTGTTCCCCAGCAGGTGCGATGTCACTGAAGCCTGCGAGAGCTGTGCCTTACCATGCCCTGCATGCACTTCCTGAGTTTGGACTTCTGCAAGTCCAGGTGGAGACCAAACTAACTGTTTGACTTTGGAAGGGAACAGAACATAGCCACCTAGTAGCCGTTTTTTCAATCACATTAAAAACATATAAAGGTGGAAAATTGTAATAGCAAGTAAATAGCAAAGTGTCTTATAATTACATAAGGAACAATATATTAAAAGTTTAGTTTGGTGACAGGTACTCTTTAACTGTATATAGCTCAATAATCTGAGGTTTTCAGAAGCTGTTTAAAGATGGTCTTTGTGCACCTTTGATCACAGCTATAGCTATACAGCTATAGAATAAATTTACAGTACAGACTATATTATACTCCAGAGCTGCATTCATAATGGCTGTCAGTCAAAACAATCAACAGGCTGGATTAAATAATGAAATGACACAGTTAGTTTACATGTATTGGAGATCATTCCACCCAGAACACAGATCACCATAGTAAGTTTTGTGTAGACACTGAGCCAGGAAAGAAGGCCACAAAAATCAGAATTGTGAATGCAGCTTTAGATTACAATATGGGCTGTGATAAGTAGAAGGTAAATACTATATTTATGTAGAATATACAGTAGCTATCAATTCAGATGTTACATACATCATGGTTCTATATACAAATGAATCCCTTAGCAACCCACACATGCCTTAACATTCAAAAAGTAGTTTCCCCCTTGTTTCCACTTGTTTTTTTTCCCTGCATTTTTTTGTGTGAAAAAAAATGCCAGAAAAAACACCAGTGCAATTTCTTGTGTCTGATGTTTTTTCTGGCGTTTTTGCATTTGATTGGAAATTGCAATTTTTATCCCCTTTGGCGTTTTTTTTTTCAAAATTTGTTGGGTACCAAAAAAAAAAAAAAGGATACAGTTGTGATGGAAAAAATGTATTTAACGAAATTTATATTTTTTTTATAACAAAATTGTTTTTAATTTTTAAACAGGGATCAATTTATGTGGGCTTGCAGGGCACTAAAAATGTAGCCGACAATAATAAAAATGTAGTGTGTGTGTTTTTCACTTTTTCTTTCTTTAGTTTTTATAATTTTTAGGTAGTGCTACTACTCCCAGCATGGAACACACTGTTCCATGATGGGAGTAGTAGTTCCTGTTCTATTAGACAGATCGCTCCGGGTGTCACTCCTGACATCCGATGCAATCATCCATAATATAGCAGAGATGCGGAGAGGCTCTATACAGCACTCACATCACTGCACTGAACTCTGGCCAGTGATGTGAATAGAACATCACTCATTGATATTTTTCGCCCAGAGTGGTGATTGGCCAGATGGTGGCAGCCAATCACAGCTCTCAGCGGGAAATATGAATGAGTGATGTTCTATTCACATCACTGGCCTGAGTATAGTGCAGAGATCCCAGCACTGTATAGAGCCGCTCCATCTCTGCAATAGAAAGGACAATCACAGCAGATGTCAGGAGTGATACCCACTGTGATCTGTCCTTAACTGCAGGTACTACTCCCATCATGAAGCACGCTCTGCTCCATGCTGGGAGCTGTAGTACCTGCAGTTAAGGAAAGATCACAGTGAATGTCACTCCTAACACCCGATGCAATCATCCATAATATAGTAGAGATGTGGAGCGGCTCTATACAGCGCTCGCATCTCTGCACTATACTCCAGGCCAGCCGGTGATGTGAATAGAAATTCACATCACTATTTCATATTTTTAGCCATGAGTGGGGATTGGCCGGATGGTGGCTGAGAAATATGAATGGTAAGTGGCTGGCCGGAGCACAGAGCAGAGATGTGAGCGCAGGAGAAAGCCACTCTGCATCTCAGGGATGAAGGATGATCGCAGGGGGTGTCAGGAGTCAAACCCACTGTGATCTGTCCTTGATTGCAGGTACTACTGCTCCCAACATGGAGCACACTCTGCTCCATGTTGGGAGCTATAGTACCTGCATTAATAGACAGATTGCAGCGAGTGTCACTCCTGACACCCACTATGATCCTCCTGTATGATGTATAGATGCGGGCGGCCAGCCGCTCTTCAATGGTCCCTGCACTGACGTATATATACACCTATACAAATTTCCCACAGAGAGTTGTGATTGGCTGGAACCATCTGGCCAATCACAGCTCTCTGCGGAAATATGAATAGGTGTATATATACGGCAGTGCAGGGGACCATAGAAGAGCAGCTGGCCGCATCTATACATTATACAGAAAGATCGCAACAGATGTCAGGAGTGACACGGGCGATCTTTCAATTAGTGTGTTCCATGCTGGGAGTAGTAGTACTACCTAAAAAAAATGTAAATAAAAAAAAACACACACACACACACACTACATTTTTATTATTGTTGGCTATATTTTTGGTGCCCTGCCTGCCCGCAGAAATTGATCCCTATTTAAAAATGAATTAAAATTTCACTATAATAAAGATACATTTTGTTAAATACAATTTTTTCCATCACTACTGTATCTTTGTTAATATATTTTTTTAATGATACCCTATGAAATTTTATAAAAAAAAAAATGTATCTCCCTCACTCTTTTTGGATCCAAGTCCAAAAATAAATAAAAACCACCTGCAAAAACGCCAAAGTGAAAACCCACATATAATTTTTCTTGGCGTTTTTTACTCCCATAGACTTCTATGCGAGAAAAACGCCATGATTTCTGGGACAAAAAAAAAACGCCATAGGCTCAACATGTTGCGACTTTGCAAAACCACCAAGGAGCTGAAAAACGCAAAAAAAAGAGTGAAAAAACGGCAAAAGGATTTTTAAAAAAAATGCCAAACTGAAAAATGCAAAGTGGAAAAAGAATTTCGCAATTTCTCATTGATTTTCAGCTAATATCTGACCGCAGCATTTTTTGGTCAGATATTTTATGGTGTATTGCCTTAAGGCTAAGTTTCCCAAAAAAAAAAAAAGTGGAAACTTAGCCTTAAGGCAATACACCAATTTTTCTTCATTCAGATAACATTTATGCTAATGGATTCATAATTGTAGACATCTAACATATGATTTACATTTTACATTCATGACACTGAGGACATAGTTGAACACTTGGGCAGATTTTGATGTGCTTTAAATGCTTTGCAATTTGCACGGCAGAAACATAGAAAATAAGATTTCATTTTGTAGGATGAGATTATTCAAATGAGATAAAGGCCGCGGGATGTTTTTCCGCCTTCTCTTTGCAAAGGGATTTCATTTTTTCATCACTCTGTATATTCTACACTTCAACAGATGGCTTTTTCTATATTTTAAATGGGATTTATTTGAAAGTGGCATTTTTGGTTTCACACATTTTGTGTATAGTTTGTTAAAAATAATATATATATATTTTTTTTATTTTTATTTTTAATAATTATGATGAACATTTTTGTAATTTTGCACAGATACAGAAGCAGAGAGGAATGCCCTAAGAGAGCAGGTGTACCCCAAGCTGAGAGAATTCTGCCGAGAAAACTATGGCATGGAGTTCCAGGTAATGTACTTAGCAGATAGATCTAAAAACAATATAAGAGAGTGGATGCTTGTGGTTTGCACCACCAGTACTTTAGAGTTCTTCAGAGCCTAAAGGGGTTCTCCAGGATTAGAAAAAAACAAAATTGGAAACAGGATTAGAAAGCTTTCTTTGGGAAACAGTGACACTCTTGTCCCCAGGTTGTGGGTGGTATTGCAGCTCAATTCCATTATTAAAGTTAATTGAGCTGAGTTGTAATATCACACACAACATGAGGACAGATGGGGTGCTGTTTTATTTGAAAAAAGCAGCCATGTTTATCTAATCCTGAATACGCCCCCTTTAAAGTGCATCTCAGGTCCAAAATTATGTGCGGTTTAATGTCTTCATATATGTTTATAGTGGTGGGGCCTTCAACTTTAACAATCCAATCAAGATTTACTATAGCATGGGGTATTATCACACAAACAATAGTCACAATTAAGCAGTTTGTACAGGTTCAAGAGTACCTACTGTATAACTTTTGATGTGCCATAGCAACATGTTAGAGGTTTGTTAAATTGGAGTCAACAGACAGACAGCAGCACTCTGCTAAGTGCAGTACATGTTTATTTCTGCTCATCCCACTTGTGCCACTCATTCACTTTATTGGTGCAAATTGCAATATGCATTATCAGGTAGAAAGAGGAGAGGCCAAAAGGCCCATCTGTTTGCTAATTAAGGGAGGGGGGTTATAAAAAAAAAGACCACTAGGGGTCCCCATACCATCCAGAACATAATCTTGCCTCGCTGCAGCATCTTCTTTGTTTCAGCTGAAGCACAGGCAGGGAAAAAGTCCATGAAGTGAGGTTGGAACTAGCACTCCTCTGTGCTCACTCCTGTCTGAAAACAGAGCAACCTGCAGTGATTGGATAAAGAGACCCAGCACAGGACTCAGGGAGGAAGTGAATGTATGGTGAATGAGGGCAGGCTAAGTGCTTGCCTTGGACACACCCCTTCCTGAGCAGTGGATGTCAGAATGAGTGAGCAGCAGAACAAAGGGATTTGTGAGTCAAATACAGAAGCTAGACACATAAAAAAGACATGTAAAGCATCTGAATGAACTTGTGAGTAACATATATAAGCATTATATTTTTTATGTGATAAATGACAGGAAGGTTTTAACATTGGTACAAAAACAGTAATTCAAAGCAATGACAAAGTTACTAAACATTTTGGTCTTGTTCACAAGTATTTTATGGGTCAGACTAGGTACTGTTTTTTTACTTTGTAAATTGTTTTTAATACTTGTAATGTCACGTTTGGCAGGGATAAAGTGCATCCCTGAACTTGCCCACTCCCTCTGTCTCTGCCTACTTGCGTACCCGCCGAGAGCAGCGGGTCCACAACCACAGTGCCGGTCCCTTCCTAAATAAGTGATGGAGTCACTGGTCAAAACAATAAAATACAAAAACTGACAAAGGTTAGGAATAGCTGGAGGCACACAAAACTAACAGAAATAAACATCAATATACACACACACTAAATGCACAGTCAACGAGCCGCGTCCAAGCCTGGGGGGAACAGAGTATAATAACAGAGAGCCAAAGGGTAGTCAAAAGCCAAGCCAAAAAAGTCACAGAACCAGAATAGACAATATAAGTACTGAGATTGCTAGTTACAATCACAAGAACTTTCACAGGCAACGAATGACTGAGAAAGATTTCTTTATATATCCCTGTGCAGCTAGCAGGAGGATTCTAATTGGCTCAGCAAGCTGAACCACACCCAGAAACACAGAGGCGTAGTCCCAGCAATAAAAATAACAACAGGGCTAGCATTAACCCTATGGGTTCTGGCAGAAGCAGTCATCTCAGTACCCACCAGACCCTTACGAATCTTAGACGGTCGAAAGACAAACTTAACCACCGATGGACTATCAATCTCCTCTATCGTGTCCTCATCATGAATATCACACCATTTATTGGTGTCATCTAGCTCACAATTATCCTCAACACATTCCTCAGACTCAGGTTCAACATGAACACTTTTAGCTGGCTTCTTAGAACTCCCATATGAAACATTAGTAGAAACAACAGGTATATCAATTCCCAGTGAAGACAAATTGGTAAGTGTACATTTTTGGAAATCGGAAAATACCTGTGCGCCCAAGTGGCCGACATGATGACCACTTGGATGCGGACGCTTGACTCAGGTCCTGATGAAATGGGTATCCTCTCCACAATAGAAACACAGGCAGTTGAGGTACCGGAACCTTTTCCGCTTCTCCGGAGTAGATATTGAGTAAAGTTGCATGGGTTCCTGAGGTCATAGCTTGGTCTAAGGTGTCAGGAGAGGGGAATGTCACCAGCATATCCTTTAGGATGTCAGGTAACCCCAGTCTGAACTGGCAAATCAAAGCTGGGGTGTTCCATTTGGAAGCTACACACCACTTCCTAAAGTCTGCGCAATATTTCTCAACAGGTCTACGTCTCTGTTTTAATGTACACAGCTGAGACTCAGCATACGCAGCTCGGTCAGGTTCTGCATACAAAAGACCCAATCCTGCAAATAGTGAGTCCACCAAGGACAACTCAGGGGCATCAGGATCAAGAGAAAATACCCACTTTTGGGACCCCCTTGCAGAAGGCATATAATAATACCAACTCTTTGAGCCTCAGTACCAGATGATTGGGGTCTTATCCGAAAGTATAGCTTACAACTACCACATAAGGTTTTAAATTCTTTCCAGTGCCCCGAAAAATGTTCAGGAAGATTAACCTGAGGTTCCATAGTAGTGCGTGATGATCAAGCTCCTGGATTCTGGACAACAATCTCTGAATCACCTGCTCCTGATGCTGCAGCCTCTCTATCAAGTCCTGGTTTATTATAGACTGGGACTGAGAAGACACTTGCTGCTGAACCTTCTCAACTAAGTCCTGGTCCAACTGAGTTAGGTTCTGCATCTGACCAACCAGAGATGTCATGGGATCCATGACTAACAAAAAAACATATGCAGTAGTTGGGCCTGTGAAAATGTCATGTCGGGCAGGGATAAAGTGCAGCCCTGAACTTGCCCACTCCCTCTGTCCCTGCATACTTGCATACCCACCCTAAGCAACGGGTCCACAACCACGGTGCTGGTCCCTTCCTAAATAAGTGATGGACAGTCACTGGTCAAAACAATAAAGTACAAAATCTGACAAAGGTCGGGAACAGCTGGAGGCACACAAAACTAACAGAAATAAACCTAAATACACACACACACACACACACACACACACACACTGAATACACAGTCAATGAGTCGAATCCAAGCCAGGAGGGAACAGAGTACAATAACAGAGAGAAAAAGGGTAGTCAAAAGCCAAGCCAAAACGTCACAGAACCAGAATAGACAATATAGATTGCTAGTTACAGTCACAAAAATGTTCACAGGCAATGCATGACTGAGAAAGACTTCCTTATATATCCCTGTGCAGCTAGCAGGAGGATTCTAATTGGCTCAGCAAGCTGAACCACACCCACAAGCACAGAGGTGTAGTCCCAGCAACAAAATAACAACTGGGCTAGAAAGCATTAACCCTATGGGTTCTGTCAGAACCAGTCATGCATATGTGTCTGTCTAAAACTATGACTTGCTTTATGTCTGACCATCGGCTCTCTGATAGGCAGTATTTTCATTACATTTTTCTCTTTGTATTTAATAAAATTGGAATTTGACTGCAACATATTGGATGCGTGGCCATTGGTTTATGCATGATTACTTTTCCTGCTTTGGTATCATATAAAGAAGTGAAGTTACTTCACAATTTTTTGCTAAGAAAATTTGTGCCTGACTTTTTACGGGCAATTCCTGTATGACAAAGACTATTTCTCTATGCATGAAAAATAAGTCAAGCCTATAAAGCATATTAGTTATACAAATATAAGCCTAGAAATCACAAAGTAAAAAAAAAAAAAACAGGTATATCACTGGTCAGGACTACACAAACCGTTTAGTGGGGTTGGGACTCCACTTGTATCGCTGCTTCCCTTGCAGTTTCATCAGCGGTGTTTGGGTGTTGCATGAGGCATATATTTTCTTGTGGGCCAGAACTCATTCTATATTTTATTTTCATCTATTTTAGGTGGTGCCCACTCATATTTGATAATGTCACTTCTCTGACCTGGATTCTGCTCTGATTAAAATTTGGCTAGTCCCAACCGCATCTGAGTCTGCAGCATACACGTTACAAATCCATGGCAGAAATCCAATGTTATGCTTCAGATTTCTG